>NW_028261384.1:14005335-14354502 GCF_051295495.1 Thamnophis sirtalis | reverse complement strand
GTTCCTTTGCTCCCTTCTTGGGACTGTACCGGTGATCTGAGGCTGACCCAATGTGCAGTTTGCTCCTTGGTAATATTTGCCTCATGTTAACATTTCCCCCCAACATACGTCTATTTAGCTTGTTCCTGGCTCACTCTCTATATAGTTTGCTTGCTTGCTTTAAAACTACTTTAGCCATGAACTGAAGTAATATGTATTTTGAGTGTGCCATCCTTTCAGCAACTGGTTCACAGCAATTGTTATTTGAATTAATTGTGGCCGTAAAACTAAAGTATCCCATCTATTAGGGCATGACACTAAAGTGTTATATGCAGAGTATGAAAGGTGTGTGATCACTCAGTGGTTAAAGCCACTGAGCCTGTCGGTTGGAAACCTGACAGCCCAGGTTTGAGATCCAAGACTCGCGCAATGGAATGAGCTCCGGTTACATGCCACTCCTGCCAATCTAGCAGTGCGGACGCATGTAAAATGTGACAAGATAAATAGGTATCACCTGTGATGGGAAGGTAATAGTGTTCCTTGCTTACTGGCCATATACAGCCTTGATCACAGATGCATCTCCAGAAAACACTGACTCCCTCAGCTAAGAATCTGAGATGGTCCAGGCACAACTGCACAGGGAAAGCCTTTATCTTTTTTATATACAGTACAGCTTTTGAAAATCTATGGTTAATCTTAAAATTACTGTGTTTGCCACATTTCCAAGCCATTTGCCACATTTATTTTTAAGAACCTCACACTATATGGATTCAATTTTGTAATCCGCCATCCCCCACTCCAAATAGGCCCTTGAGGGAATATGATACCTATGCTAAAATTTGTTCACAACCCAGTGTAACCAAATTATAAATGATGTTTCTTTGTATGGTTCCCCCCCCCCCAAGGTAAATTTGATACTCAAGATTCTTCTGACTTTAAGCAAGGGAAATAGCTGTGTTCTGACAATCAAACCTGCAAGCTTTTAAGATCCCTTTTGCTGTGGGAAAATAAAGACACCAGTGCTTTGCTTAGGTGCAGATTTAGGCTAGAGT
This sequence comes from Thamnophis sirtalis, assembly GCF_051295495.1. Classification (NCBI taxonomy): domain Eukaryota; kingdom Metazoa; phylum Chordata; class Lepidosauria; order Squamata; family Natricidae; genus Thamnophis; species Thamnophis sirtalis. The sequence goes on along the minus strand of NW_028261384.1, from coordinate 14,353,471 downwards.
TGTCCTATTGAAATCAATTACATTTAGATGTGACTAGCCCTACTGATTATGATTTGTCTTTCTCATACAAGATAACAGTATGAGTCGGAACAGTATGTTTCATACAGTCACTTAATTGCATGGGGGGGTGAGTTTTTTTGCAAATGCTTAATTTTGTTGCAATGGGAGATATTCGAAAAACCAAATGAGAGAAGAAAATATATAATCAAAATGAACAATACGTATAGGATAAAGTTTTAAGAAAGCTGTCAGGAATTATTCTGTGAAGCTGGAAATCTTAAGTGGGAAGAAATCTTATTAACCGGATTGTGCATATTGACTACATATTAAACATATTTTGATTCATCCCTGCTGATTAGCAATATAGCATTTAGCATTTAGACTTATATACCGCTTCATAGGGCTCTCAGCCCTCTCTAAGCGGTTTACAGAGTCAGCATATTGCCCCCAACAATCCGGGTCCTCATTTTACCCACCTCAGAAGGATGGAAGGCTGAGTCAACCTTTGAGCCGGTGAGATTTGAACAGCTGAACTGCAGTCAGCTGAAGTAGCCTGCAGTGCTGCACTCTAACCACTGCGCCACCTTGGATTGTTCAGAAATGAGCCTGCTCATGAATGTTATACCAATTTAAGCGTCATCATACAGGCATATTTCCATTAGGCTACTTAATACATGCGGTGCCATCAGAACAAACAAAAATTAAATCTAGTTTGATCATTGTTCCTTTCAAATATCAGGGATGAAACTGGCTTGTTAAGAAATATGACTTCTCTATATAAGTGCACTTTATACTTCTCTTCCAGATGCAGTTTTCAGCAATGCTCCAAGAATGGAGCCTATTTGAAATCCTGCTCATTATTCTAGTTAAAAAGATGCCAAAATCTGTGAATAGAATAGAACAGAACAGAATGGAATAGGTCTTTTGGCCAAGTGTGATTGGACACACAATTTTTCTTCAGTGTATAAGCTCTCAGTATACATAAAAGCTATAAGTAAAATCATAGTCGTCATAAAAATACATTCATCATAACTCATAATAGTGATAGTCATAGGATATTAAATAAGCAATCAACATAAATCATCCTAGGGAACTAAATAAAACAATATAAATTGTAAAGATACAAGCAACAAAATTCCGGTCAGACGTGGGTCTTCACAAAAACATGATGCTACAGTTTCTCTTGAGTTCATCCAAGTCTGCAGAGGTATCTTCGAAAAAGTTCCAATACGTGCAGTCAAGGCAAGCCTGTAGCTTTAGCTTTGCCTCCTCAGTCCAAGTCCTTATTGATTTAACACTTGGTTTTATGGTTTTAAGTTTCTGTAAGCAGGTACAAGATGAATCATGCAATGATGAAAGTGTCCCACTGCTGCTCATGGTAAAGACCAATAAGCATCCTTTAATATGTAGCAATGGTCTAAGTTCCCAAACTTGGCAACTTTAAGACTTATGGACTTCAACTCCCAGAATTCTCCAGCCAGCAGAGCAGAGCTGGCTGGAGAATTCTGGGAGTTGAAGTCCACAAGTCTTAAAGTTGCCAAGTTTGGGAACCACTGGTCTAAAGTACTCTAAAGCAGTGGTCCCCAACCCCCGGTCCGCGGACCGGTGCCGGGCCGTGGAGTACCTGGCACCGGGCCGCGCAGCGGCCGGGGGACATGAACAGCTGCCCAAAGGTCCGCGCGCGCGCTGGTGGAATCCCCGGGCGCTGCTGGTACCGCCGCCTCCGCCGCCCCCTGCGAAACCCAAGAGCGGCTCTTCTCCTGCGAGGCGGCTGGCTGAACAGCTGCCACCGCTGCGCGCCTTCCTGCCTCAGCCGCTCCGTCGCTTCCAAGGAACGGCGTCAGCGGCGGCAGCTTTACTTCTGAGGCGCTGCACACTTCCCCAATAGTCGTCACAGCCCAGGTAAGAGAACGGGAACTTCCCGCCTGGCTTCCAACCCACACCGAAAGGGGGCCGTTGGGGTTTTTTGTGGAGCTCGGAAAGACGCGCGTCAGCTGTGCGCGTCCGCCTCCTCGGGGCCACTTTTGCCCAAGTGCCCGAGGCAGCCAACCCTGGTAAGCAGGTGGTGGTTAACTGGCGCCTTTGCTGCAGGTTTTTCTGGAAGGGGCCACTGCCGCTGTCCGGAGGTGACCTTGAGCTGCTCGCTCGCTCTATGCGGGGCTGGTGGGGCTGTGACGCTCGGAGGTGGCGCGTGTGGGAGTGAGAGGCGCGGGGACTGGCTTTCTCCGGACCGGCTTTCTCCGGGGGGGGGAGGCAAAGGACCAGGCTGCAGCGCAAAGGCTCCTGGGCCGTGCACAAAAGCTCCTGGGCCGTGCGCAAAGGCTCCAGGGAAGAGAGCCCCGTGTGCCCCTGCGCGCGCTCAGCGGGCCACGGTAAAATTATCAAAGGCTGACTGGTCCGCGGCGATAAAAAGGTTGGGGACCACTGCTCTAAAGCCTCTAGCGAGATAGTTGACATGCTGAAAACATTTTGGTAGCTCTTGGCTTAAGTTAGCACTGTTGAAATCTCCTAACATAATGAGCTGTGCTTTATAATAACTAGATGGGTGACTTAAAGTATTTGAATAAAGGCCTAGCATCCAAGACCTCATTCATGACAGCTGTGGACAAATTCCTTGAATTCCATCAAGTTTCCAATTATTGATTTTTATTTTGAGGCCAGGCGTAGTTACTTCTGATGGATGGGGGAGATTTACCAAGCGACATGCAACCTTTCTGGCTTTCCCTATTGACTTTGCTTGTGGGAAGCTAATAGAGGTCATAAATGATCACATGACCATGGGGCACTGTAACCAGAAGTTCAAGCCGGTTGCCAAATGCCCAGATCAGGAGTCTCCAATCTGAACGGGCTGCAGCCTGTTCAGAACTAGACCATAGAAGCAGTGGACGAGTACATGCACACATGCTCCCAGTTCTGCTTCCGCATGCACAAAATTCGAACAAGTGTTCACACAGAATCAATTCCTCTCCCTTGCCCCCATTGGTCCATAAAACTGGAAAGGTTGGGGACCGATAGCCTAGATTGATTGCAGGAGTGGTGCAATGGCTATGATTTCAAGGCCAGTCATAAGTACCACACCTTCAGCACTGTTGCAACTTCGAATAATTGCAAGCAAGGACTACTAATAGTTTAATGATACAGCCAAGCACATCAACCTCTATGACTATGTTTATTTGGAAAATATATTGAGGTCACCATTCTCAGAAATAGAAATGGGAGATGGGAGAAAGCAACTTAAGAGAATGGTGGGTTTGCCTTTGATTTAATGATAGATGTTAGCTGGTTTTGTTTTGCATGGTTTGTGTTCTGATTATAGGAATAGGCTGTCTTTCTATGCCTCTGAATGTGTGTTTGTTTTACTAAGCATCAGTATTTCTTTTTAGAAATAAGTGATTTTAATTTTCCTTTGTATTTATTTTCATGATCAAGTTCTTTACCTCAGGGAGCATAGAATTTTGAATTGAGCAAAATGATTTTGCACTTAGTCATGATTATCTTTTATTTTAGGGGACATGGTGGCTCAATGGCTAAAACACTGAGCTTGTCGATCAGAAAGGTTAACAGTTGAGTGGTTCAAATCCCTGCGTAATGGGGTGACCTTCCATTACTTGTCCCAGCTTCTGCCAACCTAGCAGTTCGAAAACCCATAGAAATGCAAGTAGGAAAATAGGAGCCACCTTTGGTGGCCAGGTAACAGCGTTTTTTGCACCTTTGGCATTTAGTCATGCCAGCCACATGATCACGGAGATGTTTTCAGACAGCGCTGGCTCCTCGGCTTTGAAACGGAGATGAGCACTGCCCCCTTGAGTTGAGAATGACTAGCCCATATGTGCGAGTGGAATCTTTACCTTTACCTATCTGTTATTTTAGCTTTATCTCTGTCTTCTTGGGTCTACTGACTAACCAAGATAGCCATTTTGTGCCCAGAATATTTTTCACAAATAAGACCATACCCTTCCAAGAAGATTGGAGTTCCCTGTGCTGAAAAATATCTCAAATGTATTCCTTAGGTAATTTCTTTGTGTTAAATAGCCTGACAGCCCACAAACTGTTACACTGCCTTCTGTATCACTACAGAAGATGTGAATGTGATACAGGTGGTCCTTGGCTTATAACCAAATTTAGCCACAAATTTCTATTGCTAAGTGAGACAAGCGAATTTTGCCCCATTTTAGGACGTTTCATGTTACAGTTGTTAAGTGAATCACTACAGATATGAAGTGAATTTGACTTCTCCATTGACTTGTGAGGTCACAAAAGTTAATCACATGATCCTAGGACACAACAACAGTCATAAATATAAATATAAATATAAACCAGTTGCCAAGCATCTGAATTTTGATCACATTTTAATGGGAATGCTGCAAGCGTGAAAAACGGTCATAACTCATTTTTTTCAGTGCCATTGTAACTTCGAATAGTCACTAAATGAACTGTTTTTTTTTAAAATTTTATTTCCATTCCATTCTATACAATCACATGTTTACTGTGCATAACCGGGGCATATAACATTGAATAATAAACACAGCCCTCACTTATATAGAAAGTGCCCTCTACAATACAAACCCACTATACCTCCTTGGCCCACCATACACCCTCTTTCAACCCCCTCCAACTTTCATTCTTCCTTCTCACATACCCCTCTACACCTACTTCCCCTCCCCCTCTATCTAACCCTAACCCTATCACTCCCTCTCTTAATCCATTCCCTCCCTTCCTTCTCCTCCTCCTCTCTCTCACCCTCTCCACCCTCCTTCTTCTTTCACTCAGCTCCTCCCTTCTGTATACTTCTATTACCTTCCAATATATTCGGTTTGTTCTGTTTTAACACTAACATTAAAAAGCCACAGTATACAAGTGGATTCATGTACTTTAGAATTTAACACATATTGTATTTCCCCCCTCTCCCCCTCCCCCCAGAACCCCACCTCCCTTCCCTCCCCCCGACTTCCCAGAGCCCGTACACGGTATAGCATTTTAACAATCACAGTCTAAAATATCTCAACATTGAGCTCAGCTTCTTACTGACTAAATGAACTGTTATAAGTCAAGGACTACCTGCAATGCAATTTTCTCATATAGTAAGCTGTGTTTTCTTCTTAGGAAGGTTTCTGCCTTTTCTAATGAAAATAAATAGTCTAACTTTGTAATTAGCGTGTGATGGTGAAACATCAAATGCTCGCACATTGTCAATGAAGTTTTAGTTGACCTAAAAAAAAAATTCAAAAAACTTTTAGTACAAGGAATGAAAAAGGTAGGATCAAAGAGTAGACTTGATTGACAAGAAAAAAGACTCTTGATGTATGAGCCATCCTTACATTTTAGTCACAATTGCTCTTAGCATGAACAATTAGGATGACATAATCTCTGCTGTGTCAATCCAGTATCTTCACAAAGTGAAGTATTCTTGCAGCTGGCTTGGATAGGAAAACTGACTAAGCAGATGCCTCAAGTACCAGTGGAACATCAAAAGCACCATGTCTAAGGAGGTTGGGAATTCAATTCTGCTCTGAGCAGATGCACTCAGCCTAAGACGGAGGTGTCTGAGTGCTGTTTGAACGTGGGAAAGTTACACTTCGATTAATTAGCTTGATTAAGCAGAATTTTGGCTATGGATTCTCTTTGCTCCACCTTATTGCAAGCTAAAGTGTGCCCACATCATTCAGACCCATTATAAAGGTAAAATATTTTCCCACATAACCAACCCTTGTTGGTCGTCTATGAATAGACCACTTGAGAAATTATGGGGCAACACCAACATTTAATATTAAGATGTATAGAAGTTTCTTCCGATTCCCTTCCCCACTTAATGAGATACCAGACAGATTAATATTGTAATGTTAAAACTTGTACAAATATAGGGTTCCACCACAAAACCGCGCCCGACTAAACCGCGTCGCTGACATTATCAACAGGGCGACAATAGCGTGGAGACAGAAGCACGCTGTAAACCCTAAACCTAAAATTAACCCCTAAACCTAACCCCCCTAAACCTAATCCTAATCCTAAACCTAACCCTAAACCTAACCCTTAACCTAACCCTAAACCTAACCCTTAACCTAACCCTAAACCTAATCCTAACCCTAAACCTAACCCTTAACCTAACCCTAAACCTAACCCTAAACCTAACCCTTAACCTAACCCTAAACCTAATCCTAACCCTTAACCTAACCCTAAACCTAACCCTAACCCTTAACCTAACCCTAAACCTAACCCTAAAGCTAACCCTAAACCTAACCCTAAAGCTAACCCTAAACCTAACCCTTACCTTAAGTTGAATCGGCTTGCTTTCAAAGCGCTATTTCAAAGCGGCCTTCTTTCTCTGCGCTGGTTGTTGTCGCCCTGTTGACAACAGCGACGCGGTTTAATCGGGCGTGGCTTAGTCGAGCACGGTTTTGACGGGTCACACAAATATAGATAGTTCTAAAATATCTGTATTTTCTAAAAGGAATTGATGGCACTTTGAAATACAGGTTGTACAGCAGTTCATTTAGTGATTGTTACCAATGGCACTAAAAAAAAAGTGACTTGTGACTGTTTTTCACAGTTATGACCTTTGCATCCCTCTGGTCATGTGATAAAAATTCAGATGCTTGGTAACTTGGTATTCATGACTGTTGCTGTACCCTAGAGTCATGTGATTAACTCTTGCAACTTTCTGACAAAGTCAATGAGGAATCCAGATTCACTTAACAACCATGTTACTAACTGTATATCGGACATTAATACAATGGAGAGAGTCCAGAGGTATTTCACAAGAAGAGTACTCTACCCCTCTGCTCACAATAGAATCCCTTATACCACCAGGCTTGAAATGTTGGGCTTGGACAACCTAGAACTATGCCGATTAAGGTATGACCTAAGCATAGTACACAAAATTGACTCCTACAACGTCCTACCTGTCAGTGACTACTTCAGCTTCAACCACAATAATACACGGGCAAACAATAGATACAAACTCAAGGTAAACCACTCCAAACTCAATTGTAGAAAATATGACTTCAACAACAGAGTGGTCAATGCCTGGAATGTACTACTTGACTCTGTTGTTACATCCTCAAAGCCCCATAACTTTAACCTTAAACTGTCCAGCGTGGACCTCACTCCTTTCCTAAGAGGTCTGTAAAGGGTTCATAAGCACACCAGCGTGCCTACCGTCCCTGTCCTACTGTCCCCATTTATTCGTACCCATTTCCTATGTTCATGTCCATGTTTATACCTGTTATCTCATACATGTTTGACAAACTAAATAAATAAATAAAACTGCAGTATCTGCTTAACTGACAAAAAGGTCATAAAATGGGACAAAGTCCACTTAACAAATGTCTCAATGACAGAAGTTTTGGGCCCAGTTGTGGTAGTAAGCCAAGGATTACCTGTAGAGCTAGTCCTTGACCATTCATTTAGCCACTGAAGTTACAACACAAAAGCATTGAAAAAAGGGACTTACCAACAGTTCTTGTGGCATCCCTACAGTCACATGAACAGAAACCAGACACTTGGCAACTACTTAAATTTACAAGGGCTGAAGTTTCCTGGGACATGTGATCACGTGGCACGACAAAACTGCGCTCGACTAAAGCTCGCCCGATTAAATCGCGTTGCTGACGTCATCAACAGGGCGACAACACCGAGCGCGGAGAAAGAAGGGCGCTTTAAATAGGGTTAGGTTTAGGGTTAGGTTTAGGGTTAGGTTAAGGGTTAGGATTAGATTTAGGGTTAGGTTAAGGGTTAGGGTTAGGGTTAGGGTTAGGTTTAGGGTTAGGTTAAGGGTTAGGTTTAGGGTTAGGGTTAGGTTTAGGTTTAGGATTAGGTTAAGGGTTAGGTTTAGGGTTAGGTTTAGGGTTAGGATTAGGTTAAGGGTTAGGTTTAGGGTTAGGTTTAGGGTTAGGTTAAGGGTTAAGGTTAGATTTAGGGTTAGGTTAAGGGTTAGGTTTAGGGTTAGGTTAAGGGTTAGGTTTAGGGTTAGGTTTAGGGTTAGGTTAAGGGTTAGGTTTAGGGTTAGGTTTAGGGTTAGGTTTAGGGGGGTTAGGTTTAGGTTTGGGGGTTAATTTTAGGTTTAGCGTTTACAGCGTGCTTCTGTCTCTGCGCTGTTGTCGCCCTGTGATGACGTCAGCTACGCGGTTTCGTCAAGCGCACTTTAGTCGAACACGGTTTTGTGGTGGAACCATGTGATCAATATTTGCAACCTTGTAAGCGGCTTTCCAACAAGCAAAGTCAATGGGGAAGCTGGATTTGCTTAATTGCATGATTTACTAAACAACTCCAATGAGTCACTTAACAACCATGGCAAAAAATAAAAAGTTGTGTGCAACTCAGTTAACAACCACTTTGTTAAGCAACAAAAATTCTAGTCCCAATTATGGTCATTAATTGAGGACTGCTTGTATTGCTTTAAAGACAACCTGCTCAAGGCATAATAGATGGCAAAGCTAATAGTAAAAACAATTCAACCTACTCACATGGGCCCACAAAGAGATGATCCAGCAGGAAAAAAATATCGTCCTCACCCTTAATTAGCCTCTTTTTTCTGCATCCTTAACAAACAGATGGCCACCAAGGCAAACCAGCAGTCTTGGTAGGTTCTCAAGGTGAGGGTTAAGACATCAGCCAAGACTTACTAAATTAACTACCGGTAATCAACCTTTATAGATTTTTAGCCCCATGAGCCATCAGATTCTTTTTTTTTTTTTAAGAAGGAGAAAGAGTGGCATGCAGTTTCTTTTTTCAATGCAGAGTTTGCTTCTCAATTCTTTTGAATTTGAATCAGGACAAGAAGCAATGGATGGAAACTAAGCAAGGAGAGATGCAACCTAGAACAAAGAAGGTTTTTTTTTTTTCCTGACAGAACAAGTAATCAATGGACTTGCCTCCAGAAGTTGTGGGTGCTCCAATGCTGGAACTTTTTAAAGCAGAGGTGTGTGGCTCCCAGTTCGGCCCGGATCAGGCGAACAGCTGGTGGCAGTGGCAGGAGGCTCTCCCCACCTGCCCGGATGCTTCTTCGCATGCACAGAAGCTTCAGCGCATGCACAAAAGTATTGCGCATGCACAAGCGAACCAGTAGCAAAAAAAAAATGGAAACCCACCACTGTTTTAAAGAAGAGATTGGACAACCACTTGTCTGACATGGTATTATATAGGTTTTCCTGCTTGGAGCAGGGGGCTGGATGAGAAGACTTACAAGGTCCTTTCCAACTCTGTTATTCTGTTATTCTTCCAGATTTCAAGTGGAATTTGAAAGCATATCTGAGAGGGTTTTTATGATAGTTACTGCTGGATACATGCTCTCAGCTTTCTCAATGGGATGTGTGTTTTAGTTGACATTTTCCCATGCAAAATAGGTATAAGTGTGAATCTTTTTTTTAAAAAAAAATCTCCTTCCTTTTAAGGAAACCAAACCTGTTGGTAATCAATTTAAACTAAAGTTATATTCCACCTACAAGTTATATTCCACCTGCAAGTGCTAGTCAAAGATGAATTACCTAACAATGCTTAGTGCACTTACCCACCACATTAAAAAAAAAACAGATAATGAGATCACTTTTTATTGGGAAATTTAATGTAGAAAGTTAGCACCCATCCCTCCTAGAAGAATGAAGTATTTTTAGAAATATTTTGAAAAAGGCAGAATATATTTTCCCTAAAGGAAAAACATGTTTCTAAAGACAGAACTCAGAGCCTCGGCTCCCTGCTCCAAGTAGAAACTAAGGGCCCAACTTTTAGAAATGGAGATTTGGTAATCCATTCAAGACAGAATATTCTGAACAAAGATAGGATTAGCCCTCAGCGACAATAGGAATTGGCCAACAAGCCCATTCATTGCATCAATACACTTCAACCCAACTTGACTTCAAGACAAACATAACCCCACGGGGCCCCAGGGGAGTCAATAGAATGCATGCTCTTGCCACAGGAACAAGAAGCTCAAGTTCAAAGCCCAGAGAGAAATAAACCTCACTCTCCACTCCATGTGGTCAGCTACCCAGAATCACATGTGCTTGGTGGTTCTGCTTCATCAATAAACCATCTTTCCAATTAGCTTCATGTTTCCAGTGTCTTTCTCCCCGCTTGGAACGGAACCAGATGGATTCTTCTTCCAACATTAAGCATGGAAAGTGGAATTTGCTGTAGCCAACAAATGTAGTTTCTGCTCACAACCCATACAACATGTTAGGAGGACTACCTAGTCAACACCTTCTTTAGGATGTTACAAATACTTGTGTCATTTTAGAGAAGGACAATTGACATGAATCTGCCATGTAGAAGTTTGAAATCTCTGCTTTGCATTTATTCATTTGGTAACCCATGGTGAGAAGAGGTGAGAAGAATACCAGGCTGATTGTTTCTTAAATGTTCATTTTACAGAGCAGAGGTAGAGTTTGTACTCTAGGGTATACTTGGTTAATTGTTTTGTCTACATTACCTTCAGCAAAGGTCACCCCAAGGCCATTTCCAGAATTTTTCATTGAGCTCAATCTAGAAAATCAAACTTATTTGACCAATTTCAGTTAATAGTCCAATTCTCCTGCCTTAGTCAGAGGAAGGGGAAGATTCAAAGAACTTCTGTCCTTCATAAGAATGGTGAGATGGCATCTGGAATTATGACTTCTTGTGATTCAGACCTTGAATTGGAATCTTGTTTGCCCAACCCATGAGAAAGTTGCGAACTCTGTGAAGAGCCAGCAAACAGCGAGACAAATTAATTTTTGATTGCATAATGAAGCATGCTAACTTGGTGCTGGAAATCAGGTTTTCACAGTGCCTGCTGCACTCAGCTGGAACCTGAGAGCTTCCTGGGTTTAAGTTTCCATCTAAGTGCCCTCTGGCATTGGAACAACTCCCCATGACAACCAGATCGTGTATGCCTGATGCAATGCTCTAGCCTTGACTTGGGACTACAAAACTCTCTTGCTCAAAGAACTTTAGCTGCCAGTGGAAAGAGTTTCTATTGATCTCAGTCTGTTAGATTAATGACTTTGCAATTACTAATGAACTGGCTCTACCTAGAGGAGTGGTATGTATGTAGCAGGGGGACTTCCTTGCTTGACTCCTAGCATTTTCAAACATCAACGAAGGCTTCCTTTCACTTGACTGAACATTAAAAGGCCCAACGTATCATACCAAGTCTAGCCAAACATCTATTAGCTAATGTACAGTGCCTGGTTTATAGTTTAGTCTGGTTTTCCTTTCTAGGGGGAATCCATATTTACAATGGGTAAATGTGTCAAAGAAATACAGCCATATAATCACTAATTAATTGCTTTACTTTTTAAAAAAAACTCCAATATTTGATGGTATGTAGCCAGTTCTCTTCCAGTTGCTAAGATAGAAATAGCAGTAGCAATAGCAATAGCAGTAGACTTATATACCGCTTCATAGGGCTTTCAGCCCTCTCTAAGCGGTTTACAGAGAGTCAGCATATTGCCCCCAACAATCTGGGTCCTCATTTTACCCACCTCGGAAGGATGGAAGGCTGAGTCAACCCTGAGCCGGTGAGATTTGAACCGCTGAACTGCTGATCTAGCAGTAGCCTGCAGTGCTGCATTTAACCACTGCGCCACCTTGGAAACCTCTCTTGTTTCTTTGCCAGTCTGCTTCAAGAACGACAGGAAGATCCTGAGGTTAAATTTATAGAATTTCTAGGCAACCTCAAACTTTTGGTGCTCTTTGAAGTGAGATATGAAGAGCTGGTTGTCTACATTCTCTTTTCTTCTGCTGCCTTTCTTTCCCTTCCCTCTTTTGGGGTATTGCAAGAACTCCTTGCATCATTTCCCCCTATTAACTACAGTTCCCCATCATAGCCAACAAGGAATATTGCAATTAGCAGATTTGGGAACAATCCAAGATTGCAAGGCCCTTGTGAAGTAATTGTTTCAAACTTTATAGTACAATTTCCAGCTGGATATCCCATCCCATTTTACTAGCAACTTGGCAAAGAGGTGGAAAGAGAAAATATATATTACATACAGTATTATAAAATCAATATATACCCATACAAACTAGACTATTAAGTTGCATTCACAACATGTCTTCATGTAGACCAGGGGTGGGATTCAGCCAATTCAGACTGCCCCACCCCGACCCTCCCAGGAATCTCCATGCAGCCCGTTTTGAACGCCAGCTAAGCGCAGGGTCCGCACAGAGGCTCAGGAAGGGTGAAAAACAGGCCTTCTGGAAATCCCAGAAGTCTGAAAACAGGCCTGTTTCTGGCCTCCAGAGCCTGGGGGAAGCCGTTTTTGCCCTTCCGGAGACTGGAGGAAACTCTCCAGAGTCTGGAGAGGGCAACCCCCCTACACACCATGGTGCAGGAGGCCAAGTAGGCCACGCCCACCATGGCCAGACCCACCCAGCAACCAGACAGAGAACCAGTTGCTAAAAATTTCCAATCTCACCCCTGATGTAGACCAATGTTTGTGGGATCCTTGGAAGGGGTGGGTTCCTGCCGGCATTGCTACCAGCTCGGTGTGCGCATGCTCATCTGCACCTAAAAAGGTCTGTGCATGTGCACAACATTAGAAAAGGAAAAAAATGACACTTTTTCAGAAAAGATTGTTCTGCGCATGTGCAGAAAGGAAAATCAAGATGGTGGCCCCAAGCATAGAACCAGTTTGGGCGTATGTCCAGCCGAGTAACTACCTACTGGGCCGAACTCGGCCGAATCGGTAGGAACCCACCTCTAGTCCTTGATGCTTGCTGAGCTTGGTGGTTTTCTTGCAGATGGTTCATTCCAAACTGGGTTACATCTTCAGTGATGATGTTACCTATTTTGATAATAAAATATCTGTTTAAAAAAACCATCAAACTCAGAGAGCACCAAGACCTCATAGCTCAACCCTGAGCTACACATATTCTTTTCTATAGATACCAGTGTTTTCCAATTTGGCAGCTTTAAGATGGATGCACTTCAACTGCCAGAATTCCCCAGCTAGCGTGTAAAAAAATCACTTTATTGAAAAAGTCCAATTTTATTGAAAAATGATGGAACTAAATGCTGAGGTGTTCTATTTGCACAATACTATCTCTATGTTCTACCTCTGAACTTGTGTCAACTTTTTAGCATAGCTGTTCCATTTCTTTAGCAATTGATTGTATATATCCTCTAGTACTTCCACTTCAGTATATATCAGAGGAAAGATATATAAAGTTAACGAAGTGATAATACTTTTTTTTCCAAAATAAATGTGGGACAATAGAAATAGAGTTCCAATAATGACATGGATTAACTTTCTCACTTTCAGATTAACTTTCAGTTCTTGATTATGCTTTGGAATCCGCTTCTTAATTACATCGCTAATTGCAGCATAATTAAGTTCTTAAGATTCTTATTAACGCTGGTTCTCAAAAACCTAGTAAAAGAGAGGTTGAATGTAAAAAGATACTCCAATAGGAAGACTTTTCTATAAAGTTAGTTACATCTAAAAGATAAATGTAGCAAAAAATCAATAATTTTTTTCTACATTTTCTAATAACCATGGAATATAGGCACACTAACAAGCATTTTTACATAACATAATTATTTTTAAATTTTATTTGCTTGAGGGCTGGGGAAAATGCATGTTGTAAGTTACATTTTCAGTGCCATCACAATTTCAAATAGTCCGTCATTTTAACGAGTTTCTCCTCTCCGTTTTTAAAAAGATCCTCATTCATGGATTTTGCTTTTGATTGGAAAATAAGAAGATGCAAAGTGACTCTTTGAGGTTCCTCAAGGTTATTCCTTCTGTCCCATACAAGTAGTAGTTGTTAAGAGCCAAGGTGGCGCAGTGGTTAAATGCAGCACTGCAGGCTACTGCTAGATCAGCAGGTCAGCGGTTCAAATCTCACCGGCTCAGGGTTGACTCAGCCTTCCATCCTTCCGAGGTGGGTAAAATGAGGACCCAGATTGTTGGGGGCAATATGCTGACTCTCTGTAAACCGCTTAGAGAGGCCTGAAAGGCCTATGAAGCGGTATATAAGTCTACTGCTATTGCTATATTGCTATTGTTTTTGCTTTGCACAATATTAGGTTTTACTTGAGGTGGGGTTTTTTTTGGCTTTGATTCACTTTGAATATAATGTGTGCTTTGTCTCATTTTGTATATGAAGACAGAGGGGGGCCTGGGGGGAGAATCAAATAAGCCAAAATGGCACCAAAGTAGCATCTGTTTTAGCCTGCCAGCAGCCAGCACAGCTGGCAGCAGATTCAGATAGTGAGGAGGTTGGGGAGGAACATGGGCGAGTCCTGGAATCTGGGAAGGCTCTGATGAGGACTCTGTGTGGGAGGCAGAGAGGGGGCCAGAGCCGTATGCCAATTATCAGAGTCAGGCATTAGTGAGGCAGATGAATAGCTGGAGCCTGTTCCCAATGTGTGCATGCGCAGAGTTGCCAGACGAAGGGAACAGTTAAAGAACAGGGGTCGACTTGGGAGGAAGGCCACAGGCGGATGATGAATGGCCCCTCCCAGAGGAAATAAAAGAGGAGTGAAAGGGGAGTGGAGTTTGCAGGAGACAATTCGCTTAATTGGTTCATGACTCCCCGAGACTCCTTGCCAAGCTTTGTAGATATCAGCCTGTCAGCTCTCCAGGCCAGATAAGGTCTGTGACTGTAAATCCTCCCTTGAAAAACTTCGCTGGATGTGAATGAGCAGAATTCACAGTAAATTAATAAAAGGGATTTTTGGCGGGACAAGGAGTTTACTTCTTGCTCTTGGGAAGCCTGGCTCAGAACAGCATCCATGGCTATACAATCAAAGCATTGCTTCTTTCATGCACCTAACAAAGGGGTTTGTTTACCCTTTATTAGCTCTTTCTTGACTTTTATGTCCCCAAGAGACTTGTCCTTAACACACATCTTCTCCCAGAATTACTGCTTACCAGTGGTAGTTCCTACTACCGGTTCAGACCGGTTCGGCTGAACCAATAGTGATTTAGCGGCCTGGGTCACTGGAACTGGCAGCGATCCAGGCCTGCCATGCCCCTGAACCTGTTCTCTGGGCAACGCCATAGGCGCCATCATCTTGTTTTTTGGTTCTCGCATGCGCAGAACAATTTTAATTGTACTGTGCATATGCATGAAGCGTGCATCAAGTGTGCCCATGCGGCACGCACACAAGCAAACTGGCAATAGTGCCTACTGGAATCTACCCTTGCCACTTACTGTAAAATCACTATTTTGTCTCAATGCTTCTGAATTAAGTGCTCCTTTTCTGATATTCGTTTTATTGGCCAAGTCCCTTTGCTTGAAATTTCATGACTTTGCAGCCTGTGAAATGGATGATGACACAAAAAGAAAAAGAAAAAACCAAGACCTTACAGTTAAGACTTGTGGGGAATTTGTTGCTCATTTTAGCTCCATCACCAGTCTGGTTTGAGGGAAACGTTTTTGTGACTGAAATTTCTTACCACAACAATAATTTAATGAGAAGGAAATTTTCCCCCTTGATAGAGCCAACATGAAACATTCACTTTGTGTCCCATAAAAGTGAAAACTCTCTTCTTGTTCTTTCTGTCCATCCAAAATAATTTGCATGAATACCGGTAGCTGGCTAGAAGCTGAAGAGTTCGGAGGCTCATTTAAAATTTCTTTTTAGTTGTCATCCTTGAAAAGCCATTGTTAATTTCAGCACTGGCACTCATCCTCAATTAGACCACGTTTTCTATTACCTGTCTGCAGGGAACAATAGCTATGCAAAAGAGCAAATATATCACATTGCAGCATCTGGAAATTTATCTTCTTTGAAGTGAAGAGGACAATAAACAAAGAACTAATTTGTTATTGCTTATGGGAGACTGATCACAAAGGAACACTAGGTGGTAGGTTATTCAATAAGATCCGGAGACCCATCATGCAATCTATCATATTTTTTAAAAAATAACATGCTGTCTCTTCTGCTTTATACCACCTAAACCATGTTTTTTTCTGCCTGAATAGAATATCCTAAAAGATCAGACCTTTCTTATTTGGATATTATGCTCCTAAAGATAAAGTTAACGACTTTTAAATTCAGCTCAGCTTCATCCATGAAGATAGTCATGTACTTTTATCAGTAATGTAGATGTGGCCTTCATTGTCTTCTTCTAGTCCAGGTGTGTCAAACTTGATTTCATTGAGGGCCTCATCAGGGTTGTGTTTGACCTTGGGGGCCCAGGATGGTTGTGATGGGTGTGAGCAAGATGGGTGTGGCCAGCTTGACATCACTTGTGTTGGGGGCACCTGTGGTGGCCTGAGCACTCTGCCAGAAAAAAACAAGCCCTCAAGCTCCCTTTTCAGCTGCGACAGCCTCCTGCAACCTTCTGCCAGTGAAAGAGCTTGGGAGGGCTGCACATTGCTCTCCCGAGTTCCATTTCTGCTGGCAGAGGCACTGTGGGCCAGTCCTTAGCTGTTTCCAGGGCAGCCCTGCGGGCCAGATCTAAGCACCTTGCAGGCTGGATCCAGCCCCCGGGCCTTGAGTTTGACAAAACTGTTCTAGACAGTTTTGTTCAACAGATTTTCAGGAAGTCTCCATCCACCATGAGTCATTTCATTTCATTTATTCCATTTGTATGCCGCCCTATCCCGAGGGACTCAGGGCGGCTAACAAGCAGGTGGGGAGCGGGGATACAAACAAAAGACATACAAGCAAGTTAAAAACAGAGCAACAGTCACAACCATTTAAGTGGGGCCGGGAACTCATCAGTCCCAGGCCTGCCGGAATAGTCAGGTCTTAGTGGCTTTGCGGAAAGCTGGAAGGGTGGTGAGCGTCCGGATCTCCACGGGGAGATCGTTCCAGAGGGCCGGAGCAACCACAGAGAAGGCCCTCCCTCAACAATCAACATTGGCTAGCAGATGGTATTCGGTGGAGGCCTAGTCTGTGGGATCTAATTGGTCATAGGGAGGTAAATCATGAGTAAATCATGATGGCCATGATGTTATGATTAAAGATCCTCTCCCTTTTCATGTATGTTACATCTTCTTAGTATTCATGTGTTAAGTGTAATTCTTATAATTAGATCTTAATGTTGTTACATTTTTAAATTCTATGTTAGTAATCCCTGCACTTATTTGAGGAACTGTCTCACCCCACTGGCCCAATCCCACCTGTATCAACAGAAAAGAGCATGCTTTGAGTCGTGTTGGTCAAAGGATTCTGGCTGGCAGGGTCCAGGAGAAGGGGACTAGATAACAGTGATGGGTTCCAGGCGGTACGCCCAGTATGGGTGTACCGATGCCAGCTGGGAACAGCGGCCATCGTACCAGAATGGTGCTTTGGAGGGCCCACCCACCTGCCCTCGTTCCTTACTTCTATTTGAGCTAACCGGTCCATTTGCACATGTGCACACAGTGTATGGCACCTGTGTGATCTCCATCGAGCAGCTAGAGCATCACAAGGCAATGGGTGCACATGTGCACACAGCGCACATTCAGGCTCCGTCAAAGTGTACCAGTTGCGAGGGGATCCGGAATCCCCCACTGCTATATACCATGGCTCCTGCCCCATTGAACATCTTATTGCCAGAGAGAGATTGGGTCCCACCCTTCTGTGCTTCCTCAGGAGGCTAAAGTCCTAACTCCACCAGATGGCCTGCGGCCCTAATGGGGGAGCATCCCATTGGAGTTGATTGATGAATTAAAAGGCAATAGCACTGGAGTCTCTCTCTCTGAGACTCTCTAGCAATCCTCTCTAAGAGGATTACAGAGTCAGCATATCGCCCCCAACAATTTGGGTCCTCATTTTACTGACCTCGGAAGAGTGGAAGGCTGAGTCAATCTTCAGCCAGTCACAATTAAACTGCTGGCAGTGAGCAGAGTCAATCTGCAATACTGCATTCTAACCACTGCGCCACCACGACAATCCTACCTTTCCCCCATCCACCATATCTTGATTGAGATTTCTATTTTTATTCTTTTAAAGATGTTTATTTGTTAGATTTTAATGCTGAAAGTTACACAAAATTCTTGCTACAAGATGGGTAGCAATAAATTAAGCAAACAAACAAATACAATTATTGGTGTTTTATAAAATTATCATTAAAGTATTTTTCTATACCTTAAATTCTATTTCCTGGAATGGTTATAATTCTGTTGGTTTTTTTTTACTGGTCTAAATCCAAAACAAAATTTGATTGGCTGACTGTGTGATCGTTGAAGGGAAGCAGAGTGGAAAATTGAAGAAATGATTGTTGGCTATAAAGCAAAGAAGAAGGTGCTTTGCACCAAGACACATCCCCCACCTTCTCTTTTGGCTTATTCATAGTTTAGCTGAAGAAGCCTGATGGATGCCTGAGGACAGGCATTATGAACAGGATTTGAACAAGCATTGGTGAAACAGGGCACCGGTAAGTACCTTCCTGTCCTGTCTTGTTCATGGCATTTTTGAAGTAGTTGCAAATACCCACTCACTCCTTTTGACTTAGAAATCTCAGGAAAGAGCTATGAAAACTGCTTTGCTTCTGCTTGCTAAGTTTGTAACTCAGTGGACCCAAAAGTCTTGCACTGAAACATGCTGCCCGACCAATTCCTGGATAGATATTTCAATATTTCCCCAGATTTGACATCGCAACAAATCTGAGGACACCAATGTAACATTTTTCTTCAATTTGCAAGTATTATTTATTTATTAGTTTATCAAACATGAACAAGATAGCAGGTATAAGTATGAACATGGACATGAACAAAGAAAATGAGCACAGATAAATGGGGACAGTAGGATAGGGACAGTAGGCACGCTGGTGCGCTTATGCACGCCCCCTTTACGAAACACTTAGGAATGGGGTGAAGTCAACAGTAGGCAGTTTAAGGTTAAAGTTATGGGGGTTTGAGGCTGTAACAACGGAGTCAGGTAGAGCATTCCAGGCATTGACCATTCTGTTGCTGAAGTTGTATTTTCTGCAATCGAGTTTGGAGTGGTTTACCTTGAGTTTGTATCGATTGTTTGCCCGTGTATCATTGGTTGAAGCTGAAGTAGTCATTGACAGGTAGGATGTTGTAGCAGACAATTTTCTGTACTGTGCTTAGGTCCAAAAGCAGGTGATGCAGTTCCAGCTTATCCAGTTCTATTTCCACCAAGAGAAGTCTAAAGAGTGGGATGGCACGGGAAATCTTTGATTATATTTAGATGTTCTTCTTTGTTTATTTATTATATAATGTATTTAAAATAATAATTTAATGTTACAGTTAACCAACGGATTTAAGTAACCTCTTGATTTTAGAGGCAGGTAGCTCTTGACTTATCCCTGTAACCGAGGCCATAATTTTAATTGTGACTTTGTAAAGAGGGCCATCACCTGATTTTACAATACAATACAATAGCAGAGTTGGAAGGGACCTTGGAGGTCTTCTAGTCCAACCCCCTGCCTAGGCAGGAAATCATATACTGTTTCAGACAAATGGCTATCCAACATCTTCTTAAAGACTTCCAGTGTTGGGGCATTCACAACTTCTGGAGGCAAGCTGTTCCACTGATTAATTGTTTTAACTGTCAGGAAATTTCTCCTCAGTTCTAAGTTGCTTCTCTCCTTGATTAGTTTCCACCCATTGCTTCTTTTTCTACCCTCAGGTGCCTTGGAAAATAGTTTGACTCCCACTTCTTTGTGGCAACCCCTGAGATATTGGAAGACTGCTATCATGTCTCCCCCAGTCCTTCTTTTCATTAAACTAGACATTCCCAATTCCTGCAACTGGTTTTCATATGTTTTAGCCTCCAGTCCCCTAATCATCTTTGTTGCTCTTCTCTGCACTCTTTCTAGAGTCTCCACATCTTTTCTACATCATAACGACCAGAACTGAATGCAGTATTCCAAGTGTGGCCTTACCAAAGCATTATAAAATGGTATTAACACTTCACGTGATCTTGATTCTATCCCTCTGTTTATGTAGCCTAGAACTGTGTTGGCTTTCTTGGCAGCTGCTGAACACTGCTGGCTCATATTTAAATGGTTGTCCACTAGGACTCCAAGATCCCTTTCACAGTTACTATTGTTGAGCAAGGTACCACCTATACTCTACCTGTGCATTTCTAATGTAGAACCTTATTCTTTTCACCATTGAATTTCATTTTATTAGATAGTGCCCAATGTTAAAGTTTGTCAAGATCCTTCTGTATCTTAAGCCTATCTTCCGGAGTGTTGGCTATTCCTGCCATCTTAGTGTCATCTGCAAATTTGATGAGTTCCCCATTTATCCCCTCATCCAAATCATTGATAAAGATGTTGAAGAATACTGGGCCTAAATTTTATGATTCTTTTTTTCTCAATGGCCATTAAGCAGATCCTTTGTTCACTGCTCACGTGTGTGTTTTTTTTTGTTGGAAACTGGTAGTAACCCTTATTTCCCCCAAAAAACATAAATTTGAATCATGTGAACATAGGATGCTGTAAAACAATTGTAAATGTGAGCCAGTTACCAAGTGCCCAAAATGTATACACCTGGTTATGTGTGTATATGTGGTGGGGTACACATCAGAACTTTAAATTCAGGTTGTAAGTCATTTTCCAATGTCCAATTTCAAATGGTCGCTAAATGACTGGTCGTAACTCAAGGACTACCTATATTGTTAAGTCTGTTTCCAATGAAAATGGAAGGAACTGTGACTTTCAAAGAGATTGCTGAAGTAGGAGTCTCATCTTCCTTTACCATTGGCCACATTTCCTGGACTTCATAAGAATGGACACTCATCTGGAAGACTACAAGCTGTCCCATCTGTGCCATAACTGACCTTCCCAAAGTCTGACCTTTTGAGATAAGTATAGGAGGAGGAGGAGATGTAGGAACCTTAATAAATCAATCCGTTTGTTAAAGACATCAAATAGCTTTCTAAACCAAGTGTCTATGGAGAGTCTCAGTCATCCAGATCAGGGTTGTCCCAAAGGCGTTTTTTCAGGAGGCAACTAGACTTTTGGGTGTTTATTTGAAGACATTTCGCTTCTCATCCAAGAAGCTTCTTCAGCTCTGACTGCATGGTGGAGAATGGAAGGATTCATACTCTTTACAGACAGCTCTTCATTTGTATTCTCTTAGCAAGTCATTAAGGTCACCTGGAGGTTTATCTGTGTCATTAGGGTCACCTGAATGGTGCAATTGGGTGTGGAGCCATCTTGGAACTGTTGAAAGGACTGTGTTGTAGACTGGAGATAGACGATGTTGTATAACCATGTTGTTTATAAACAATTTATATTGTTTTTAGTTGTTTCCTAATGTGATTTGATAGCTTATTAGTAACCTTGACTATCACTAGGTGTTGTATCTTTTTATTCTCGACAAATGTATTTTATTCTCCTTATGTACACAGAGAGCATTTGCACCAAAGACAAATTCCTTGTGGGTCCAATCACACTTTGCCAATAAAGAATTCTATTCTATTCTCTCTCCCCCTCTCTGTTGAGAGAGGGCTGTTCAATTTTGACATAGATGGCCTCTTTAACTCCTTTTTCACACCAGTGGTCCTCTCTGTCCAAAATGTGGGCTTTGTTGTCTTCAAAGAGTGGTCTGTGTCTTTTAAATGCAGATGGACTGCTGAATCCGGTTCTGATGTGTTTGTTCTCCTATGTTGTGCCATGCGATTATGAA
Source organism: Thamnophis sirtalis (assembly GCF_051295495.1). Lineage (NCBI taxonomy): Eukaryota > Metazoa > Chordata > Lepidosauria > Squamata > Natricidae > Thamnophis > Thamnophis sirtalis. The sequence continues at coordinate 14,331,949 of NW_028261384.1, read as the reverse complement.
GTGGTGGTTTTGCCTCCCCAATGTACAGATCTTTCTAGGCAAAGGCAACATAATAGTGGATCAACCCCAAAATAAATGCATTTGAATGCTTCAGTTCAATTCTAAACAAAGGCTTCAGTATTCCTGCCTCTGTTTTATTTTTACAGACTCAAAGAAAAAAGAGTGAGTCAATTAATCCTAATACCTAGTTGTAAATTGCATTTCAGATCCAATCAAGGTCTGCAGAGAAGAAATTAACACCATTTCCTCACCGAATTCAACTGGACAATTTAGTCGATGTCACTTTCTTCCAATCTCTGAAATCTCTGTGGCTTCCCCTCTAGTTAATTGAATGCTGATTAGATCGGGTTTTTTCAATCCCTGTTTGTTTAGTGCTGGATGGAAACCAAGAGCAGAAATGAATGCAGAGCAAGTGACCTGGCCTTCTCAATTGGTTCATCTTCGTGGAAGGAAGAAGCAAATTGTCCTACTGCTTAGTTTCATTAAAAAGCATGCCCATTTACTGGCAATTCATCTCAAGGATTGCTCAAAGGCGTTCTAGTAATATTCTAGCATTTGGGGCCCAAGGCATCTGCAGAATTCAATGCTTTTGTCAAAATGAGAAAAGTGATATTCCCAAAATATTTTGGCCTTGAGACAACCAACAAATGGCTTTCTCCATCTTTTCACCCCATACCCCAGAAGCCAAGAGACATTCATTTCTGTTTATAGCCAAAAAGGTTGTATGATGATGCTTTCTTCTTAGAGTATGAATGTTTGTGTTACTTAATAGAGAAATCTCACAAGTGTCTTCTTCCTTTTTTGATGATGAAAAAGAGCAATAAGAAAAAAATTTTTTTCCAATTCTCTCACAATATTTGAAACCGGCTAATAAACAACCATTTCTGCAATAATAGCAATAGCACTTAGACTTATATACCACTTCACAGTGCTTTATAGCCACCTCTAAGTGATTTATAAGTCAGCATATTGCCTCCAACAATCTGGGTCCTCATTTTACCCACCTTGGAAGGATGGAAGGCTGAGTCAACATTTGAACTGCCAAATTTCAGGCAGCTGGCAGGCAGCAGAAGTAGCCTGTAGTATTGCACTCTAACCACTGTGCCTCCATGGCTCATAATAGTAGAGGTGTTCATAAGATATGGTCACAAAGGACTTCACAGTCCAGTGGAGCAATTCAGCTGGTTCTATCTGGTTGGGTGAACCAGTAACATTGGTGGCAGGAGGCCCCACCCACTCACCCAGACGTCATCACGTCTCATTTTTGATACTTTGTGCATGCGCGGAAGGTCCTGTGCATGCACGGAGGTGGCAACGCTCACAGTTGCGAACCGGTAGCGAAGGTGAGTTGATTTCACTCCTGAATCAGTCCAACTATAACACAGGTCTGCAAAAAAAAAATTCGAGAGCTGTTTTGGTTATTCTACGTAATCTTTATTTTTTTGGGAGCACTGAATCTAAAAATGACCTCCATTTTGTCATACGACATCACGTTTCCTGACAATTTAGGTAAGTATGTTAAATAAGGCAATACCTCAAAATAAATGGAAATAGACTTATAAAATTAAAGTTTTATTACAATATTTTCATGAAAATCCCTTTTTGAACTGAAATGAGGTCACCTACAAACACTAAACTCGATTCTTCCTTGTGAGGCTCCTCTTGGTGCTTGTGAGTAGCATCTGGAATGTCTCTCTGAAGCATCCAGCAGTAGTCTGCCATTATTGTAATGTTCCATTTTCCCTGGTATCTCCTTTCCATCTCTTTAATGTCATGGTGGAATCGTTCACCTTGTTCCTCACTCACAGCTCCCAAATTTTCAGGAAAGTAGTCATCAAGGTGGGACTGGAGGAAATGCACTTTCAAACTCATCTGGCAACCTAAAGCTTGAAATGCTTTCAGCATTCTTCCGACGATCTTTTTGTAGTGAGGATCTTTGTTATTGCCTAAAAATTTCTGTACGACTTCTTTAAATGCAATCCATCCTTCTTTTTGAGGATCCGTCATGGTATTGACAAACTCTTGATCAACTATAAGCCTTCAAATGGAGCATTTTTGGCTAACAAAAAAAAAAAAGAACTGATTGGGGGCAAAAGAAAAAAGGAGGTAAGATTTGTTCACCTCTCCCACAAGGTTTCCCAGATCAAATGGGAATTGGTACTTTTCATGACAAAAGTAACTCCTAAATGGAAATTACCACCTTGCCTTTTACTTTACCCATTTTTATCCTCATATTCAGACCCAGAAAATAAGACAAACTGGTTTTATAGTTTCTAGGCTCAAGAAAAATTGTGTACTATATAAGAGGCAGTAAAATTCCCCATCCCTACATATTACTTCTTTATATTAAAACTAGCTGATAACCTGGTGCTCCAGGGTATTTATTTATCCCAACCCTCCTTCCATGAATGTCATCGCAATTTCTAATGTTGGATTTTCCCCCTTACCAGAGGGAGCCCCTTTGTGGAGTACTGTGAAGCTGTTACCATGGCAACACCACTGTGCTATACAATAGAGGCCATTTTATGCTAGTACAGTAGAAGCCATTTTAAGGCACAACAGAATGTATCTTAACAGAACACATACCCTGAGCGGTATTAGGGATGTCTTACCCCTACAATATTTGTTTCCAGAGAGTAAGTCATTTGTATACTAGGTTTGGTTGGAATTACTTGAGGTGTTCCAGAGTTATACTGGAACACACACACACACACACACACACACACACACACACACACACGTATAAATATATAGATTACTTGCACAATGTACAGATCATTTTATTTACGAATGTGTACATCCTAAGACCTTAAATGTCCTCAAAAATCTAGAATGTGGCCTCCAGAAATCATATTGCAGCTTTTTATCTAATCCAGGGATATCAAACTCAATTTCATCGAGAACTGCATCAGAATTGTGTTTGACCTTTGAGGGGGGGCATGGGACATGGCCAGGATGGCCATGGCCAGCTTGATGACACTCGTGTCGAAGGCGCCTGTGGTGGCCCAAGCACTCTGCCAGTGAAAACAGGCTCCCGAGCTCTATTTCCAGCTGTGCCCGCCTGCTGTAACCCTCTGCCAGCAAAAATGGAGCCTCCCTATTCACTGGCAGAGGCACCGCAGGCCAGTCCTTCACTGCTTCCAGGGAGGCCCTTTGGGGCAGATCTAAGCACCCCACAGGCCTCGAGTTAGACACCTCTGATCTAATCCATCTATTCCCCAAAACCACTTGAGGAATAATAATGAGGAATACACTGGGTTACATTCAATTATATTTAATTACTAGCTGGATACCCATGATCCTCTACCAAACTATGTGATCGGGCTTGATAAATCGACACTTACAGCTTGAAAATTAATGAGTAGTTATGATCGGCCTCTCCTCTCCCCTTCTCTCCCTCATGCTTGCCCCACAGAGGCCTCTCCTATCTTATCCCCTTCTCTCCATCAGTCTAACTCCTTAGCATCAGAGCATTTTTCTGTGGGGAGGTGGAGTAGAATGTCTAAACTCCCAGCCCACAGGCCAGATGAGTCATGCGCTGGCCATACTCATCCCTATGCCCAAGTGTCAGATGGAACAGCATTCTTTTCATGTGGGGAGGGGGAATAGAATGTCTAACTCCTTAGCATCAGAGTGTGTTAATGTATGTACAGTATGTATGTATGTATGTATGTATGTATGTATGTATGTATGTATGTATAAATATAAATACTGTATAAGAAATACTGTATAAGAAATACTAATGATCTGATGGTCATTTTGAAAAATCTTTTCGTAGCGAGCACCTAGAAGCCAAGAGGAACATATGTGCCAAATATAGATGAGTCTTTAGAGCCTTTAGACTTTTCTCCTCTGGAATTCACCTTTTGCACTTGCATCCTCCTGTACTCTGGTGAAAACTGCTAGCAAAGCCAATGTTCTGAACTCATAGCCATTCAGAATGCCATTGTGTTCTGGAAGAGAAAACACTTAGCAAACATCATTATTGTCAAAATAGTTTGGAAGGCCCCTTCAAATTGCACAATTTGGAGAAGAGACTTCCAAACTATACTGAGAATAGGTCTCAGGTGAAATGTGATGGAAGGATGATGGGTGTGAGGCAATGTTCCCTCTATTTTTTTTTCCAGTGTCTTGGAAGGAATGACCCGGCTTGGTTCCCGCTTTCGATCTGCCGCCCAACGACTGAACGGAGAAGCGAAGAGGCAGGAGAGACGAGGCAGGAGAGATGAAGTGGGAGCCAAGCCGGGTCATTCCTTCCAAAAGGCAACTTTCCCATTGAATGACTCGCTGCCCTAGAATCGAGGAGACCCTCTGCAGTCCCTCTCATCTGGCCGGGATGCCAGCGACAGTGTTGGGCTGAAAGAAGGAGGGATACACACACTCTCTCTCTCTTGCGCACACGCAAATGGCAAATCCGAGCAGCCGCTGCTGGGAGCCCTTCCCATGCCTTCTCCCAACCCCCACACCTCTTCTCTCAGCTACTTTCTGCCTTGTGGACCTAGAACTGATTGCTGTCTCCAGGCTGGCTCTCCTTTCCTATTATCGTGGAAGGCGTCTCACAAAAACCACTGCGCGGCAGTTGGAAACTGCTGCGTGGTGTTTTGTTGCCACATGCATGGCCGCGCACCCACGCAGCTTAGAGGGAACATTGGTGTGGGGGGAGCAGGGAGGGGATCCATGCACCAGTGAGCCTAACGGATTGATGTCCCCCATCTTGCACCAAGTTTATACGTGCTGGTGAGTGCCAAACCTCCCAAGGCCTCCCCCATCCGAAGATACCCTTGCAGTGTTGCTTAATGACCCCTGTGGTCACCTAATCACTGCAACACAGAGAACGTGGATCATAGTAGTTTACAAAGGCAGCTACATAATGATCACAATGACTTACGTCCAAAATTACAGGCTCAATTGTGGTCGTAAGTCAAGGACTACCCATAATTTATTTGAAGTGATCCCTGATAAAATGTATGCCATATGAAAAAGGATATTTGCTCTGTTTTATGGATGAAGAAGGTTTGGATGGTAAAACTAGGCTAACTTTATCAATCACTGTGAAGTTTGTTGAAAACTACATGGAAATTTTACTTATCATTTTCATACTGTTGTAATTTTCCCCTCAAAAGCCCACTTATACCACATGATGTAGACAGAAGGTGGACAGAATTGGAAAGATGAAACATTCTACATTTCTGCAACAATCAAGCATTTAGCAGCCCCTGTCACTTAAGAGTATCATCTGTTAATCTCATGACTTGGGATGTTTTGAGAAGGTAATTTCAAAATTCCTATCTAGAGATTTTTGAGACCTGCCAGCTCAGCCAGAGCTCTTCAGGTTGGGTCAAGCAAGCTTGAAACCAGGAAAATGCAGATAACTACTGTATATTCCGCTGTATCAGGCAACTGGGCGTATAAGATGACCCCCCTAATTTCAAGCACCTGCGAGCCGGCTCTGCACTGGCGGGCTTTCATAGTTTGAGTTCAGTGCCTTCCTCCTCCAGACCGCCAGCCAGACCTTACTAAGCCATCCCAGCGCTCATCCATCCACATGCCCAGACGAGGAGTGCCGAGGTTAACGATTGAAAGGCCGGCGTCTGCGCTGATGACAGCGCAGCTTTTTGCTTGGCGGTGTTACTTTTTCTTTTCTTTTGGTTTTTTGGTATGGCCTTTCTTATACCTGGTGTATAAGACAACCCCTGATTTTTGAAATATTTTGGGGGGGTTAAAAAGTTGTCTTATACTCCAGAAAATACGGTAGCTTCTTTTGCTATTCCAGTTGATTAAGAACAAAGCAGTTGGATTACAGAAGTTGCCATTCCTGAGAATCTTGGCTAGGGTTAAAAAAAATGATCATAACCTCCAGTTAATTTTTCAAATACTGTCATCAACCTAGTATGCTCACCTTGTAGGCTTTCATGACTAATATTTGCAGGACAACCAGCATTGCCCCAGGCTCTCTACATGAAAGTAGAAATAGGAAATAAGGAAGTTTGTCAGTGGTTGGTTTCGGATTCCATTGCAACTGGTATGATGCAATGGGGTCCAGCATCTCCCATATGCACATGCACACATGTGCGTACTGCACGCATGCATCCTTCCTCCATGATGCCTCCATGATGCTCCAGCTGCTCGGTGGAGCATTGCACAGGTGCTGTATGCTCCTTATGCATGCACGGAAGCGCCAAAGAGTTCAAATACAGGTAAGGAGCTCGGCGGATGGGTGAGCCCTCCGGAGCACTGTACCGGAGCATTACCCAGTGTTCCCGATAGGCACTGGTATGCCTGTACCAGGGCATACCGCCTGCAATCCACCACTGAAGTATGTAGTTCAACACTTCTGTAAGACAACAAACATTTTATCCGAGGAACCCCTCTCCTTTCCAGACCCAAGGACTACTTCAATCAAGAATATACATGTGTGTGATGTATATTTGTGTAAAAGAATAACAAAGTTGGAAATGACCTTGGGGTCTTCTAATCCAACCCCCTGCTCAGGCAGTAAATCCTATACCATTTCAGACAAAATGGTTGTCTTGTAAAAAACCTCCAGTAGCACCAGAGGTGGCATTCAGCCAGTTCGGACTGGTTCGTCCAAACTGGTAGTGGAAATTGCGATTTTGAAGCCTTGCTTTGCCCAAGAAAATAGAAATTCCTGAAGACTTGCTCATTACTATGGACACTGGCTGGCAGGGAGAGGCCTTTCTTAGTCCTACCTAGACTTGAATATGAGACCTTCTGCCCTGAAGGGCTCTCCTCTGCCCTGGGGCTACAGCAATTTCTGAATTCCCCCACAACTTCCTCAGGATCTGCTGTATTGCATTGCATCCACCCAGGTTTCATTTGTGCTAAGAAGAAAGCTTGGGCTGGCTGTGTTTCATATGGGTTCTGTGGCTCTCGCTTTTGTGAGAAGTTTCAATTCCACCTTTTGTGTCATGCACAGCACCTTGCTATCCTAGATCTCAGCATTCCTGTCTGAAGGTGCACATCTTTGTTGCTGCTTTGGTTCCAAAGCAGAAATTCCAGTTCGGAAGGCTATTGTAGCAAAATCACCCTAAATTTCCTCCTTGTATACGACAATGGGAGGAACTGAGCGTTTCTCATGTGCAAATCTCATGTGAAGAAATTCTTTCAAACCATTTTTGTTTATGCAATACTTCAGCCAGGGGATTAACGTCATGCTGAAAATATCAGAGGCTCAAAAGACACGTTCCTGAATGCTGCTTCCCCAGTTTTTCTGCAGATGGTTTTCAACGTCACTGCACAGGTCAACTCAAAAGCAAACTGAAGAATGGCGACAAAACAAGATGAATATTTAAAAAGGAATACAAAGCAGGAGTGGGGAGAGGTGTCACTTGCAGTGAGTGGCCATTTCTTTGATGATCACGAGCCTTTATTTTTCCTCTATTCAAATGAGGATTTGCAGATCCCAGCACTTATGAATCCTTCCCTAATGAAGGTTTGTCACGGAGCTGAGAAAATTCTGGGCAAATGTTATCTTTGTTATTAAGGAATCGTCTTTCTTCTATGAGGCAATGCAATATCCATTGATGGACATTTTTTGTCCTTTTCATCTTTTTAGTACAGGCAGTCCTCAGCTTACAATAGTTTGCTTAGTAACCATTCGAAGTTACAACAGTTCTGAAAAAAGCGACTTATGACCATTTCTCACACCTATGACGTTGCAACATTCTTATCGTCATGTGATTTACATTTGGATGCTTGACAACTGGCTCATATTAATGACGGTCGCAGCGTCCCAGCATCACGTCAATCCACTTTTGCGACCTTCTGACAAGCAAAGTCAATGGGGAAGCCGGGTTCACTTAACAACTACAGTACTAATTTAACAACTGCAGTGATTCACTTAACCACGGTGGCAAGACAAGTCATAAAATGAGGCAAAATTCACTTAACAAATTTCTCACTTAGCAATGTAAATTTGGGGTTCAATTTTACCGTGCTTCCTCAAAAATAAGGCAGGGTCTTATTTATTTATTTATTTATTTATTTATTTATTTGTTTGTTTGTTTGTTTGTTTGTTAATCAGACTTATATACTGCTTCATAGGACTTTCAGCCCCCCTCTAAGTGGTTTACAAATATATTTTTTTAGCAAATTGAGTCAGCAACTTGCCCCCACAGTCCGGGTCCTCATTTCACCCACCTCAGAAGGATGGAAGGCTGAGTCGACCTTGAACCGGTGAGATTTGAACCACTGAACTGCAGATCTCAGTCAGCTAAAGTGGCCTGCAGTACTGCACCCCTAACCACTGCGCCACCTTATTTTCTTTTTATCCCCGAAATAAGCACTTGGCCTTATTTTGGGGGACATATTATTATGTTTGAGATGCAGGAAGCGGCAAGCGTCGTCACCTCATGGCTGCTGCTGTGTTGCAATTTTTTTTGTGGGGGGGGGGTATTTTCAGGGGAGGGCTTATTTTAGCGCATGTGCTCAAAAACCCGTTTGGGCTTATTATCCGGGAGGCCTTATTTTCGGGGAAACAGAGTAGTTGTAAATTAAGGACAACCTGCATTGTTCTCTAGAAATCCCCGTAGACAAAACAAGGGCAAAACAAATTAAAATCAACAAGACACAAAGAATAATACTGTCTTCATTTTAAGACCGTCATTCACAGCTTAACATTATTAGCACCAAGGCCTCGAGGCCATATTATCCCATCGATCAATTACTTTAGACCAAACTATGAGGGTTATTTTAGATTTTTAAAATCTTCCGTTTATTGTTTTCATAGATAACTCAAGGTAGCAAATACAGCTAATGCTCTTTCTTCCTCCTTTATTCCCCACAACAACAACAACCTATGAAGTGGGTTGAAAGAGTGTGACTGGCTCAAGGTCACCCAGCTGACTTTGTCTCTGAGGCAGGACTTGAACTCCCAGCCTCCTGGTTTCTTGACCAATAAACCAAGCTGCATACAGCACACAGTTAGGAGAAAAATTATATAATTTGTAGCAATTTAATGTCAATGAAATTGTCATGCCTCTATTCATATTTCCCCCCCATTAAATTTTGCATCCTTTCCTTGGCTTGAAACAATTATTCTCATATTCTTCTTCTGCTGTTACATTGCTAAGAGAGTATCTCTACTGCCCTTATTATTATTATTATTATTATTATTATTATTATTATTATTATTATTATTATTATACAATTGTATCACAGCGGCCAGTTGTTTCGCCGGATTTGGCATTGGTTACTAGTCGGGCCCCACCCAGGGGCCTAGGACGTCGTAACGTATTTTCTTAATATGCGTGCAGATCCAAGCAGTGCGGCTTTTTGCATTTGACTGATGTTGATTTTGTCAATTTTTAACTGTTTTAAATGTAATTCCAGTGCTTTTGGAATAGCATCCAGTGTGCCAATTACCACTGGAATGATCACTGCTGGTTTGTGCCATAGTCGTTGAATTTCGATTTTTAAGTCCTGGTATCTTGCGATTTTTTCAAGTTCCTTCTCGGCGACCCTGCTATCCCCTGGTATTGCGATGTCTATGATTGTGACCTTATTTTTCTCAACCAGTGTGATGTCTGGTGTATTATGCGCCAGTATTTTGTCGGTTTGTATATGGAAATCCCACAAGATCTTGACCATCTGATTTTCGGTGACTTTTTCAGGCTGATGTTCCCACCAGTTTGTTGCTGTTTTAATATTAAAATTTTTGCACAAATTCCAATGGATCATTTGCGCTACTGAATTGTGCCGCAATTTATAATCAGTCTGTGCAATTTTTTTACAGCAGCTGAGTATGTGATCAACAGTTTCATCAGCTTCTTTGCAAAGTCTGCATTTGGAGGATTTTTCGATTTTGGCCTTAATGGCATTTGTGCGGATAGCTTGTTCTTGCGCAGCCAGGATTAGTGACTCTGTTTCTTTCTTTAATGTACCTGTTGTTAACCATAACCAAGTTTGTTCACTGTCCACTTTATCTTTTATTTTTTCCAGAAATTGGCCATGCAGTGCTTTGTTCTGCCAACTCTCCATTCTTGATTTTATCACATCTTTTCTGTATTCTTGTTTCGTCTGTTGGGCCTTCAGTAGATTTTTGTTCTTTACTTCGATTAATAGATGTTCTTGATTTTCTTTTAAATAATCAGCCAGTCCATGTTTTTCTTCTTCAACTGTTTGCTTCACTTGTAATAATCCTCTGCCACCTGATTTTCGTGGCAGATATAGTCTATCAGTATCACTACGTGGATGTAAACTGTAGTGCATTGTCATTAGTTTCCTGGTTTTTCGGTCCAAAAGGTCCAAATCAGCTTGTGTCCAGTTAACTATACCAGCTGTGTATCTTATAACTGGTATTGCCCAGGTATTTATGGCCTTGATTGTATTTCCACCATTCAATTTAGATTTCAAAATTTTCCTAACTCTGTTGGTGTACTCTCGCCTGACAATCGTTTTTACTTCTCCATGCTTGATGTTATCCAACTGCAAAATGCCTAAGTATTTGTAGGCTTCATTTTCTTTGCATTTAATTAATTGGCCATTGGGCATTTCAATTCCCTCACATGCAGTGATTTTGCCCCTTTTTATGGATACAGTGGCGCATTTTTCCATGCCAAACTGCATTGAAATATCGGTGCTGAATACTCGGACTGTGTTTGTCAATGATTGGATTTCTATTTCTGACTTTCCATAGAGTTTCAAATCATCCATATATAGTAAATGTGAAATTTTTTCAGCTTCTTTGGCTGTTTGGTAGCCTAATTTCATTTTTTTTAAGATTACTGATAGTGGGATCATTGCGATGATGAAGAGAAGAGGTGAAAGTGAATCACCCTGGAAAATTCCTCGCTTGATATTAACCATTCCGTAGATCTCATTCCCTACTGCCAACTCAGTTCTCCATTGTTTCATCGCCTTTTCAGTAAAGGATGTAATATTTTTGCTAATGCCAGTTGTTTCTAAGCATTTTATGATCCAACTATGTGGCAGTGAGTCAAATGCCTTTTTGTAATCAATCCAGGCCATATTCAAGTTTGTTTTTCTGTTCTTACAATTTTCTAATATCATTTTATCAATTAGAAGCTGATCTTTTGTGCCCCTGCTCCTTCTTTTGTTGCCTTTTTGCTCTACTGGCAAGATGTTGTTTGTTTCCAAATAATCCATCATGTTATCTGCAATAATGCCTGTGAGTAATTTGAAGGTTGTTGGCAAGCATGTTATTGGTCTGTAGTTTTCAGGTGTTGTTCCTTTAGTTGCATCTTTCTGAATCAAGTATGTTTTTCCAGTTGTCAACCATTCATCAATTTGGCCCTTTTGTAAAATTTCATTCAGTTGCCTGGCCAATATTGCATGTAAACTGGTCAGATATTTGAGCCAGAAACCATGTAATTGGTCCTTTCCAGGTGATGTCCAATTCTTTACCTTTTTAACTCGATTTTTGACCATCTCAGTTGTTATTTCTAATACTTGCATTTGTTTGTTGCCAATGCTTTTCTCAAAGTCATGTATCCACTTTGCTTCCTTGTTGTAGTCCTTTGCATTTTCCCACAATTCTTTCCAGAATTCAACTGTGGCCTGTTTTTCTGGTTTTTCGCTTTTGGTGTCACCATTTACATTAAGACTTTGATAAAAACGCCGTTGGTCTGATCGAAATTGCTGATTTTGTTTATATTGGATGATTCGTGCCTCATATCTTTCAATTTTTCTAGCTGTTGCTGTTATCTGCTGTTTTACAATCTCTACAGCTTCATTGATGTTTCTTGTATCCAATCTATATCTCCTGATTAGCCGATCTATGATTTTGTTGTTTTTAAGCCGTTGCTCATGCATGTTCTTTAAGTTACTAGCATCTGCCCTTAATTTTTTGATTTTTTGTTCTAAACGGATTTTCCACTTTGGCTTTGATGCTTTTTCTGTTGTGTGACTAGGTACTTTAATTTTAATGCCTAGTTCATTAGTGACTATTACAGCTGCGCTGTACATTAACTGGTTTGTTTCCAAGATGGATCCCGGTTCAATTGTTGAAAACACTGCATTAACCATTTTCATGATAGGGGTCAAAATTTTCTTAGGCACAGTTTTTAGTGATGGTAAACGTTGCCTTTCCTCATTAAGCAGAAAATGCTCCATGATCTTATCCTTCAATTCTTTTTGTTTTTGAGTTAGTTCATCAGTTGGTTCAGTGATAACTGGTTCTAGTGGTGGTGATGTTATTTCCTCCCCGAGAGCTTCTTCTGGGAGTTCTACTATAATGTCTTTAGTTGTGTCTTGAATATCAGTTATTTCCGCTTGTGATATTGTTTTGGGGGTTTTGCAATTTGCCTGAATTTCCTCATGTTCAACTTCACTAAACACTTTATTCCGTATAATAAATCGCCTTTGATCTGCTAGTCGTTGTTCACTAACATTTGAATGTGGATATTGTTGTTTCCATAATTCATACATTCGCTTTAAATAGCCTCTTTTTTCTGGCTCTGAGTTGTAGTAACAGGCCATTATGGCACGGTTTTCATCTGCACTATATTATTATTATATTATTGTGTATATTATTATTATTATTATTATTATTATTATTATTATTATTATTATTATTATTATTATTATTATTATTATTTAGATTCTCTTTCACCTAAATCAGTCTGCCCCAGTCAAACATCCCAACATATTTTGAGGGCACCAGCCTAGAGGAAATGAACAAACGAACACAAATAAAATAAAACAGGTGCATAGAATCGAACTCATGGCAGTGAGCAGAATAGCAGGAAAGCAAAGAATACTGGGCTGGAAGTCCCTAGCTTTTATCTCTCAGAACTAGTTTGGTCCTGACTTACGATTAAAATTGGGATCAGAATTTCCATTCCAAGGCAAGTTGTTTGTTAGTGAGCCATGCCCGATTTTATGACCATTCTGCCATGGTTGTTAAACAAATCACTGCAGTTATTAAGTTTAACACATGGATGTTCAACGAAACCAGTTTCCCCCATTTGCTTTGCTTGTCAGAAGCCAGCTGGGAAGATCACAACCGGCAATCACATGACCCAGGCAGAAGTGCGTTGCTGCCGGTTCAGCCTGGATTGGTTGAACTGGTAATAGCAGCAGCATATGCACAGAAGCATCTCACACATGTGCGAGCACACACGGGAATGCGCCCGAACCGGTATTTACAAAATTGGCAACCCACTACTGGATCCAGGGGTATTGTAACCATGGTAATTACATCCTGGTTGCCAAGTGCCTGAATTCTGATCACATGACAATGGGTACATTGCAGCAGTCGTAAGTGTGAGGACTGGTTGTAAGTCACTTTTCCCAATCCCATTGTAGCAACAGTAGTACTCATGTACCGCTTCATAATGCTTTTACAGCTCTAAGTGGTTTATACACTCAGCATATTGCCCCCAACTATCTGGCTCCTCATTTTACTGACCTCGTAAGGCTGAGTTAATCTTGAGCTGATCAGAATCAAACTCCTGGCAGTGAGCAGAATTAGCCTGTGATGCTCTATTCTAAGCCAACTATGGCCTATGGTTTTGTAGGAGGGGTAGGCTGTGGCCTAGTTGCAACTGGATGACTGGCAGGCCTGTCCACATAGCCCCACTCATGCACCAGAGGTGGGTTCTACCAGTTCGCACCTATTCGGTAGAACCGGTTCATCAAATCTACCGAACCGGTTAGAAGAGGTTCCACCAGTGGACCCGGAAAGCAGGCCACACCTACAGAAGAGGTTCCAAATTTTTTTGAAACCCACCACTGGTCCTTGGATATGATTATTCTACACTATCATGCTCATATTTATGAAAGTCAGTGCCTCTGTGAAAGGTAAGGATGACTCCTGCGTTTGTGGTGCAATCAGAACATTGCGTGTGTTGAAGTTGTTTTAACGCAAACCAAAGATGCCTTTTAAAAAACAAGTTTACATCATATTCTTATGCATGCCAGTGCTGTGTGTGAGGTAATTTAAGGTGGTTCTGACAAGTGTCATCGGCATCTTCATATCTGGTCACATGGGTGGCAAGCCACTCCCACAAAGGAGGCCACACCCACAAAGTAGGTTCCAACAATTTTTGAAACCCACCACTGTCATGCACCCAGCAAGTGCCAGCACTCGCAGCCCCACTCATGTGGCCTAGTTCTGACTAGGCCACAGCCTGCCCCTCACATGAAGCCATCTCCTCTTCCCCTCCTCCCCTGCTCGCACCAGACCTCCCACCCGGAAAGTTTGGAGAACACTGTTCTAAGCACTGCACCACCACTGCTCTGAATTGTAACGTCGAATGGTCGCTTAATGCATACAGGTAATCCTTGATTTATGATCCCAATGGGGCCCAGCATTTCTGTTGTTAAGTGAGACATTTGTTAAGTGAATTTTACCCCATTTTATAAACTTTCTTGCCACAGTCATTAAGCGAATCACTGCAGTTGATAAGTTAGTAATCTTGTTCTTAAATGAATCTAGTTTTCCCCATTGACTTTGCTTGTTGGAAGGTCGCAAAAGTTGATCATATGACCTTGGGACGCAGCAACGGTCAAAAAGTGAAGCAATTGCCAAGCATCTGAATTTTGATCTCATGATCATGGGGATGCTACAAAGGTCATGTGAAAAATGTGAAAAATGATCATAAATCACTTTTTTCAGTGTCTTTGCAACTTTAAACAGTCACTAACAAATTATTGTAAGTTGAGGGCTACTTGTAGTAGTATGTACAAACACACCTGTATATACTATATACTACCTGTAAACAGATAGTTCTCAGCTTATAATAATTTATTTCGTGATTGTTTGATGTTGCAATGGCACTGAAATAAGTGGTTTATGATAGTTTTTCACACTTACAACCATTGCAGCACACACACCCCCGGCCATGTGATCAAAATTAAGACACTTAGAAACTGACTCATATTTATGACGGTTGCAATTTCTGGAGTTATGTGATCAACGTTTGAACCTCTGATAAGCAAAGTCAACAAGGAAGCCATTTAACAACTATGTTACTAACTTAAGAACTGCAGTGATTCACTTAATACAGTGGTGGGTTGAAGATGGTATGCCCTGGTATGGGCGTACCGGAGCCTGCCCGGAGCACCGGGTACTGTTCTGGAGGGCCCACCCACCCGCCTGAGCTCCTTACCTGTCTTTTAAGCCTTTGGTGCTTCTGTACATGTGCATGGAACGTACAGAGCCTGCGGAACGCTCCGCTGAACAGCTGGAGCATTATGGAGGCTTGCGGAGGCACTACAGGCAGGTACGACTCATGCGCCCGCCGCACACATC
Source organism: Thamnophis sirtalis (assembly GCF_051295495.1). Taxonomy (NCBI): domain Eukaryota; kingdom Metazoa; phylum Chordata; class Lepidosauria; order Squamata; family Natricidae; genus Thamnophis; species Thamnophis sirtalis. The sequence continues at coordinate 14,316,714 of NW_028261384.1, read as the reverse complement.
CATGTGGGTGATGCCAAGCCTGTTCCAACTGTACCAATTGGAACGGGATCCGGAACCCACCACTGACTTAACAACTGCAACAAGAAAAGTTGTAAAATAGAGCAAAAGTCACTTAACCAATGTCTCGCTTAGCAATAGAAATCTTGGGTTCAATTGTGGTCATAAGTCGAGGACTACCTGTAGTTTCTATTATATTCTTAAAGGTAAAGGTTCCCCTGGCACATATGTGCTAGTCGTTCGCGACTCTAAGGGGTGGTGCTCATCTCTGTTTCAAAGCCGAAGAGCCAGCGCTGTCCGAAGACGACTCTGTGGTCATGTGGCCAACATGACTAAATGCCGAAGGCGCACAGAATGTGATTCCTATTTTTCTACTTGCATTTTTACATGCTTTCAAACTGCTAGGTTAGCAGAGGCTGGGACAAGTAACGGGAGCTGGACTCCATTAAGCAGCACTAGGATTCGAACTGCTGAACTGCTGACCTTTCTGATTAACAAGCTCAGCGTCTTAGTCACTGAGCCACCCTTATTATATTCTTACAATGTACCGAATATATAATCTAAATATAAATCCCTCCAGCTGTCTTATATAACAGAAAAAAAAATGAAATAGAATGATTTAAACGTGCATGTTAAAATGCAGAGATTGCATAGAGTGTGGAATTTGTAGGAGGACAGCCATGTTAGTCTAAAGAAGCAAATAAATAAATAAATCATAAAGTGTGGTCATATCTTTTCCGACCGACAAATATCACAAGCTTGGGAGAGGATGTACGTGTGTGATGTAGAGCTCTCTCCAGCAGAGGGCTCCCTGGGACAATTTTCCTTTTTTCCCCAATGCTCCTTATTATAAACAAAAAAAATCTGTTCCAAGAAAAAGGTCTCCTATCAGTTTCAAAGCCATAGGAAACTTAGTCAAGGTCACATGCCACATGTTATTCCTTAGTATTTTTCCTTGTGTGAGATTATCCATAGGCACAACTGTCTAGATTCCACCACAAGGTTTTGGATTGGTGTATTAAGGTGTCTTTAAAGAAACACCAGGGATGAGGTGGCTAAGTGACTAAGATGCTGATCTTGTCGATCAGAAAGGTCGGCAGTTCAGTGGTTCAAATCCCTAGCACCGTGCAACAGAGTGAGCTCCCATTACTTGTCCCAGCTTCTGCCAACCTAGCAGTTCCAAAGCATGTAAAAATGCAAGTAGAAAGATGGAACCACCTTTGGTGGGGAGATAACAGCATTCTGTGCGTCATCAGCATTTAGCACATGACCACGGAGACGTCTTCGGACAGCGCTGGCTCTTCAGCTTTGAAACAGAGATGAGCTCCGCCCCCTAGAGCCAGGAGTTCTGCTTTAATCAGAAAGACCTTTTGCTCTATAGATGAATTTATAATATCAACATTTTAAGGCGAAGCAAAAATAAGTAAAATAGCATATAATGGCTTAGTGTACTATGAAAATCAGGTTATTCTAGCTTGTAAAGAAAGGCTTATAGTTTATTCTTCTGTAAACTCAACCTATCATAGTATAAGATTGTTTAAGAAAATGGTTGGACAACAATTGCTGAAGAACTTGGAGAAAGAGGATTAGTGAATTATTTTAGTTGAATTTCACTGGCATATAGTACGGACAGAGGAATGATCATACTTTTTAATGACCTTTGGCAATGCTAGGATGGAAATGGTGCATTCAATACAATACAATAGAATACAATAGCAGAGTTGGAAGGGACCTTGGAGGTCTTCTAGTCCAACCCCTTGCCTAGGCAGAAAAACCCTATACTGTTTCAATTCCCTATACCCTATTCATTTTGTTTCATGATCTCAGATAGGTTTTGATACAGTTTTTGATAATGCTATATTCTCCTGAACCACATATATAAAACAGCATTTTTCAACATTTGCAACTGGAAGATTCATGGATTTCAATTCCCAGAATTGTGCAGCCTAGTGAGTTGAAATCCATGGATTTACAAGTTGTCAGAGTTGAAAAACTCTGGAACGGAGAGTAAAGAAAATGAACTTGATGGTGTAAAACATATTTTAAGTCCACAGAAATGGCTCACATGGATGCATTAAAATTTGTAATGTGCATACATAAATTTAAAATTGTAATTCCTTTTCTATTTATCTTTTATTGTATCTTGTATCTTCTATTTTTCATTGCTCTGTGAGCTATGCAAAGTAACTCTGTTGGGATGATGGGTGGCCTATAAATTTAATAAAATAAATGGCCATTTGCCATCAGTGCTTCACTAGGTGCAAACCTTTGTCAGTTGGATTCAGAGTGAAATTCAAAGCACTGGGATGGGTCCTGACTATGATGGTGGCACAGTGATTAGAGTGAAGTTCTGCAGGGTATTTCTGCTGACTGCTGGCTCTAGAATATCACCTCCAACTCTGGAGATCAGGACAGGTCCCATGCTATTGGTTCTGAAATCTTGGATCTTCTCCCAGGTTTACAGATAGGGGATCTATTGGAACCCATTATTTTTTCCTTTGGAATGCTTGTGGGCCAAAGGTGGGTTGCAAATCCTGGCGCTACCGGTTCACTCATGCTTGCTTGATGCTTCTGCACATGTCCAGCAGTTTCCGGGCGGGTGGGCGGAGCCTCCCACCACTGCCACTACCAGTTCGCTCAATCCGGGCCAAACCAGGAGAAATCCCACCTTTGTTGTGGGCTGTTGTGTTTACTCTTGTGGTTGTTTTGGGTTCAATAGTGGTTGTAAGGGGAAGACCGCCTCTCCTGGTCTTTGCATAATTTCCTTTGGAACTGTGATAAAATCACCCTCTGTGTTTTCAGCAGAGGTAAGCCATAAATTTTAGGATGGCATAAAACAAATTATTGTGTAAATCTGTGTGAAGATAAGAAACACTTAAGAGCCACCCATCCCTAAATTATAATCCAGCCATTATGTAAAGGGTCATTACTTACATTTACACAGAACTTAGTGATGGTCCTTTCTTAAGATAGGGTAGGAGCTATTTTACAGAGTTATCCAGAACTTGAGCTTATGGCTTATCTTAGGGCTATTGCTCAACTGAAGCCTCTGACACCCGTGATTAAACTGATTACATGCAGGGATAAACCCTGAATAATCGTAAAACAATCAGTATTTTAATGTCCTCTAACAAATGAAGAGAAGCACATCGTCCCGAAAGGGGAGCAAGGAATACTGACTTGCACAAAATGTGAACACATTTATTTTTATGTACAAGGAAATCTTCCATTTACAACCATTCCTTGAGTGACTATTTGAAGTTATAACAGCATTGAAAAAGGTGACTTACAACCTTCCTCGTGCTTACAACGATCACTCATCCCCCATGGTCGCATGATTGAAATGTGGGCACTTGGCAACTGGCATGTGTTTATGACAATTGCAAGGTCCCAGGGTCGTGTGATATGTGTGATATTTGCAGCCTTTCACAGCCAGTTTGTGGTGAGGATAATCTATGCTGGAAGCCAGATTTGCTTAAGGACTGCATGATTCACTTAATAGCGGCAGTGAACTGCTTAGCAACCATGGCAAAAAAACCTCATAAAATCAGCCCGTACTCCTTTAACAACTGCCTTGCTTAACAACACAAATCCTGATCCCAATTATATTTGTAAGCTAAGAACTACCTATAGATCTCAACTTACAGCCATTCTTACGACTTACAGTGACAATTCGAAATTTTTCCTCACAGTCCACACATTCAAAAGATAGGTGTCTGACAGCCAGCCAGAGGTGCATTGCTTCCGGTTGGAACTCAGGCCTTGGTCACAGAACTGGTAGCGACCCAGGCCTGCCACGCCCCCAAACCGGTTCCCTCGCTGCCACCATTTTGGTTTTTAGTGACTGCGCATGTGCAGTAATTGTTCTGTACTTGTAAATTGTAAATTGTTCTGCGCATGCCGGTAGTAAAACTGGCAGCAACCTACCTCTGCAGCCAGCATATATTTACAATAGTTGCCGTGCAGGGGTGGGTTGCTAATCCAGTTCCAACCAGTTCGGTTGGAACGGGGCTGGCAGCGTCCTTGTGCACGCGCGCAGTTCACGCATGCGTCTTAGCACCTGCGCGATGCTCCAGCTGCTTGCGGAGACTCGTGCAGGCGCTGTATGTGCCATCCAGCTGCTTGTGGAGAATCGTGCAGGCGCTGTATGTGCCATGCACCTGCGTGGAAGCGCAGAAACCTTCAAAGACTGGTAAGGAGTGTGGGCAGGCGGGTGGGCCCTTCGCCGTTCCCGGAAGTTACTTACTTCCGGGTTCGCCAACCAACTGGTTTGCGGGGACCGCCGCGAACAGGTTGAAACCCACCCCTGTTGCAGTGTCTTAACAACTGTGGTAAACAAAGATCGAGCATAGCTCGCATAACCATGTTTTAGCAATGGAAACTTGGGTCCCAAGCTGAGCACCACCTTTATAAGTGAAAGATTTTGGATAGTGTACTACCCTGTTTCCTTGAAAATAAGACTACCCTGGATAATAAGCCCAATTGGGCTTTTGAGCGCATGCGCCAAAATAAGCCCTCTCCTCCAAAAATAAGCCCTCCCTGAAAATATTGCAACACAGCAGCAGCCATGAGGCGACCATGCTCGCCGCCTCCTGCACCTCAAAAATAATAAGACCTCCCTGAAAATAAGGCCAAGTGCTTATTTCGGGGGGTCAAAAGAAAATAAGATCCTGTCTTATTTTCAGGGAAAGACAAAATAATTTAAATAGAACCACATGAAAGATTCCATGTAGGAGGGAAAAATTCATTCTGCTTTCCAATCCTGGTTCATGGCACAGGTGTCTGCAAGCTATGATCAAAGAAGTCAAAATATTTAGTATGACAGAACTGCAGATGAAAAATAGTGAAGCTTCAATTATATCGCAGCTGCCACCTTTACTTTAAAAAAAAATTCCTACTGTGCTTACATCTATACCAAAGGTGTCAACACAAGGTCTGGGATCCGGATCCAGCCTACGGGGTGCTTAGATCTGGCCCACCCTGGAAACAGCAAAGGACTGGCCTGAAGTGTGTCTGTCAGTGAAAATAGAGCACACGAGGACCACATGCAGCCCTTCTGAGCTCCATTTTCACTGGCAGAGGGTTGCAGGAGGTCATCCCAGACAAAAATGGAGCTTGCGAGGGCTGCACGCAGCCCCTATCCTCCAAGCTCCATTTTTGCTGGCAGAGGGTTGCAGTAGGCCGTGCCAACCAAAAATGGAGCTCAGGAGCCCGTTTTTCTTGGCAGCGTGCTCAGGCCACCACGGGTACCCCCCAACATGAGTGATGTCATGCTGGCCACACCCACCACAGCCATGCCCATCACGGCCCCCTGAGGTCGAACACGACCCTGATGCGGCCCTCAATGAAATCGAGTTTGACACCCATGATATATACAGTTACAGAGGTAATTCTTAAGTTCATATTGTCCCTTCCTTTGTTACTTTTTTTTTAGCCAGATTTACATTGGATTGCCTTTCAAATAATGAAAAATGCCTTCAAACGGAAGACTGTCCCCCATAATGCAGACAACCAAATTAACATACATTTATAATCACTGTTGACTTGCCTCCGAAAGAAGAGCCCCAAACACTTATATTACAAAATTATACGCTGAGTAATCCTTGAGATTCTTGGCACATTTGTGTCTAAATTGAGACCATGGATGAGAATAAACCCTTTGGAAGCTCTTGCTGTGCCATCCAATGACAAGTTAAAAATAAATTTTCTAGGCTTTATTTAAACAGGATTTTCAATTCTCTTCTTGGGCTGCTTCCAAAAGCTTTGGATGCAACCCTCCTGATTTTTCCAGACATTGTTATCCAATTGCCATATTAAATATGAAACAAGGAGAAAGACCACAGGATTCATTGGATTTTAATTAAATCAAATTTAGTCTCTTCTTGATCTATTACGGCCCACTGGCACCTGTTTCTTTTTTTAAAATTTGGCTCCATTAGTGGCAGTGGTGGCGGTAGGGATGGGAGAGAGGGGATGGCTTCCCATGCAAATAAGCTGCTTACAAATCAGAGGTGGGTTCCTACCAGTTCGCACCTATTCGGTAGAACCGGTTCGTCAAATCTACCGAACCGGTTACAAGAGGTTCCACCAGTGGACCGGGAAAGCAGGCCACACCTACAGAAGAGGCTCCAAATTTTTTTGAAACCCACCACTGGTCCTTGGATATGATTATTCTACACTATCATGCTCATACTTATGAAACTCAGTGCCTCTGTGAAAGGTAAGGATGACTACTGCGTTTGTGGTGCAATCAGAACATTGCATTTGTTGAAGTTGTTTTAATGCAAACCAAAGATGCCTTTTAAAAAACAAGTTTGCATCACATTCTTATGCAGGCCAGTGCTGTGTGTGAGGTAATCTAAGGTGGTTCTGACAAGTGTCGTCGGCATCTTCATATCCGGTCACATGGGTGGCAAGCCACTCCCACCCAGTCACATGGGTGGCAAGCCACTCCCACAAAGAAGGCCACACCCACAGAGTAGGTTTGAACAATTTTTGAAACCCACCACTGTTACAAATGCAGTTTCACATACTTGTATACTTGCCCGTTGCTTGCGTGGCCCAGTTTCCAATGGATGGCAGCCCAGAATCGGGCTACGGACTGCAGGTTGGGCATCCTTGCTCCAACAAACTTTTCAAACTATAAATAAGTTTTGTTACACTTCTAACCTTTACCGTTGCTTATGGTAAAAAAAAAAATGCACACTTGATTGTGGTTAGTATCAGGTTAGTTTAGTAGAATTATGGCTAAAGCAGTGTTTCTCCAACTTGGCAGTTTGAAGACATGTGGATTTCAACTTCCAGAATTCCACAGCCGCCTGGAGAATTCTGGGGGGGGGGTGAAGTCCACACCTCTTCAACCTGCCAGGTTGGAGAAACACTGTGCTAAAGCAACATTGGAAATGAGTTGAAGCAGGGGTGGTATTCACTTACTTTCCCTATCGGTTCACAAATGTGAGTGCATACATGCGCCCGCTTGCTTCGCTCACACATGCTCCGTCCACACATGTGCTCGGCCTACACATGTGAGCTTTGATCGTGCGCACAGCTTGCACACATGCGCATGGCTTGAAAATGTGCCTAAATAGGACAGCATAGGGCCGGGGCGGGTGGGCACGCCCACCCGCGATTTCCACTACTGGTTCGGGCAAACCGGTCCGAATCAGCTGAATATCACCTCTGGTTTCAAGGCGGAAGCGGGAATTGATTGTGTAGTAGAACATGACTGAATTAATAAAGTTAGAGACACCAGATCTGAACTGCAAAGGTGGAGATAATCATTAAATAGTGGCAAAGAGACATGAAAATTTTATAGTGCTGCCAATTTAGACCTGACAGTCTTAAAACACCATTTTTTTTCCCAAAGAAACCTTTAAACTTTTAACTCCTAGATCTCATCATGGAGCCAGGTCAGTCTCTGGTAGGGTGATGGGAGAAGCTGAAGGCAAACAGTATAAAAGCTAATGGAGCTAGAAAGAAATTAAATTATAGTTTGATTAAAAATGCTCCCTTCATAAAGTCTTATTTGCTCAGCATTGACCATGTTCAGAAGGATCAATAATTGCCATTCATGGCATTCAAATCAACAAGTTAAAATATTGCACCAAGTGATTATGGCTATTGGAAATATGCTTTCCTATGACAGAAATGGGCTGTATTGGTATAAAAGTTAAAAAAGAACTAATAACACTGGGATTGTATACAGATTTATTCTGTCCTGCTGTCACTTCTGGCATAACAGGTTTTGCAGCATATTCATTTATATTTTTCTGGTTCTACAGGTTGATATCTGAATTTATACTGTATCTAGGGTGGAGGCAGATTTTTTTAAAATAACAAAATCTTAAAAATCAATTTCTAAGAATTTTTGTTTCCAATGCCACGTTGTATACGCAAGCCTATGGCCTCCAAAACTGACACAACCTCTTTACGGAACCTAAATTTGGCCTGAAATATGCTTAAAAATAGAAATAACAGGAGTACTGCTGGATGTTTGCTGCACAGAAAAATCAAATTTTATTTTGTTGCAGAGTGCAGTGGTGAGCAAATGAATACAATGGTCTTCATTAAATGTTCTGAAAAAATTACAGTGATATTCAAGGGTTAAGAGAGAGTCACCATGACAGAGGTGGGTTCTGGCAAGCACTACCGCCAGCCTGCTCGCGTGCGCAGTGCCATTAAAACTGTTCTGTGCATGCACAGAACTGAAAAACAAGATGGCAGCACCCATGGCCCCCGCCAGAGAACTGGTTCAGGGCTGTGGCAGGCCTGAATTGCTTCCAGTGACCCAGGCTGCCAAACCACTTCTGGTTTGGGTGAACTGGTCCAAACCGGTAGGAACCTACCACTGCACCATGATTAGGGATAAAAGCTTTGAAGTGGTGTGGAAACAGTAAGAAAAGATAAAGATTATGGACAACTAGCTGATAACCCAGCGTTGCCCGGACATTTATTTATCCTAATTCTTATTTTCCTATTAGATAGGAAAAGCCCTGATGGTGTTGAAAATGTCCGGACCAAACGTAATTTTTAATGTTGGATTTTCTCTCCTTAACAGAGGGAGCCCCCCTTGTGGAGTACTGTGAAGCCATTACCATGGCAACTCCACTGCACTGTACAGTAGAAGTCATTTTATGGCAGTACAGCAGAAACCATTTTAAGACACAACAGAATGTATTTTACCAGAACACACACCCCGAGGGGTGTTAGGGGTGTCTTACCCCCACAGTATTTGTTTTCAGAGAGTAAGTCATCTGTGTACCAAGTTTGGTTGAAATTGCACACACACACATACACAAAAAAAACATATAGATTCCTGTAATTTAGATATTATATTATATTCCTTCTTTTCCTTCAAAGAGTTCAAAGTCACATTCAGGTAGTTCTTAACTTGCAACCCAAAATTTCCCATTGCTAAGCAAGGCAGTTGGTGAGTTATGCCTCGTTTTATGACATTTTGGTTAAGCAAACCACTGTGGTTGTTACGTGAATCATGTGTTATTAAGTGAATTTGGCTTCCCCCATTAACTTTGCCTGTCAGAAACTCACCTTGGGATGCAGCATCTCTCACAGAGACTTACCTGTGGCGAAGCTCCCAAATTTTAATTATGTGACCTGATCTGCATTTGGCACCTATTTCTTACTGAACTATTAAATCTAAGCTCACCAGAGAAAAGCACTCAGCCATCCACAGACATAAATTATCTTCTCCATGTTTTATAGATTTGCTCATAGATAAGGGATGGGATATGAGATTAAGAGATACAGCTGGTAACCTTATAGGAGGGCAAAGATTTTTAAAATTTGTTTATACTTATGATGAAGACTGAAAGACACTTCTTTACGATATTTTTTATCACAGTTCTTTCTCTTTCTTTCTTTCTTTCTTTCTTTTTCTCTTTCCTTTCTTTCCTTTTTCCCAAACATTTTTCTCTAAGTTTAGTTTATAGTTGTAATCAAAACAATGTTTGATAAATCAGTGTGTATCCTGAAGCAAGCAGTGAGTGGTTTTGAAAACCAAGTTTCCTGAAGAACAGTTGAAAGAGTGGGGATGTTTAGAATAATGTTCCTAGTCTAACTTGTTATAATTCAATGTTTAGAAAATGTGGGTGGTGTCCAATAAAACAAATACACATTCAAGTTTGCATTTTTAAGACCATAGGAATTTATGTTTTTCAGTGGGTAAAGTTATAATTGTAATGGGACAAACCTTTGATTTTTGAAGGATTTACCGTGTTTATCAAAATATGTGTGAGGATTTGAAATCTAAAAATTAACCAATCTCGTTTTGTGTGCCTGATGTTTTAATAATAGCTTAGTATTAACTTGCTTAGCATAAGCTTTTCAACATTTTTCAACAATACTCTTCAATAAAAAAAATAGGACTAATAATAGGTTAGAAATAATTAGACCCCCAAACTTAATTATATCAGTTTTTGATATTTATCATTGCATTTCAGTGTTGGGCTGCCAGTTTGAACCAGTTTGAGCAAACCAGTAGTTGTGACCTGCGGATGGCTCCGCCCACCCGCCTGGGCGTAATACTATCCTATATCGCTGTGTATTTGACACGTGTGGATGGTGAGTGAGAGCAAATTGCCATGTTTATTGATACTGCATCTATGTGTGGACGGTGCACACAAGCAAATTGCTGTGTTTTTTGATGTGCACGCTCACATTTCTGGTGCTGGGCGAACTAGTTGTTACAGTATATGATGCACACCTCTGTTGCATTTCCTATTTACACTTTTCTTCGTAGCTTGCGCAAGATCACAGATCAATGGATTCACATATGAATTTTCACTCAGTCATTGCATTTGAAGCCTGTTCAGTAGTGTTCATTTTCTGGATTTTATTAATTCCATAACTACTAGACTCATTATTTTAATGCTTCAGTAAGTCAGTTTCAGCTCTCGTCAATTTTGGTAAAGAACCTATGGAAACAAAAGTGATGTTGATCTGGTATGGTCAGCTGATCACGGGGAACATGTGGAAGTGATAGGCTGAGAGTGGACCCCAAACTTTTTGAGAATCTTTGGTTAGGAGAGATCTTCTAAACTGGCTGGTGACCTTGGGTCAAGTCACTCTCTCTCAACTCAACCCTACCTATCTCAAAGGGTTGTTGCTACTGTGGGGAAAACAGGAGGAAGAAGTATTAGATACAAAATGAAACTCCCTACTTTTGAGTTACTTATAAAGTGATAATGGTGGCATGGATGGATGGATAAATAAGCAGGCAAGCACATCTTCTCAGTTGCTCCAGAAGGTAAGTAGATGGAGTAGATGGAAAACAGCAAAGAAACAGATTTTGGTTAAACTTCTAGGAAAAATGTCAAAATGATTATTCAGTAGTGGGGAAGGAGGTCACCATGGGAGGCAGATGCCCCCCCCCTTCACCAGAGAAGACACTTTTAACTCCATCCTGCAAAGTTGGTAGAACTTACATGGAGAAATGAGGTTGAGAAGACTGACCAACTCAGATCCTCTGGCTGCAGGATTATCCTGCCTAAATTTATCCTGCTCTTTCATAACCCAAGTTTACTTTAGAGGCCGTTCTGTCATCTCAGGATGCATACAATCCTACTGCTTCACATTTATAAAACCATCTGGGGACCGTTTGGGTAGATGGTCGATGAAATTACCATCAGCATAATCCTGGGGAAGAAACACCAGATGGAGAGCAGCGTTTCTTCACCGCTCCTTTTGCAACGTCTGCCGAATCCCACCGAAGCCCGGGTAAAACCAGCGCGGTCCGAGGATGCGCCCACCCCGCTTCCCATTACACGTGTACACACAGAGGCCACCTTCTCCGCCAGGCCGGGGACCCTCTCTTCCCCGCACGCTCTCTTTTATTATCATTATTATTTTTTTTCGGGGGATCCTCCCAGTTTCCACGGGCGCGGAGGCACGCTTGCAGCTTGGCTAGCCGGCCGGCCGAAGGGGCCGGGGAAAGAGGAGGGGGGCTTCCCCGGAGGCGCGCGTGCTCCAGCGCCCCCCCGCGGTCCCCGTTGCGCCCAGCCGGGTCACGTGCGCGAGTGACAGAAGCGAGCCGCCCCCGCCGCGGCACCGCAGTTCCTCGCCGCCGCGCGGCCGGGGTGGAGCGAGGGAGAGCGCGCTGCTTGCTGCTGCTGCTGTTTCTTCTTCTGCTGCTGCCGCCGCTGCTGCGCCCAGTGCGCGAAGCCGGGAAGGAGGCAGCGGCGAGGTTGCAGCGGGCCTGCTCGGCTCCGTGCCACCCCGCCGAAGGCTCGCCCGGATCGGGAGGCGGCGGCGTTGAAGAAGCAGCAGCCGCAACAGCAGCCACGCCACCATGGCGGGGCTGAACTGAAGCGGCGGCGAGGGAGGAGGAGGAGGAAGAGGGAGAGCGCTCTGCATACCCTCCTCCAGCCCATCCCTGGTGGAGCTGGGCTGGGCAGGGCTGGCGCTGCGCGTCGCGGGGCTCCTTCCCAGCTGAGCCCGCGCGGTCAATCGGGCACCCGAGCCCGGCGCGCGGGGTTAGGGAGGGCCGGGCGCTTTTGTGCTTTCGCCCCTCGATCGTTCGCTTGCTCGCCCGCCCGCCTGCCCGCCTCTCCCTTTCCCGTCCTTCCTCCGGGGGCGGCGTGTTTGTGTGCACGGGTCGCGAACAAAGACCCCCGGGCGCACCCGGCGCGGCAGAGAAGGGCGCGGGGCGAGTGAGAAGATCGCCTTCCCGGGAATCGACTATGGCGGATCGCAGTCTGGAGAGCCTCTCTCTGCCGCTGGAGGTGAGAGCGCGGCTGGCCGAGCTGGAGCTGGAATTGTCGGAAGGTAAGGGGGAAGCCGGCGCAGGGGTGGCGGGGCGAGACATCCGCGGCCGGAGCCCGAGATGGTTCCGTGGTGCCTCCTCGGGGCGCACGGCACTGCGCCGGCACCGGGCACCCTCCCCATCCCCCCCACTTTCTAGGGGAGGTCCGGCGGGAGAGGAGCGCCCATCTTCCGCTGGGGGGGGGATTTGTGGGTGCTCCCCGAGCAAGGGAATCGGCGGGGCGGCTAGAGGGCACGAGGCTGGGGTTGCGCGTAAATGTGTGCGGGCGCTACCTGGAAGGTGTATCTGTCTCCTCTGCAGTGTGCAAGGATCTCGCCATCCCGCCTGTGGGTGGGTGTGTTTAGATTTGGCATGTGTCAGTTGATTCTTGTGGGCGTCAGTTCCTCCTGGTATGTGGGTGACATCGCCAGAGAAATGGGGTGTGTATGTGGTGGTGGTGGTGGTGGCGGCGTGTGTGTGTATGTGTGTGTATGTGCGTAAAGATCCCTGCTGAGATTCCCTCCCCCCCTTTTCCTCTCTCGCTCTTTTCACTTGGAGCTCTGGGTCCTAGGGGAGCGGAGGCAGGACTGCATTTATTCCTCCTTCTTTCTAGTTTCTTCAGAAACTGGTTATTAATGTCATTGCGTTGAAGGGGGGTGGGGGAAGTGATTCTCCATGGCGGCTGTTGTCTTTGCTAGTACCATTTGGGGTGGCTGTGTATTCAAGATATGGAGGGGGGTGTTCTGCTCGGTGATAAATCCCGTTTCCTTCCTTCCTTCCTTCCTTCCTTCCTTCCTTCCTTCCTTCCTTCCTTCCTTCCTTCCTTCCTTCCTTCCTTCCTTCCTTCCTTCCTTCCTTCCTTCCTTTTTGGAGGGGGGGCTATTCTTCCTGCCACAGTGCTAGGAAAGATAGAAGGAAGAGGAGGAGATGTTGGCAGGAGAGATGCTGCTCCAGCATTGTATGCTTTATTACAGAGAATGGAAAATCTTTAGGGCTGGGCTTAGGAGGAATCTCATCCTGCCAAGAGGAGGGTGGGTGGAATTCAGTTTTGGTTTAAAGAAATCTCCACCAACACCATCACCAAAAGCGTTTTCCCCTACCTAATTCCTTTGCTCTTTGGGGTTTTATCTAGAGAAGGATCTAGTGGTTCACTATTTAATCAAGTTTTGGATAGGCACCATCAGTGTCCGTTGAGTGGTTTTCTGTCTGATTATTCTTACCTATTCCAGAGACAGAATAAAAGGGATTGTTGGTGGGGGTGGGGGGAGGTGGTTGTGACTTATTTTCACGCTTTGATTGAAAGTGGTGCAATTATTCAAGGTTTGGGTCCTTTATTGGACCCTGGGAAGTTCCTTCTGCATTAAAAAAAAACCTTGCAGATTTTTTAAGACTGTATTCTTTTTCTCATTTGGCTAATAACCGTTGAATGGTGTGTTGCACGTCTTACGCAAAGAGTGTGTGTGTGTGTGTGTGTGTGTGTGTGTCTACGTGTATTACAGAACCTTTTCCTGGTTGCCAGTCCAAACACTACATGTTCCGAAGCTCACACATTTTTCAATCAGATTTGACGTATTTCCTTTTCCTTGCTGTATTTCTCTGGCTTGAGTCAAAATCTCCGCTTCTAGCCAATATTTCAAGTACTTAAGGAAAGAATGCTGGGGAGAAGGGAGGGGGGGGTTGTGATTTTGGAAAAAAGCCTTCCTTTTCCTTTTGGAAAAGGTTTGTTCCCATCACATTTTGAAAGTCAAAGGGAGCTGGACTTAACCCTGGACTTCTCCAAAATAAGGAATGGGATAGTTTGACACACAGGCTGCATTTCTTCCCTTTCTCTTTCCAACGGTCGCCCCCCCTCCCCTTGTGTAACGGTTTCAGAAGGGCCTGTAGCCAGAAAGTTAAAAGCACTCATGCCATTTCCATTAGTGGGGAAGAACTGGTGCATTTTTTTTTCCTTTTAACACTTGGTGGGGGAGGGCAAACCACTGGGACTGCTGGAGTCCTTTTGCATTCCTCTATCATGTAAAGAGCAGAGAAGGGGAGAAGCATTTGCAGCAACTGTATTAAGGGGTTAAAGCAATATTGACTTATTCAGGTGTGGATTTGGTCTTTTTCTAAGCTGGCAGGGAGAGGCAGTGAATTGTGCACACAAAACCACACTTGTAGATCTGAATAGTGTATGTATAAAAACAGTGTCCTGCGATTAGAAGCACCCTTGTAACCTGTCCAGCTTGCGAGTCCAAAAAGATTTTCCTCCCAAAACAAAATATAGGAAATTCTGTGGTGGAGATCGGATGACTATTCTGTTCAGCTTCCAACTTCTGTTAACCCTGCAATCCAGCAGTCCTGATGGGGTAATGCAATCCTGTGACCTCCACTCAGAAGTAAGCTGCACTGTGTTAAAAGAGATAATTTACTTTAATTACTCTTGGGTGAATAAATACGTTTAAGGAGTTGCCGAACAATAAGTAATGTTTAGTTCAGAGGCAGTAATGCTGATGTGGAAACTATCTTTAGTTATTAAACTCCCGGCTTCATATATACATTTCTGAGTATATTTTGTTCCTTGCTATTAAGTTTGAGAAGGTTTTTCTTCCTCTTAAAGGCTTGTGACCTTACTTGGTATTAATAAAGAAATGCATAATTTGCATAAATGTTTTTACAGTATATAACATGTTTGTGCATCAGTGTTTGTATTATTTGATCTTACTTATACATTTTCATGACCCAGAAGCCTCTTTCTGAATCAGTTAATGGAATCATCTGGTTTGTTGTTATATTTCTGATTCCCACAAATCATCATCGGGATCTGGAGAAGTTGTAGGTTGAATCTCTAACTTTTTGAAATCTAGTTTAAGTTCTTACACTGTACTGTGATTTTTCCAGACACTGACATGCTAGTGACCCAAAATAGCTGCAGTGGACTGATAGAAGAGGCAGCATTATGTGACATTAAAAAACAAAACTTGTGTGACGAAACAATGGGCACCATCTCTAACCAAATCAAATTTTGAATTAGCAATCCGAACATGACTGACTATATTGATTGACACATGTTTAATGCCCTACAAAGTGCAACAGGTTGTTTAGTTCTCTCTTTAAGGAATACCATTGTCCTGAATTGTTGGATAATATTGCCTGAAGAAAAAAATCCTTCAGCAATTCCCTACTGAAGTCTTTTCTCTATCAAAACCAATGGATTCCTGCTAGAGCATGGGTGCCAAACGTGCCACATCACATTGCTGTCATGTGATGTTTCGTGATTTTTCCCCATTCGTGGAGCTGGGGTGGCCATGGCCTGGGATGAGTGTGACTTGACACTTCTGGCCTATGGGCCACCAGTTGGACACCCCTGAACTGGAGAGACATATCGTATTCTTCGGAGTATAAGACACACCTTTTTCCCTCAAAAAAGAGGCTGAAAATCTGGATGCATCTTATACACTGAATATAGCATTCTTTGCCTCCCAAAACCCTGCCCCCATCACCAAAATGGCCGTGCATTGCCTTTAGGAGCCTTGCTGAGTGCTCCTGGGGGCTGGGGAGAGCAGAATGAGCGAAAAGTTTGCCTTTTTTTGCTCAATTCCCCCCCCCCTCAGTCCCCAGGAGCACTCTATACGCCTCCTAAAGGCTATGCATGCCCCTTTTTGACAAAAAAATTCACAAAAACGCCCCATTTTTGGGAGGTCTGCAGAGTGCAACCCCCCCCTTTTAAATTTCCCTCTTCAAAACCTTGGTGCGTCTTATACTTCAGTGTGTCATACTCCGAAAAATACGGTATTTCAAATGTTACTCTAGTTATTAATTCAAAGAATAATATATATTTCACTAAATCCCTTAACTATAAAATAGAAACAATATGTTATGTTCCAGGGGACAAAAATAAAAGCTGTAAGTATTTTGGACCCTGATATTCTTTCTGGTGAAAAAGTGTTCAGATGTATTTTGTTCTCAGCAATCCTTAAAGGAATATGATGAAGTTACATTGACAGGTTTTATATATTACAGTAAGGTGTCCTATAGTTTGCTTGACTTTCTCTTACCGTGTTACATGAACCCAACCATTATTATTTGTTGAACATAATTTATTGATTGGGTTTATGTATGAAATAGCCATTTTTGCTTGATTAACAAACTAGATTTCCATAACTATGGATAGCCAGTGTGAAAGGCTCAGAATTGTAGTCTATATGGAATGATCCCAATTGGGGAAGAAACAGACACACATGATTTTAAAACTGCTGAATCTGAGATCCCCAACATTGCACTCAATGTTGTGTGTGTAGATATGTCTTGTGGTACCTGTACGTTTTCTGTTCCTCCCTGTCCTGCTTCTCCTTTTCTCACTACTTGTACCTTTCTATACATATTTCATTAAAAAGAAAATAAAAGGAGATAGGCTTCCAGAATCATAATTATTTCTAAAGATGACCTTTGATTGCACATAAGTCTTATAGAGAACTCTTAGAAAAGTATGAATGGCAATATTCAGAACTAGTGTTATTCTTCTAAACTGTGAAAATCCAAACAAGCTCTAGATGGCAGCAAGAGGTAGAAAATTCAGCATCCTTTGCTCTTCACTGCCACCTTGTGATCATCTGTATTTTTTTCACTTCCCAGACATAATAGATAGCCCAATTGGTTTGTATACTTTCTTCCTATCTAGACGAGTGCATAGATAAATTAATGCAGATGGGGAGTATCTCAGGAGATTACAGTGGGTGTCCAGGGCAACCCTCAGCTGTTTGGCTTCTAATAAATTTTTTCTTCTGACTGACCACAATTACTGTATCAGCCATCTTGAAAAAGGGCACTCTTCCTACATATGGCTAATTCTAATCCCACTACCCCTAAACTTCATTTATTTCACAACATATCCTTAATAAATGCTAAACATTGAATTGAATGCAAGGCATAGCCCACCCTATATTAGATTGGCAGCCAACCTGGGTCGCCAAATCTAATAATTCCGGAGAAGGAGAAAATGCATTAGATATGCTAAATGCTCCTTCTTCTGGAAAGCACTAAGGCATAATTTTATGACATGGCTGAAAACTTCACAGGAGTTAGTCATCTATTTTGAGAAGAAGGAAGATCTGTAAAACCTTGGATTATAGTACAGCAGCAGCATTATGATCTTTGAAGGAAAAGTGGTATTTTAATCGCATTACATGAAAGTTAGCCCGTATGATTACAGTGGAGTTTAATTTTGTGTTTTTACCTGTGTGGGTATAACAAGCAGGAAGCATTGATTCTGTTCAGCCGTCTGACGTCAGTATCTTTTATTTAGTTAGCTATTTTGCTATTTTGCCTATTGTACTGCCCTATTATGGCAACTCTAGTCAATAAGCCATAAAACCATATTTAGAACAGATAACCCAGAAATCTCTTAATAACCACATTAAATAAAGTTGACATCATAAACGAAAAGAAATAAGATGCCAGATATTGTTTGCTAGGAAGAAAAGCCTATTAAAGGCTACTTTTTCTTTTAAAATACCAAAAATAAGGTTGCCAGGTGCATCTGTGTGGGCACCATGCTCTGCAGTGTGATGCCTGCCACTAAGAAGATCAGTTTTCTGATCCATATCCCATTTTTCTCCTGCAGGGGCCTTCCATGGGGCCCAATATAGCCATTGGTATAGGATGGATAGAATTGTTTTCTGTTTCTGTGCTCTGCTTGGGAATAACCTGTTTCCAGAAATTTAGTCAGCCCCCTCACTAGGAGTTTTTTATAAGCTATTAAAACATTACTTCGGAGACTACTTTGTGAGCAATGCCATCAATTATTGATTCATTTACGTGTGATTTGTATTGATTTTTATATGCACACACACTGTGGAGACACTGTTTTATACAGACAGACAGACAGACATATTTAAATGTATGTAAACCACTGAAAGTCTGCCTAGGTTGGATGATGCAAATCAGATAAGGAACTGAATAAATAAATGATAAGGTGTTGGATAAGGTAGCCCATTGCCATATTGTAAATGACTTTGGCTGAATGACTTGGGCTTAGATGTTTATGGAAACCAGTGGAAAACAGGTGTCATTCTGCAACAGCTTTGGACAAACTAACTCTGTCAAATTTTGTACCAACTGAAGCTTCATGATCATTTTCAAAGGTTGCAGTAAGCCAGCTTTGTTTGTTTGTTTGTTTATTTATGAAATTTATACAGCCCCCTTCTTGCTCACAGAGACTCTAGTCGGCTTGCAAGCAATAAAGACACAGTATAGAAAAAAAAATAACACTACCCCCTGCAATAACACACAGTCAACTGAGCCATTTGATGGACTCCATCCCACTCTGGGTTCCCCAGGCCTGAGGGCAAAACTAAGTTTTCAGACCCTTACAAAAGAGGAGGCCAGTCTAATTTCTGAAAGATGAGATACCAAAGAGAGGGAGCCACCATGAAGAAAGCCCTTCTTCTAGGTTCCGCTAGATGTGCCACCTTAGGGAACCGGAACTGCCTCTCTGCTCTAGTGGATTGGGTGGATGTGACCGACAAAATAGTGTCTGGTGATAGACATACACTGCCTGATTCAGGTATGGTTGTAACTGATGCATCAGCTCAAGCTAGGCAGACTTCCTGGAAAATTATGCAAATTGTTCTGTAGATTGTGAGAAATAAGTTTTGCCTACCCGTTTTCCCCAAAAATAAGACCTCCCCAGCTGTGGTGAAATCCCACTTTTTGGCTACCGGTTCTGTGGGTGGGGCTTGGTGGGCGTGGCAGAGGAAGGATACTGCAAAATCCCCATTCCTTTCCCACTCCTGGGGAAAGGATATTGCAATTTTCCGGTTCTCCAAACTACTCAAAGTTTCTGCTACCGGTTCTCCAGAACCTGTCAGAACCTGCTGAATTCACCTCTGCTCCCCAGATAATCAGCCTAATTGGGTTTTTGAGCGCATGAACTAAAATAAGCCCTCCCCGACTATAAGCCCTTCCCAAAAAATGCAACACAACAGCAGCCATGAGGTGACCACGCTCACTACCTCCTGCACCTCAAAAATAATAAGACCTCCCTGAAAATAAGGCCAAGTGCTTATTTCAGGGGTCATTTTTGGGGAAACATGGTAATATTTGTCAATGACAATTTGTCAGACAATTGAGTTTTATATTAAGCTTAAAGAAAAGGGCAATATGGATTACAAATAGCTTGTATTCCAAAAGTGAATGTTCTGCCCTCTCAATCTCAAATAAAGCAAGTCTTTACAATCAGAAGAGCTAAATATAGTATATAAAACAAATGTGACACAGTGTCATCACATTTATAAACAAAATACTGCCTTAGGAATACGTTTTAAGCTGTGTTGGTTTTCCTAGATTCATCCTTGAGGTGTTTCCTTAAAAGTCATAAAAAAATCTCATTCGATTTTTAGGACAACCTTAGAATTCTTGATTTGAAGCATCTTTTAATTTAATTCATTATCTGGGAGAGAAAATGTTGTTTACATAGATATAAAGGCTAGGCATCTGACAAAATTTCTGGAAAAGTTCTCTTTTTATAGGCTGGTTTGGTGAAACTTTTGAAGTCCTGTGGGATTAACTATGTTGGGTAGGAAAATCAATCCGGAATGAAGAAAATTACGGTAGTTCACCACCATTCTAAAGGCTACTTAGACGAAATTTCAGTTCAAAATTCAGTATTTTTGAACCAGCATAAATTAATCCAGGAAAAATAACTTCTTATCCTTTGTATTTTTTTAGAACTAATGTAACTATTATACTGTATTTTTCTTATTTGAAGATTATAATACATGAAATTGGGCCATTGTGATTAAAATTGTAATGAAAATTAGATGTAACTTTCTTTGAGCTCTTTATTTAATATAAAATACAACAGAACATTTCCATTTAAGTTTGTTATTTAATGTTTTTTCCCCACTTCTGCTGCTATTATTGTTTTAGGTTCTGTTTTATGTCACAGTTTTTTCAATGTTTTGTTTTACATAAGCTTTTTGGGAGAATTTTAGGAATAGAGTAACAATTTTTTAAAAAAAAATGACATTTGTGTAAGCAGAGGACAGAATCAGAAATTATTACCTGTGTGTTATACAGTTTAGATTTTTCTTTCAGTTCATTTGTTACAGAAATCTCTGTTGCCCTTCAGTCGTGTTCCTGAGTCTTTTAATATAAAATATTCAACACTTGGAATGCACTCAGCCTCTTGAATCCCAAAAGACAGCAACAGTGAGAAAAACAAGCCAGCCAGTTTATCAAACATAGAACTGATCATAAAATTGTATTTGGCAATTCTTCATTACATTTGTGAATAGAGAAATGGAGTTTCTCTAGGCCAGCCTTCCCAACCTTCCTCACCTATGGATGGCTTGGGACTTGTGGGAGTTGAAGTTCACATATCTTAAAATTGCCAAGGTTGAGATACACTGTCATAGCGAAGGAGAAACTTTTGAGCCATTTCTGAAGCCAAGGCTGCCCATTAGTGGGAATGGTGGCACCATTACTTGAAAAGAAGTCAGGTCTTCTGTTGGGAATTAATTGAAGTGTGGGAAGCTAGAAGGCTGTAGACTGAGAGAGAGATGCTTTAAAACAGGACATTCTTGTCCATCCTTTGTCCATCATATAATTAAATAAGTGTAAAAACATCACACTCCACCTATGCTAGTATCACCACAATTCCCATTAGAAAGAATTTCTAACAGCAAAGTTTCTTCAGTGAAATTGGATTCCTACCAGTTAAGGAAAATACAGGATCATTTTTTCTGCCTGATACTACAAAAATATTAGGAAAACTAGTGATCTGATCTAATTTTACCTTGATACTATCTGGACCAGTTCCTCAAATTGGCAACCTTTAAGGGTTTTTAGACTTCAGAATTGTCCAGCCGCAATTTCTAGCTATATTGATTCAAAAGTCCAGTTGTGATATTTTTAGCTCTTTGCCACCCCATCTAAGTAATATCGGGTTGGGAAAGGACTGTAAAATTTTGTATCAGGCGAGCTGGATTTGACACTTGCTAAAGGAGGAAACCTCACTGTTGTGCAGATGTTGTAATTCTATTTTTAGTTTATATTTTGAGTGTCTATAGCCTATTATGTCCCCAGGTTATCCTACAAATTCAAATGTGTGGATTACATCAACCTTCACAGTGAATGCCTTCCTTTTTCCTAAAGCATTTGACCAATTGTGATTATGATTAAAACCTGGACTAAATTTGGTTTTGTATGGTTCCCAGAGTGAAGATTTTCTAAATATATGAATTAGCATAGCATGGCCATGTAGGGTGCTTTGTGCAGCAAAATATCTGCTCTGGCATTATTACATTCAGTGGTTGGCTTTGCCCATTGAATTAAACCACAATTTTTAATTATGGCTCATTGCATAAGTCACAGTTGGATAGATTTCAACATCACACTAAAACAAAATTATGTTATGAATTAATGTGACATATGAGCCCAATTCCACCCATATATATAATTTGGTGTACCTCATTTCCTCTTACTTGTTTTTTTTTATGGAGTGTACATTGCACGAAATTATGTGCCAAGTCTGACTTGTAATATGTGAGATTTACAATCTGATATTTCCTTGGCATTTAACCATACTTGAATTTAATAGAACAAGTATTATTTAAAAGTACCATTGAATAAGCCAGAATTCTACTTGGCATGACATTATACCTGTTTGCCTTACGTGTGCATATACTTCTAATCAGGGCTATGCAATGCTTAGCATACAATCTCTGAAAAGTATTTTTCAGTATGACTGTAGCACTTTTCTACAACACCTTAGAGTAGCTGTGTATTTTGCAGAGATGGTGCAGCAGCAGAAGAAAAAGGTACAGCTGTTTCTAAGGTGTTGTGTACAGGTGTTAATATTCCTGCTCTATAGCATTATTTGATTCTGGAATCTGAAAAAAATTACACAGTCCTGCTATTAATACAGCAGGAAGTTATAATGTATGAGAGTGATAGGGCCCAAGTTATAGTGGTCAAGGATTTTGTGCAAATGCTAGGTTAATGTAATGCTTCTTGTCTATTAGAATCCCGTATCCCATACATCATATAGCTTGTTTTCTAATAAATACGTTTCAGTAGTTTTAAGGAACTGAGTCTATAACCACATTTCTTCTTTTTGAAGTTGCAGCCAGAATATTCTTTAGCTTGTGGGTAGTACCCTGTTTTCCCAAAAATAAGACCTACCCCAAAACTAAGCCCTGGCATTTTTATGCTTGAGGCCTAATATAAGCCCTACCCCCAAAATAAGCCCTACTTAAGAGCCTGCGCCGCTGGCTGCCCGCCCATTCCGTTTGGCTGCTTGCAGTGCCGTGGCCATGAGGTGAGGTGGGATGTTGGTGGAGCAGCTCCATATGCCCTGCACCGGCTTACTTTAGAACTGCAGCCAGGTCCTGAAATAAGGACTGCAGCCAGGTCATCTATGCCATGACACCTGCCTCGCAGTGATAGCACTGGCAGCCATGTGCAGCAGAAGCCCATGTGGCCACCAGGCCACTTCTGCTTGTTCGCAGCCACAATGGAGCAGGAAGCTGTGGCGCAGTAGTGCGGCAGCTGTGAGGCGAAGCAGGTGTTGGGGCATGGATGGTCTGACTGTGGGGGTCCTGAAGTACACTGGTGTGGGGCACGTGGGGCAGCTCCAATCCCTCCACCTCACTTTGTGGCTGTGGCAGCGGTACCTCACTTGGCCTCCTGTTCTATTGCTGCCATGAGCAAGCAGAAGAAGTGGGCTGGTGGCCATGTTGGGTCCTGCTGGACAGGGTTCCTGGAGGTGCCGCCATGAGGCGAAGGAGGTATCTTGGCATGGGTAGCCTGGCTGCCAGGGCCCTGAGGTAAGTCAATGCAGGACATATGGGGCAGCTCCACCCC
Organism: Thamnophis sirtalis; assembly: GCF_051295495.1. Lineage (NCBI taxonomy): Eukaryota > Metazoa > Chordata > Lepidosauria > Squamata > Natricidae > Thamnophis > Thamnophis sirtalis. The sequence continues at coordinate 14,293,613 of NW_028261384.1, read as the reverse complement.
CCACAAATATGCAGAGGAAGGGGCCTCTTGTACATGGAAAGAAAATAAGACATCCCCTCCCAAAATAGGTCCTAATGCTTATTTCCCCCCTTCCCCAAAAATAAGACCCGGTCTTATTTTCAGGGAAACACAAGTGTATATATGCAGTCCTTGATGTTCAACCACCCGTTTAGCAGCCATTCAAACTCAGAAAAAGTAGCTTATGATTGGTCCTTGCGCTTCTAACCATCTCCATGGTCATGTGATCAAAATTTGGATGTTTGGCAACCTGCATGTGTTTACCACAACTGCAGTGTCCTCGGATCATATGATCTCCAGATGGCTTCCAATAAACGAATCTGTGGGGTAAGCCAGATTCACCTAATATGATTCACTTAACAACTTTGGCAAAAAATAGTAAAATCCAAAATGACATGCCTTGGTTAGCAATGGAAATTCTGGTTCTAATTTTGGTCATACATTGAGGACTAATTATACCATCTGCATCTATATACAGTGAAATACAGGTAGTCTTTGATTTACTACCACACTTGACCCCAAATTTTCTGTTGTTAAGTGAGACATATGTTAAGTGAGGTTTGCCCCATTTTACAACTTTCTGTACCACAGTTGTTAAGTGAATCACTGCAGTTGACAAATTAGTAATCCAGTTGTTAAGTGAATCTGGATTTCACATTGACTTTGCTTGTCAGGTGGTTGCAAAAGGGGATCACGTGACCCTGAGACACAGCAACGGTCATAAATATGAACCACCAAATGTCTGAATTTTGATCACATGGTGATGTGGAGGCAGCAAAGGTCATAATCGTGAAAAACGATCATAAGCCACATTTTTCAGTGCCGTTGTAACTTTAAACAGTCACCAAACGAACGTAAGTCGAGGACTACCTGTAGTTTTAAAAACTTTCCAAATGTACCCTCAGACCCACGATGCTTGGATTACATCTTTTAGCTTCTCTAGAGAGAATAATTTCTTTTGGATTTATTAGATCCCATTGGAGTCCTGAATTGCTCCAGGTTGGTTTGGCAACTTTTGCTTCCTCTCTATTCTTCTTTTTGTATTTGTTACGTGTCAGAACTTGTGATTCCTTCAGCGGTGGGGAAAGTATGGTCTCATTGCACCAGAATTAGTTCTGTCAGCAAAAAATAAGAGAGCTGTCCAGAAAGGAATATGGCTGGCATTATTCCATTTATGTATGTAGGAAGAGACCCAATCCACATACTTGGATGGATTAACTAGTTCAAGATAGAGGCCTTGGTTAACTTTCTGAGACTTGCCAAGTATGTCTGTTTTAAGAATAGAAAATGCAAATAAGGTATCATAAAGCTCAATGATATAAACTACCATATTTTTTGGAGTATTAAGATGCACCGGAGTATAAGACGCGCTAAGATTTTGAAGAGGTAAATTTTTAAAAAAGGTTTTTGCATTTTTTTGTAAAATACAGGGCAGAGTTTGAGAGGCCTGCAAAGTGCTTCGGGGGGGGGGGGGGGCAAAAACGAGCAAAAAAACAGGACCCATTTTTTTGCCAAAAAAAGGGCATGCATAGCCTTTAGGAGGCTTGTAGATTGCTCTTGTGGGTTGGGTCGGGGGGCAAAAACAAGCAAAAAAAAAATCCATTTTTTGCTAGTTTTTGCCCTCCCCGGCCCTCAGGAGCACTTTGCAGGCCTCCCAAACCCTCTGCAGGCCCATTTTGGTGAAGGGGGAGGGGTTTTGGGAGGCCAAAAATGCTGTATTCAGTGTATAAGATGCACCCTAACCTTCACTCTCTTTTTTGGGAGAAAAAGGCACGTCTTATAATTCGAAAAATATGGTAACTTATTTCTGAAGTTCTGATTTTTCATCAATGCCTCTTAAATCATTACTCTCTTTCTCTGAAAAACGCTAGAGCAGAGAACAGGTATTATAGTAGTTACATCCCTGAATATTATCATGAATAGTAATAAGTAGTAGTGAAGGAATGCATGTGGGTAGGTGTGTGTGTGTGTGTGTGTGTGTGTGTGTGTGTGTATGTGTGTGTGTGTGTGTGTGTGTTGGGGAGGGATTGTTCAAAGAAATAAATATTGTGCGCCCAGCTTTTTGCTTTAGCAAATCCTACAGATTTTACTAGACTTGATGAGAGGTTCTCAACCATTAAAGAAAGAAGTCAGCCTGTTCATTAAACCTGAATGCTTAATCAGATATCCTTTAAGCACAATATAAAGAATAAAAGCCCTTGAATAATTTATGTGGAAAGTAGATCCGCTAGATGAAAGAGGCCTTGCTGTTTCCTATTCACTAAAAAAAACATGGAGAAGAGAATCTATTTTTCACATAATGGTATTATTAATGAAAGGCGTGTGTGTGCTGAAATGGTATCATCTAAACCGGAGGTGGAGAACTATGGCCCCTTTATGACTTGTGGACTTCAGTTCCCAGAATTCCTTTATGCTGCCTCAGGAATTCTGGGAGCTTAAGTTCACAAGCCATAAAAGGGTCATAATTTTAAACCCCTGATCTAAACCTCCTGTCAGAAGACAGAAAAAAAGTCACTAAATCTGGTAATAGCTTCATATACCAGATATACCTATGTATACAGTACTTGGTTTTTTTAAATTTTGTCGTTGGTTGACATTGTCCCAAAGAATTTGTTCAAATGTTTCAGAACTTCTTATTGATCTGTTAGTACTATAAGACATCAAGGGTTATGACTATTAGGAATTATGTCTATTTTGCATGGTTATTCAAAAGAGTTCAAGTACCTTAAGATAAAAGGAAATTATGATAATTGATCTAAGCTAACTTAAAGATAAAAGTTTTCCCTTTCCAGTCATATCCTACCCTAGGGGGCAGTTCTTCCTCCATTTTTTGGCTGAAATGGTACCTATTTATCTACTCGCATTTGCATGCTTTCGAACTGCAAGGAGCTGGGGCAAGGAATGGGAGTTCATCCTGTTGTGCAGCGGTCGGATCTCGAATTGGACTGTCAGCTTTCCATCTTACCCATTATTATTTCTATCTGTCCACTTACCATCCAAATTATTTTAGCCTGGAAAAATTGGTTTACCAACATAGATGCATTAAAAAAAAACATGTTAGTGATAGTTGAAATTATCTAAAGCTTTTGGGAATATCAAATAGCCAACCAGATTTAGATTTGTTAAGATTTGTTTTAGCCTCAGATTCCCCAAGGTGGTGCCCTCCAAATGTGTTAGGACTCACAGTTTCCGTCTCACCAACCATGCTGAATGAAATTTTGAGGTTTTTGAGGTTTTATTTAATTTGTATGCCGCCCTATTCCCGAGAGACTCAGGGGAAATGCAATTCTAGCATGTTGTATATGGTGAAAGCTTTGCCACAGAATTTAATCTTTTAAATGAATGGCATCTTGAGAAATATAATCCCTTCGTTTGACACAAGTTGGGTCCATTTTGTGATGTTGTTTTATGAACATATATTATTTTTCATATTATATTGACGCCTAAAACAGCATGCACATGTCCTCAAGATCATTTGTTTAGCAACCGTTTAAAGCTATGATGGTGCTGAAAAAGCAACTTATAACCTGTCCTTGCACTTATGACCGTTGTGACAATATCTCCACAATCACATGAATAAAATTCAGATACTTGACAGCTGGCATGTATTTAAACTGGTTCCAGTGTTTGCTGCTTGCAGACTTCCCAGCCAATAATCAGAGTTGTTGAGGGAAGCCAGATTCATGTTTTGGGCACGTGATTTACTTAACCATGGTAAAAAGGTTGTGAAATTGATTGTGACTATCCTAAGTACTGCCTCGCTTAGCTACAGAAGTTCTGGTCCCAATTATGGTTGTAATTTGAGGACCACCTGAAATTGGGGTTGTTGATACTCCTTGTAAATCAGTTATTTATTGCTCACATTTTAGAATTACAACATAATCACACGTTTACAGAACTCCCTGCCACCCTTCTGCCCGGTTGTAATATCATTGGGATACAATATTCAAATAAAATTAGCTTTGTATTCTAAGTGATAAATTAAAATATGCTAAAATTGGTCTGTAAAGGCCTTTTTCACTGTTGTAATAATTGGGATTTGACCTATTAATTAAAACTGATCAAATGGAAATAATTTGACTTCATTTCTAACTTGGATAGCAGTTATAAAGAGTGAATATACCAGTACATATTAAAATGTGCTTTTTTAAAATATTCATTCATTTCCAGATGAGGCCTGGAAATTCAAAATACCTCTTAGCCGGTTAGAGAATCAGTGGTAGATGTCTCCCTTAAGGACTATTGAAAAGAGTGCCATGGATAACTTCCAACCACACTATTGTGTTACATCACCACAATCTGTATCAACAGGATGTTATAGAAGAGCAGCTATACGTCCCAAAATGTATTTTAGGCCTCAAAGGTTTTCATAATAAAGTACTTCTCTCACTGTGTGTGCATGTGTGTGAATAAATCTGTTTATGTGTATTTGTGTGTACTTGAATTCATAACTCAGAGGTGCAGTATTTCTTCTGGTTTGACAGCTGGGCCAGCTGCACTTCATTCCTTTATTTCTTGCTTGTCTTTCTCTAAAGTAAACACCAAGGAAAAGATTAATGATCAGTATTCTTTTCTGATTTAATGTTTGTACATTAATTCTACAGTAACTGGAAGGCAAGATAATTGGATCTCCTGGAGAAAATGTTGCCCTCAGACATGAGGGGGCATGATAGACTTTTGAAGCCTGTGAAACTATATACTAAGATCTCTTCTTTTTCCTTCAGAAATCAGGGATGCAGACAACTTCCCTGATGATATTTGATCCAGTGTTAGTCACGGATACTTAACCCAGCCACTTTTGTTGGGTGGGGGCCAGAGTAGTGGAAACTTCCAGTCTAGGTTAGAGCTTTTTGCATTTTTCCCCTCTCCCCAAAAAACTACTCGGTTATCTGGCTGTTGTTTTAGCCAGTGCAAACAGGCACCATTGGTTGTGTTAGTAAACCAGCAGGAGGGCCCCTGTTCTAATTTGGAAATACATTGTACTTCAGGGTCCCATAACTGTTTTGCTTGAAAAGCACATTTGTTTAAACTCTCGACAAAGAATGCTTGTTGTTTCATTCTGAAACTACAAGGTAAACATGATTGGGTTCAAAGGAATCCACTCAGTGGCATTTGTACCTAGGATTATAGCCCGTATAATGCCGTATTGATGTTTCAAAGCATTTTGTTTTACAGGATTTACAATGTGTAACAGATGAGTTGAAAATTGGGGAGCCCAACACATCTTCCCAAAATCTTTGGTTTCATCCAAAAATAGGTCCTACCAAAGTATTTGCTCGCTGGCCTACAGTCTTTTGCTTCCTTCTTCTTAGCTTGTAATATCAACTTTGCTGGTGCATATAATTAGTCCTTGACTTACAGCCATATTAGGGGCCCGGTACTTTTGTTTCTAAGCAATGCAGTTGTTAAGTGACTTTCACCCAGGAGTTGCCACATATTACACCTTATATTAAGAATTCTGTGTAGTTTCTATCTTTATTTAAAAAGAAATCAAATGGTTATATTTTTATCATATTCTGGCCCTACTTCTATCTTTTCTGTGCAAAGAATCTAAGAAGCTGGAGGATTTTTCTCTCTCTCCAAATATTAGGATTAAAAAAATGTTTTTCTCTGATTTTTTTGATAAAATTTATTTTTTATAACATTTGGAAGTGCCTTTTGAATTTCATATGGATGCTTTTAGAATACTTCCATATGATTCTTGTAGTATTAATAAGATCATGGGATAATAAGATAACAGAATAACAGAGTTGTAAAGAACCTTTGGAGTTTTGCTGAGCAGGAGACCTTGTACCATTTCAGACAAATGATTGTTCAATCTCTTCTTAAAAACCTCCAGTGATGGTGCATGCACAACGTCTGGAGGCAAGTTTTTCCACTGATTAATTGTTGTAACTATTAGGAAATTTTTCCTTATTTGTAGGCTGGTTATCTCCTTCATTAGTCTCCATCCATTGCTTCTGCCATCAGGTGCTTTGGAGAATAGGTTGACTTCCTCTCCTTTGTGGCAGCCCCTTAGACACTGGAAAACTGCTGTCACATCACCCAGTCCTTCTTTTCATTAAACTACTAGACATACCCAGTTCCTGCAACTGTTCCTCATATGTTTTAACCTTCAGTCCAATCATCATTGTTGTTATTCTCTGCACTCTTTTCTAGAGTCTCATCATCCTTGCTGATATCATCATGATATCCATATCATGGTGACCAAAACTGGAAGCAATATTCCAAGGGTGATCTTACTGTTAGCAAGACATTATAAAGTAGTACTAACACGTCACAGGATCTTGATTCTATCCATTTGTTAAAGCAACCTAGGATTGCATTGGCTTTTTTGGTAGCTGCAGCACACTGCCGGCTCTTATTTAAGTGACTGTCCATTAGGACACCAAGATCCTTCTCACAATTACTACTGATCTGATAACGAAATGTTGACAACTGTGCAGATCTTTATCCAGTGAAATATACTCAACATGCTCCAACCTGTAGGACTTATGACCAAAGTGGCTGAGGTGATTTGTAAGTTTTCATTAGTTCTGGAAGGTGCAAGATTGGGAAAATTGATCTTGTTGGCAATTAATAGGGACATTCATGGACAGACAATGCTAATAAAAAGTTTGTTAAAAATACAAGACTTTTAATTTAGATCTTAGTCCATATAAATCAGCAAAATGTCAATTTATTCTTTTGGAGTCTAGCAATGGAAAGGAAATGTGGTGGAATTCCAAAGAGTAAGTGGCCAATTATATATGAGCTCTTGGGTTCCTTGATTTCTCTTCATTTGTGGCTAGGTTATTTGCTTTACACATGAAAGAATTAAATGTATTCATAGCTTTCCTTTGAAATCTCACAAATATGTTGACATCTACTTCTTTACAGACTTTCTTTGGTGAAGAAGGGGATTTTGGAAGGTCCCAGGTGAGAGGCATATGTGAGATATATAAATGCCAAAACACAAAATGCTTCAACTTACACAAAACAACAGGTCTATTTTATATTATAATATATTGAGGATATTTATGATACAATATTCCTTTTAGATTTGAGCTGAACCAGCTGGGATTATGTGGAAGGTATGTCACTTACCAAGCCTAAAAGTAGTTGTGAATTGAGTTAAGAATTTTTAAATGTGCTTTTTGGTTAATACTTTCTCTTTCTGAACATTGGGATAGAGGCACCTGCATTTGCAAGGGTTAAGGTTAGAGGTGATAGCAAATGATGAATATTCCTCATGACATGGTTTGGGGCAGAGTTGATGATGAGATCCCATCATGCATATTTTGTCATGTGAAAACACTTGGCTTGCTCAGAGCAGCTCTACACACTGGTGATTGAATTATCTGGTAAACCAAAATGCCACGGGTTCTTTGAAGTGGTATTTCCCTGTTAGTTGAAGTAAGAAATACAGAATTAGTATGGTAAGTAGCTTGAGTGTAACTAAGCAACGCTGTAAAAACAGATAATTACAGGGATACATACTTAACAAATATTATAACTCCTGCATACATTTACATAATATGTCTTAAAATGTATTTTGGCTGTCTTTGTGAGCTTAAATCTGTTCTTCCTAATCCAAAGAAGAAATAGTATATAAATCAGTGAACGTTACAAGCCTGTCTTATAAAAATCTTTTCTCAATGACTTCTTCAGCTGCTCACCTACGCAGGTAGTCAACTTGCAGTCATTCATTTAGTGTTCAAAGTTACAACAGCATTGAAACAAGTGACTTATGACCAGTTCTCACACTCATGACCGTCACAGCATCTCCAAGGTCATGTGATCATGTGAAAACTGCCTCCCCCGGAGGCTTCCTGGAGGCCTGCCGGAGGCCAGAAACAGCCCGTTTCCCAACTTCCGTTTTGCCCATTGGGCTGTTTTTCACCCCCCTGAAACCTCCAAAGGGTGAAATACGGCCCAACACGCAAACTGGAAGTTTGGGGATGGACTTCCGGGTCCACTGTTGGGCCGTTTTTCTCACTATGGAGGCTTCAGGAGGCTTCCCTCTTGAAGGGCAAAAAATGGGCAAAAATCAAGGCCGAAGTCAGCTGGCCAGAGTGCGCATGCATGCGGGAGCTGACAGGGAAACACCTCACGTGCCCTCAGAAATGGCTCCTTGTGCCACCTGTAGCACATGTGCCATAAGTTCGCCACCACGGGCCTAGGATTTATACTTTGTCTATTGTCAGATTCCCATGGCCCCATGGGAATCTGACAACAGCCAATAGAACACATGCTCTTGCACAGGAACAAAAAGCTCAAGTGCAAGGCTTAAAGAAGCTATAAAACCCATGTGGTTCTGCCTCATCAATAAACCATCTTTCCAATCAGCCTCCATGTTTCCAGTGTCTTCCTCCCAGCTTGGAACTTTCCAGATGGATATTTCTTTCCACAATCTGATTGGCAGATTTCTGTTTTGCTTTTACTTCTATAGCACATCCATATCAGTTGTGCTATAATTTGTAGACCCAATTGATTTGGAAATCTTTGGCAGATTCTGATATCCATGGCTAATAGGGTTACTAATTTTCTTGAATATTATTTTTCTCTAATGATAGCAGTAAATTAATGGGTTCTTTCCACTGTAGTTATACAGGTTCTCTGTTTTCTGTTCTAAAACCAGATGACCAATTTGTAGATGATTATGTAAATTTTCATACAACCCATTGACCCTAATGTGTATGCAGTTTGATATCTATTTAATTTATTTGCATACTTTTATATTAACAAATGTCTCTCTTGGGAGTAAAAGCTCTTTGCTGTTACACAAAAATATTTCTTTGCGGTAAATTTTGCTTTAGTCTTTCTATCTGAGATTGAACTGTTTGTCAAATAAGAAAATATTTTTGCTATCCCTTTTTAGTGTGACTTCTCATGAAACCATCTGCCCTTCCCCATTTTTGGATCTTTTCCAGGATGCTTTATCTGTACATGGAAGAATGCCATCCTAGTTCATTTTCTGAACTGGTTGGGCTTAAGTTTGTATCTAAATCAGTGTTTCTCAACCAAAAAAACTTTTAAGATGCGTGGACTTCAACTCCCAGAGTTCGTAGCTAGGAAGTGAAATCCATACGTCTTAAAATCCCTGAGGTTAATGAACACTGATTTAGATGTTCTGCCTCTGGCAATTAATCCAAATTTATCATCCCTTCCTCTGTAATCCTTTCTCTGCATATAGATTATTGTGCTTGTCCTTGTCACCAGCATTCTCATCATGTTTTTCTCTGCAGCAATTTGTGAGATATTTATCATACAGTGCAGCACAATGATGGACAATCTGTGAGATTGCATTGACAAAATTCAGTATGAATTCTTGTCCTACCTCCCAGCCCCACCCCAGTACATATGGCGATAGGGCTACCAAACCTGGGCTGGAAAAATCTGGACAGTCACAAAGTGGCAGCGAATAGTTAGAATTCTTTATTTAATATAGAATTGTCAGTACATTTGTGGTATCCTTAAAAGAAGCCCTCTGGGAAGCAAATTGCTGTTACATCCTCCATTAAAATCTCTGTCTCAGTTCTTTAAAAATGCAAACCAAGTGTACCTATTCTGTACCCAATTCCCATTCTTACTACAAATAGCCCTTGACTTATGATTGAGCCTAAAATACTGTTGCTAAGCAAGGCAGTTGTTAAATAAGTTGCGCCCCAATTTGCAACCTTTTTACCACAGTTGCTAAACAAATCACTGCAATTAAGTGACTCACGCTGTTGTTAAGCAAATCTTGTTCTCCCATTGATTTTGCAAATCAGAAGTCAGCTGGGAAGGTGTACGAATAGTGATCATGTGACCCAGGGGTGGGTTTCAACCAGTTCGTGGCGGTCCCTGCGAACCGGTTGGTCAGCAAACCCGGAAGTAAGTAACTTCTGGGAACAGCGAAGGGGCCACCCGCTCGCCCGCGCTCCTTACCCGGTTTTGACGAGTACTGCGCTTCCACACATGCGCAGGATGCATACAGCACCTGCGCGATCCTCCAGGAGCAGCTGGAGCCTCGCACAGACACTAGTATGCATGCGTGCACCGCGCGCATGCACGAGGACGCCGCCGGCCCCGTTCCAACTGAACCGGTTGGAACGGGGTGAGAAACCCACCCCTGATGTAACCCCAGGATAGTGCCACTGTCATAAATACATGCCAGTTGCAGAGTGCCCAAATTTTGATCATGTGACCATGGGGATGCTGTAATGGTCATAAGTGTGAAAATGGTCATGTCACTTTTTCCCCAGTGCCTTATCACTTCAAATGGTCACTAAATAAATGGTTGCAAGTTGAGAACTACCTGTACTTAAATTCGTTTAAAAAATGATGAAAGGGGGTCAAAATTTAGCTCCAACCATTCTGGTGATAGCCCCACCTAGTGGTGAAATTCAATTTTTTTTACTACCGGTTCTGTGGGCATGGCTTGGTGGGCATGGCAGAGGAAGGATATTGCAAAATCTCCATTCCCATCCCTCTAGGGCTAGCCATAGGTGGTTTTTTCTGGCTTTCCAAACTACTCAAAATTTCCACTACTAGTTCTCCAGAACCTGTCAGAACCTGCTGGATTTCACCCCTGGCCCCACCATTTGGTGATGTGGCCTATTGTGCATTAACTGATTGAGAGTTGAGTTGTGGTCTCTGTGATCCAATATAAGCTGCAGTTTACAAACAGATTAGTCACCGAGCAGAGTGACTTAAATTGGTGAGATTGTGACTGTTTTCACAAATTAGATTAATCCCTAGGTTGGTTCATCATGATTTGTGAAGTAAATCACAATTGGCTGAGGTCCCCCCCCCCCCCCGATTTTAAGATTAAGGCTTTGTATAAAGTAGCTGACTCTTAACAAGGGCTTGCACAATTTGTTTTGCCACATCATAGTATCTTAAATAATCACTTGGTGTGTATGCAGACATACCCACGTTGTATATCTTGCAGATGTTTGAGGTTAAAGAAATTAGAGTTTCTAGGTATAATTATATGTGCAAAAGACCTTGGGAGATAGGGAAGAAGAGATGCAGGGAATGATCAGATAAGAAAGGCTATAGACCTTGACTCCATAATAAGAAGGGAAGGAGATTCAGAAGGGACCTTCCCTAACTTTTTGGATTGTAAAAATGATGGTGGGATATTTGTGCTTTCAGACTTCTTGCAAGATTCTGTTAATGTAGCCTTACAACAACATACAGTTAGTCCTCGACTTACAACTGTTCCCTTCGATGGTATAACGGCACTGAAAAAAGTAAGTTATGACCATTTTTCACACTTATAACCAACCTTTGCTTCATCCCCATGTGATTTACATTTGTATACTTGACAACTGACTCACTTTTATGACAGCTGCAGTGTCCTGGGGTCAAATGATCCCCTTTTGATACGTTCTGAAAAGCAAAGTCAATCGGGAATCCAGAGGCACTTAACAACCGTGTTACTAATTTAACAACTGCAGTGATTCACTTAAGAAACGTGGCAAGAAAAGTCGGAAAATGGGATAAAACACACTTAACAAATTTCTCACTTAGCAACATAAATTGTGGTCATAAGGTGAGGACGACCTATAGTGTTAGCTCATCTGGTCATGTTTCATATCTGATCTTCTTAGCAAGGCTGACACTAAGCCTTGCCAAGTGCCTTAACACTAGGCCTTGATCCTATGAATAGATGAAATGGCAAAATTTATGATCCAGTATGCCTAGTATGGTTTAGTTCAGTTTAAATAAGGCTTTTAATTTCCAAAATGCTTACTTAATGAAGCCTATTTTGCTCAGAATAAAGTACAACTTATATTTGTTTAATGATCCTTTGAGTCTGGCATCTTGTTTGTTAAGTGAAAGGGGGTTCATTAAATAAAACCACAACTGTGCTTACAATCCTATTCCTTACAGATTTGTGAAGGTTGTTATATTTAGTTGTAAAGTTGCTTTTTCATCACCATTAGGTAGGATCATTTGAATAATACTACTTGCACAGTTCTGGTTTTTACTGGTATTGACCAGACAGGTGTACATTAAACATTAGTTATAAAGAACTTGCATCTCCTTTTATGTAGAGGCAATACTAAAAACAAGTTCTGTTTCGGATTTCACATTCATATCTGCATGTTGACAGATATTTCATTGTTCGGCTATATAATCCAGATTATGAAATAGCTTTCAATCACATTTGAATATTTATGAAAGCAGCTGCTATGTAATTGGTACAGAAAACTCTCCTATCTCTTGTCCTGCGCCTCGGTTTATCAAGCTGAAATGGGAGGGTAGAAGAAAGGAGAGGAGAAATCCCCCCCCCCCCATGGTCAATGTAAGCATTTTTAAATACTAAGGATAAATTTCTGCAATTGCCTAGAGTTGAATTACTATGTAGGATATTGAGTAAAGTTTTGAATCAAACTGATTTATCCAGCACTTTTCCCGCAGTAATCAGCACTCAGACCAGCATAGATTAACTCCAAGGTTAACTTCAGACTAACAATTAAGTAAGAAATACCCCAATCAAGAAACTGCCAAAGAACCATCAGTAAACAGCCCAACCAAAGAATCTTTAAGACCACCCACCCACCCACATAGACAGGCAAAGCACCAGAATATAAACTGACAGCAAACAGCACTTAGTGACACTGATGATGTTACCTATAATGTTAGGGTATTGAAACATATTAAAAAAAACAAGCAAGCTCAGAGGACCCCAAGGACCCCACATTTCATCTCTGAGCTACAAATATTCTCCTTTATTGGTAAAACTGATTTTGCATAATGTTGTCTTGGAATCTTGGAATATTAATTGAGTTGCTTTTGATACTGCTGGAGATGATCAGGCTGAGCCCGAGAGAGGGGTCAAATGCGTCATAAGTCACGGGTCCCTGTGCGCCCGCAAGAGATCTAAGCCTAGCCCACCTTAATGCCTCTCTTCTCTCCTGCTCATTTCCTTTGACTGTTAGTTGGTCGAATTCTTCTAGAGAATTACACTTGCAATAAATCTTTATACTCATTTGAACTGCCTGAATCTCCTCATTTCCCTGAGGTTAAGAAATACTAGGAAAGGATATTCTGATAATATGGAAAAATTCTAGGCTGACATGCAGACTTTTGCCTTTCCTTTATTTATTTATTTATATGCTGCCCATCTCTTATTAGTAAGAACTGTGGTCAAATTCTGACTTGGTTTCAAATCGCTTTGCATAATGTAAGAATTTTGCCACCTTCTAATAACTATGTTAAAGTCCTAACTGTGGATATTTTTTTCTTAGTGATAATGAGGGAATCAAAAATAAATAAATGCAGGTCATTGTGGGAAATATAAGTAATAAACTATTAATATGTGACAAGCTGTTGATATTATGGCTGTTGTATAACAAGTAGAAATAGAGAGCTCAAATATATATAGACTTTTGAACTTTCTTCACAAATACTTTGAAAAATTCTTAATTGACTATTCTTCTGAGTAATCTTGAAAGTTAAATGTGTTCCTTGTTCAGTTCATAGCTTTGTTAGATATGATACCAGTAAGAAATCAAGAGGTAGCATGTTGAGACATATTCATAATGGTGATTTAATAATTTATAAAGATAATGTTCTTCTCTTTACCATGGAACATGCAGAGTGTCTATATGTTGGTAATGTGCATTTGCATTTCAAGACATAAGATAGGAATAAAATGAATTCTTTAAGCAAATTTCTTTCTTTCTTATTTGAAGAAGCAGAGTATCTATAGAAGATGCAGCTGTGCAATTTCACCCTGCATAAATCACAAATAATCAGAGTCCTGTCATCTGTTCCTATATATGAATTTTTCAGAGAATCATACATTCATTATGTTACCTTAAAATGTACAGTGCTTTTTCTTATTCATTGTGAATTTTCTGTTCAATCCTTCTGTGTGTTTTGTTTATAGTATATTGATAAAAAAACGTTCAATTGTGGACGTTACATGAATAAAATAAAATCTAAAAATAATCACTTAAAATTGGCAACCACCAAGTAATAAAATGAAATTAATTATCTTGTAGATACAATAAGACAACATAAATACAAGAATTATTATAACTATTGTTATTAGAAGAAACATAACATAATAGTTACCATTTTTCCTTACTTCAAAATGTACTAGATATTTTATGAAATAAGTAAGTGATCTACATTTACGTCTTGTATTTGATCTACAAATTGGAATTTTCAGGTTGATCATTGATTTTGATAGCTTTACTCTTCTATTTACATGAAGCTTAAACCAAACTTTGCACACCATGTGAAGGACCAGACTCTAGAACAGGGTTGTCAAACTTGCATCGTCACAGCATCGTCACGTGACGTATTGCGACTTCCCCCCCTTCACTAAACTGGGCGTGGCCAACACATGATGCATGCAGCCCGCAGGCTGTGAGTTTGACAGCCCTGCTCTAGAACTTATTTTGGAAGACTTTCAGGAATTTTAAGAGATAAAATGGGTACCTTAAGAATCTGCAAAGGTTAAGGTTTTGTTCCTTAAAAGCCTCAAGCTGTTTCAAATGCAAAAAAAGAGTAAAAAATGTTTCCTTGTTCATTTAGATGGTGTGTAGGATCTCTGGCTCTTATCTATTGTATGTCCAAATCAACCCTAATCTGTATACAACTGTATTTCATTCCATTTTGTTAGCTCCCATTTTGGAAACTTTTGCATTATTTTGCAGTTTATAGAAAAGAAATCTAGTTGAGACGCATTCTTACTAGGAAAGTCTTCACAGAGTTGATGGATTTCTCATCCCATAATATATATAATTGTTCACGCGTATTGCTGAAGTTTTCTCTTCTGTTCCATGTATTGAGGTCATTGCTGGGCTCCCTGACAATTTCAAAATTCTTGCTTTGGGTTTCATCATGTTCACTAAAAACAGCTCATTTTGAGCCAGATTAGTTCTAGTGTTTGATCAAGACTTTGAATCAGACTTTAAAAATGTAAATGCTATCAACAAAGCTAAAGAAAATACCAAGCCAAATTACGTGGATGGAACATTTGCCAGATACCCTGGCAAAAGCTACAAGTAGGCCTGTTTATTTACATTGGTAGTGACCATTTTCTTTTGCAACATGAAGCAGCAGCAGGAAGTCGGATAAAATATTCTTGAGATCTACAGTTCCTGCAAGGGACAGATGCATTGTCTTCCAAGGTTGTTCAGGATCATTGTGTTAATTGAAAGGGGCTTTGACACTGAATCAATTCTGTCTGTCTGTCACTTGGCTCAAAGCTCATTCAAATTTGAAGCTTGTTTGCTTTCCCCTGGAGTACTAATCCATTAAATTGTCTCAGGTGTGATGAACTTGAAACAGTTTATTTAGATAGAAATTTGGTCACTTAGACTTTCTTCTTCTTCTTCTAATCTGAATTGACCACTTTTGAAGTGACATAAAAGACAAGAAACATTTTGCATGGATTCACATTTTGCGTCACAATTTCTGGATTAAGATCGGGGAGGTCTAATCAGTACACTGACACCTTCTACATTAATTTCCCAATCTTGACAACTAAGATAAGTTGACTTCAATTCCCAGAATTGAAGTCCACATATCTTAAAGTTGCCAAGGTTGGGGAATATTACTCTATCAATGCTTCCCAAACTTTTTCCTTCATTACCCAAAACATTTCAAGGTTCAGCAAACAGTTTGTTTTGTGTTGTTTATGAAGGCAAGAGTGGAAAATCTGACTTCACACGTATAAGTGCTTGGAAATCACAGGAAATAATTGCACTATGGCCTTCCCAGCTATCACAGGATATTCATTGTGAATTGTTAACCAGAAAGACTCCAGAATGGTCCTTCTTTTCTTCAGATATCGTTTTGCATTAACTGCTTGACCCAAGCTCATCGTTTGCTCTGCAAAACCATTGGTGGGTTTATATGTTGTTATGCAAAGAAAAATCACTTTTTACCCAATTTTGGTTATTTACCTGGGTTTAGGAAACACTGATTTATATCATGAGCTGCTCAAAAGAACAGCAAACCATATATGTATGTGGCAAGCTGTTCCAGATTAATTTTTCTTTGCCTGGATCACTTAAAAAGTACTCTGTAAAATAGTTTTTTTTTAAAACAAACTTATTTTTAAAACTCACTGAATATATATGTAGGCAGTGATTTACAACCGTTTGTTAGTGACTGTTGAAATCAATCAGAATAGAGCTGGAAGGCACTTTGGAGGTCTTCTAGTCCAACCCTTTGCTCAAGCAGATGACTCTGTACCATTTTAGACAAGTGACCATCCAGTCTCTTGTCAAATGGCATAGGGCAATGATGGCGAACCTATGGCATGTGTGCCACAGCTGGCCATATTTGCTGGCACGTGAGCTGTCACCTCCAGCGCGAATGCGTGCACCGGCCAGTTGATTTTCAGTCTTCCAGAGGGCTGGAAGAGACCGTTTTCACCCTCCCGAGGCTTCAGGAAAGCCTCCGGAGCCTGGGGAGGGCGAAAACAGACCCAATATGCCAACCAGAAGTTTAAAAATGATCTGTTCCCGGCTTCCAGGGGCCTGGGGAAGGCCGCTTTCACCCTTCACAGGATTCAGGAAAGCCCGTGGAATCTGAGGAAGGTGAAAAAAAGACCCAGTGGGCCAATCATAAATTTGGTAATGATCCGTTTCCAGGCCATTTTTGCCCTCCCCAGGTTTCAGGAAAGCCTCCAGAGCCTGGAGAGGGTGAAAAATCCCCCCCCCAATGCATGTGTGTGTCATGCACGTATGCGTGGGGTGCGGGTTGCACACACATGTGTAAGTGGGCAAATTGAGTTGTAAGTGGGGGTACGCACCCGCGATAGCCCGCACACAATTTTGGCACACCTTTACAAAAAGGTTTTTCATCACTGCTTGAGCAGGAGGTTGGACTAAAAGACCTCCAAAGTGCCTTCCAACTCTATAATAAACTGTCCGGTGGCTTCTCCAGTGATGAAGCACCTACAACTTCTGACAGTTGCATAAGCAAAGTTGTAATGGCACTGAAAAAAGTGACTTACAACCTATCCTTGCATTATGACTGCCACAGAATCCTCAGGGTCACATGGTCAAAATTTATGCCTTGGCAATCAGCATGTATTTAAGATACTTGCAATATACCAGGCTATGTGATTGACATTTGAGATCTCTCAGCAGCTTCTGACAGAGCTAATGGGGAGAATCAGATTTGCTGAATGACCACACGATTCACTTAACAGCTATAGTGATTTACTTAACAACCATTGCAAAAAAAAAAAAAGATTATAAAATTAGACATGACTCACTTGACAATCACCTTGTTTGGCAACAGAAATTCTGCCCTCAATTGTGTTAGTAAGTGAAAGACAACCGGTACGAAGTCCTTAAATTCTAAGCAGTTATTCTGCAGCTAAACAAATTCATTTTTTTAAATAATTGACATTTATCACTTAGTGTATGTATGAAAGCACCAAAAAGAAAAAGTTACCATTTATATCCATATTTTGTCTGAAAATTGTGATTATGTTGTTTGTAAAATATAAAACAAACATGCATTTAGTATATATAGAACTTTTTTCCCATGTGAAATCCTTCGTGTTTAGAGAACAAATGACAGTTATAATTATTAGATTTTATAATGATTAGAATCATACCGGTAGATCTTGATTAGTTTTGGCATTTGTGAAAATATTTACGGTATATCCAGTATGTATCAGAATTTAAAGTTAGAATAATGGTATATTGCAGTAATGGCTAACCTTTTTGGTGCCGAGTGCCCAAGCGCGTATGTGCATGAAATCCAAAAATGCAATACGCATGCCCCCTGCGTATGGCCCTGCCTCCTGCATATACGCCCCCCTTGCCCATTTTTGGATTCCAGGTTGGTGCATTAGGCTTTCCAGGCCCAAAACAGGGTGAGGGGGGAAACGTGCAGCCCCCCCCCCATGTTCCATTTTGGCTTCCAGATTGGTGCAGTAGGCTTTCTGGGTCCAAAACAGGATGCGGGGGGGGGCACATGTGGTCCTCTGCACTCCACTTTGACTTCCAGGTAGGTACGGAGCCTTTCTAGGCATAAAATGAGGTGCAGGGGGTACACGCATGCATGTGAACCTCAAAATGCAAAGCGAGCGGCCCCCGCACATGCGCCCTACCGACCTATGCACATGTGTGCTCTGCATGTGCCACGCCCTGTGCATACGTGGCAGAGACCCAAAGACCAGCTGGCTAGCAGGAGGCTCATGCGCATGCACGGTGGAGCTGGGTTGAGGCGATGGCTGACGTGCCCGTAGAGTGGGCTCTGCGTGCCATGTGTGGCGTAGGTTCGCCACCACGGGTATATTACATCTTTCTTCACATTGATGGGATTCATTGATTCTGAGAGATACTCTTAAGTTCACTCAAAGTGGGCACACAAGTGTATTACGCTTGCTCCATTCTTGCTTTTTTCTGAATCTCATAATACAGTTTATGAACGTATCTAATGATTAGCAAACCTGGTTTCAGTAAAATGGACCTTTTTTCATTTTTTTTATTTGGGATTTATAGGCCGCCCTTTTCCCTGAGGGGACTCAGGGCGGCTTACATTCATAGGGAAAGGGGGGGGGTGCAATATAAAGACATAAACAATATGTGAATAAAATAAACAGTAAAAACACAACTTTCATTCAACACTCAACACTCGGGCGGGGTGAATTAGAAACTTATCCCCAGGCCTGACGGGACCTGCTTTTTCTTGTCGGTCCCTCAACCTTTAAAGCACCTGCACTTTCAGAAATTTTACCTCAGGATTACTGATCACTAATGAGCATTGGCCATGCTTTACATCAGATACTAACATTCTTGGGTATCTGTTGTGGTCCAAGAATTACTGATCTGTCCTCTGCTTTTTACATTAAAATTTGATCCTCAGAATCACCCTTTTAATTTTCCCAGCTCTCTGGAGAGACACTAGATCATATTTTATGGGACACAGTAGAATATTAACTGGCAACTTCTAGCTATGCTGCTGCCAATACCACTGGCTAAGTAAGCACAAGGGTGAAATCCATGGGCAATTTGTCCGTGATTACAACGCATTGCACCATTCTTGACATTAGCATTGGTGTCTTCCCCCCAGCTACAGTTCAGTACCGTTTCATTTTCTTCAGAATAAAGATATAGTTTCACACTTTATGTTATTTCAAATCTTAGTGCATCTTTTAATCTGAACGTGTGAGTTGGCAAAATGTAACTATTAATTCTAATTCAGTACACTTGGGTGGACCATGAAGAGATGTGGTTGATGTTATTCTGATAAAAATAGGTGCTGTATAGTAACAACACAGATAAATGCATTTAATTAAGATTGCTAATTGGTGCGGTCTCACTTCCTTTAATATATGTCAGAATCATTTATTCTAAGCAGTTACTTTGAATTATTTCTCAAATGTTAATTTGGATTTGAATATAACTTTTGGGCTTGTTCATAGAGTTAAATCATGGGAAAATTTGATATAATGCCATCTGGTGTTAATATAGCAATGGCTTACTATCGTGGGCATAGAAGCCCACACAAATCTTTGCAGTTCACCTTAGAATATGTTTTACATTTCACTGGGACTACAGCTGACCAGAAGTGGTTGCATATCCTGTCAAGATGTCCCACATTTTGCAAATGGCTTACTCCCCCCGCCCCCGAAGCTGAGACATCAGAGGAGAAAAAGTCACACACACGTGACAAGGATGAGTTTAACTTTCTAATGCATAACATAGAACCTGTCCAGTGGTTTGCACTTGGGGGTCACACAAATACATTTGGGATGGAATCTCCTACATGCATTTGGCTAATAAATGCATTTGGCTAATAAACTCCTGGCATCTTTGGGGCAGTGATGATGAATGATGAAAACAAACAAACAAACAAAATTGATAGTTATAATTTCGTGGCATCTGAAACACCACGATTTATGTGATGTTGGTGTTCTCACATGCATATTTTGGGCACGTTTATCAGTAATTGTGCATGCAGTTGGATATTCTAGAATTCATCATAAAGCTGTCTCCAGCTTGAATGGCTTCCAGACAAGCAATTCCATTAGCTGTTCCTCTCAAAAGGCATTGCACAACTGTTCTATCTCTCTTTCTATTTTTATTTATTTACAGCTAGCAAAAAGCAAATAATGGGGAAGCTTAGGAGGTTTACAAAGGAAAGATGTTTTCTGGACCTCCATAAACATCCTGTCTTTGAAAGCAGTGCATAATAAAAGATAGATCTGAAGGCTCCTTCTCTTTCCCCGCTGCTTGCAGAGTTCTCAGTTGGAGTTGGGGAGGGAGGGTACCCCCCTCCAGCTACTGAATGATTTCAGGAAATGATAAATTGCTCCATAAATCCTAATACTCTGTGAAGACCATCACTCTGTGGGTTACTGGCAAATTCCCCAACTCAGAAAGGTTAAATCTGTTTTGCAAGAGAAAAAAAAATCTACTGGGATGGACTTGGAGAAGAAGTATCCATGTTTTAAACTGGCTAAATGTTAGTACAGAGCAATGGTGGGTTGCCAATTTTTTTACTACCGGTTCGGGCGTGCTTCCCTGTGCGCGTGGGTGGGTGGAGCCTCCCGCCACTGCTACTACCAGTTCGCCTGATCCGGGCTGAACCGGGAGCAACCCACCTCTGGTGCAGAGGTGAGTTGACTGCAAGATGCACATAGCCAGTGAGAGCATGTTTTTCAACATCTCTCCTGCTCGCCCATTGTTATTATCATGATGTCTTATGGTTCAGATACAGCAGCTAATACTGTATTACTTCTCTGTCGTTGGAAATGTTAGCAGTTGTTTTGAAAGAACGGTATCATTATATCTAACAAGTCATGTGCTTCCAGCAAAATGTTTTTTTAAATTTTAAGCACAGGCAAACAGCGATGGTTTATCTGATGGATTAATTGAGATGCTCTCGGAATAATTGACAAATGTAAAAAGCAAGAGCACAAATGAAATATAAGAGGAACAAATAAGGTAGTTGAGAACATGTTTAAAATAACCAACCTCTGTTCCACTGAGAAACATCACATATCCATTTTCATTCTGGCACACTGCTTATTTTTGGCTTAAAAACGCATATTCCCATTTTTGCTAAAGTGGCTTTGAAAATTCCCTCCCTTTGGCATTCATAAGAATAACATTACAAAATCTTAAAATAATATCTGTTGAAATATAGGTTTGAAGAGTAAATCCTCCTGAAAGGCAAAATAATAGCTGTCTTTTGTGACGAGTCAAATGAAACTCTCATGGATAACTTCTGATCCTAATTTTTACTTGTGAAAATGCAGACAGGTTTATTGGCATCAAAGTACATGGAAAGATGTTCAGCTTGTATGAAATCTGCAGTTTTGTTGCTAAGGCGATTTTTGTCTGGCAAAGGAATGTTAATTTGCAACGGACAATGGATCCTTCTGTATAATATATGAAATGTTCCATTGTTTAGCAGCCTGCATACCATCAAATGGGAGGCATGTGTAGCTATGGTGTCTTAAGTGGTGCTTCTCTGTTTCTTCTGCAGCTGAGCTGAACATTTCTGAAATATATTTTTCTGATAATATTTCTTGAGATTTTTTCCCCTTTTTGCAAAGTGGCTGCATGTCTCTTTTCTTTTTATAAAGCGAACAGTGGTTAGAAGGACAGTGTTCTTCTACCCCCCGTTTGATTGGATTCTGATCTAAATCCAATTTAAAGATAAAGGAAAAGACAAGACCTTGATCTTGTCTATAAAATGATCCCTTAGCATTTGGAGAAGAAGTAAACGGTTCATATGATCAGAGAACTTTCTACTAGAATGAGAAGTAATGTATTTTTTTTTAATTTTTAATTTAGTTATTAGACCTGGCATTTATGAACTTACTAGAATATGCAGACTTTATTGTGATATATTGACTTTGTAAATCTTTTTTGCCCTGCCTTGCAGGTTCTAATAGCATAGAATTTTTTTTCTTTAAATGGTTGATTGATTTTTGTGGTGGCTGCTAAGATAAAAGCTTTATGGTAGATGCAGAATGGTTGGGAGCTTAATGTTAAGAGAAATTCACAGCATTTCTTGAGTGTTCTAATCTTGGATTCCATTTAAAAATATTAAAAAAATATTTACCAAATCTCTCTTTTATGGCCGCTAAAAGTGTTATGGGAGAGAGAACTTAAGATTTTGGCGTTTCTGATTTAGCAAATGTTATAGAGAAATTCAAGTTGGAAAGAAAGGCACTGGACATTATTTGGCTGTTATGACTATGCATGTAATGCTAACTCTGCCCATATTTAATAGTGTATGTGTACAAGTAAAAAATTCTAACACTAAAAAGATGAGGAACTTCAGAATAGAAATGGTAGATATAAATTAAATATTAAAACTTTCACTTGAACTTTTCTATGTGAAAGAATTAAGAAGTGAAGTATTAGGCAGTGAAGAAATATTTGACACTATTTTATTTTTAAAAAGGCCTACGTGTGTTAAACGCTTGCAAAAATCAGGAATAAAATCAGTCCAGCAATTTGGAATCGATTTGTTATTTTGCTGCAGAGTTTCTTTTTTTGAAAGCAATTTTATGCATTTTTATGGATTTGTGCAATATGCTGCGTACAGGTCATACTATAGAAATATAAAAAAAATATCGAATAGTATATATCTCTAACTAATTATAGAATGCAAAGAAAAAAATCATATGACCAGTCAACAAAACAAATAAATCAAGTTGAAACCATTGAACGAAGGAGAATTTTTCTTCGGGGCTTATAAAATCTATTTTATTTGTTTTATCATTGCAGCATACTTCTAATCATCTATTTAAATGAATTCACAAACCACTATCAATATATTTATATTTGTTGATTATGTGTCTTATTATGTGACAGCATTCTGAATTTGGAAAGTTGTGGCTCTGAACATTTGGTAAGAAAGATGTTCCCTATTGGATTTTGTTGTCTTTTAATAATATAAATATTTTTCTCTCCATTTGGAACACTTAAATGTAATGCAAGACACAGTGAGAAGGCAGAAATTTATTTCATTACCCTTTGTCTGAGTAACACTACTCTTGTTAACTATTGTCATTCTTTGACAATAGTTAACAGGAAAACAGCTTGAACACATATTAAGGCATGATGTTCTTAGTGTGGACATCTAGAAGCTGAAAAGATTCAAAGCAGAAACATACAGTATATAAGGGCATCTGGTACAGATTTGACAAACTAAAAAATCCTGCCCCTCTCTTTAAAAAAAAATTTCTAGCTTTTGGAATTGTAACTAATTACAACTACCGGTTATGTTGGATTATATATTCTCTCTCTCTTTTGTATCTTCAAATGGAGTTTGAGCCATAACTGCATTATTTATGAACTGATTTGACTGCTTCCTTTTTTAACCAGAGGAGGTCTATAATGACTGAGCACAGGTAAGGATTTTTATTAAGGATTATAAGAGCCCCCCTTTAAGGAAGATGGGTGGTTTAGAAATATAAAAATATAAATAAATAAATTTGTGTCAAGAAGAGCAGCAAAAATTACTCTTTCCATTCTTATTGTAGAGCTGGACAATGGCACCATTTACGGCAGGTTCACTACTGCCGGTTCACTCGTGTGCACACTGTGCACGTTCTGCGTGCACATGTGCAGTGCAATTAAAATTGTTCTGCGCATGCGCAGAACTGAAAAATAAAGACAAACAAAACAAGAGAACCGGTTCGGGGTGGTTGTGGTGGCAGGCCTGAGTCGCTGCTGGTTCCACCAAACCACTACTAGTTCAGCCGAACTGGTATGAGCCCACTACTGGTTTAGGGTGACCCAGTCAATCCTATTGAGTAAATAAATACTGATGGAATCTTTGCAGAATTGCTGTGAGGATTGTTCTAGGTATATGTAGTGTCTCAGAACTACTTGAAATTGGACTCTGACTGGGCAAGTCCTGTGAAATTGGCTTGAAGCTCAGACTGACTCTATTAATCTGAGATTTTTTTTTTGAAACTCTTGGCTCTGAAAAAAGAAGCGGAGAGTTCTTCCAACTGTAGTTTAGATCCATATCCAACATGACCAATTAAGGCAAGGGTATCAAACTCAAATTCATCGAGGGCCGCATCAAGGTTGTGTTTGGCCTTGGGGGGCCGGAATGGCTGTGGTCAGTTTGACTTCACTCATGTTGGGGGTGCCTGTGGTGGCCCGAGTGTTCTGCCAGTAAAAATGGGCTCCTGATATCCATTTCGGCTGCGATAGCTTCCTGCAACCTCTGCCAGTGAAAATGGAGCTCAAGAGGGCCGCTGGCAGCCCTCCCGAGCTCTGTTTTCATTGGCAGAGGCTAGTCCTTCACTGTTTCCAGGATGGCCCCATGAGGCAGATCTAAAGACCCCACAGGCTGGATCCGGCCCCTGGACCTTGAGTTTGACACTCCTGAGTTAAGGCATTTGAGAAGAGGACATGTAGTTGGGTCCAAGTAATGGTAAATACTTCTTTGAGGGAGGGTGCAGTCTCACCAGTTTTGAAAAACGTGGTGATTTGTGCTCTTTTCAAGAAACTGTTGTTAGATCTGATAGAACTGGAAACTTTTTGCTGGTTTTCAACTTTCTGCTTTTAGGTGGTGGGGTTGTAGTTCCAAAATGTCCAAAACTCCCCACCCCCACTTTTTGGAAAGCTCTTTAACTCATTGATGAGAATTAGATTGATCAAGTGCTGTGCCAGCAGAAACAAAATCTTAAGTGCTGCAGATTGTCAGCAACTCCCTTCTCCAGCACATGGATAAATACACCTGGAAACATCTACCTACCTACCTACTCTCTCTCTCCCTACCTATCTACTGTATTTCTCTCTTTCTCTATCCCTCTATCTACCTACCTACCTACATACTCTCTCTCTCCCTACCTATCTACTGTATTTCTCTCCCCCCCATCTACCTACATACCTACCTACTCTCTCCCTCCCTCTCTCTCCCTACCTATCTACTATATTTCTCTATCTCTCTCCATTTCTCTCTATCCCTCTACCTACCAACCTACCTACTCTCTCTCTCTCCCTACCTATCTACTGTATTTCTCTTTCTCTCTATTTCTCTCTCTCTATCCCTCTACTTACCTACCTACACATACACTCTCTCTCCCTACCTACCTACTGTATTTCTCTCTCTCCCTCCCCCCCTCTCCCTCTCCCTTTACTACCTACCTAACTACTCTCTCTCTCCCTACCTACCTACTGTATTTGTCTCTCTCTCTCTCCCTCTCTCTCCCTCTATCTACCTACTACTTTTTGAAAAATTTGCCTCTTCAAAACCTTGGTGCATTTTATACTCCAGTGTGTCTTATACTCCAAAAAATATGGTACATTGAAAAGATAAAGGGCTTCAGTTATCCAATTGCTCCTGTCATTTTCATGGTCCACCACTCATCATCATAGACATTCCTTATAATTATTGCATGATGCAATTCTCTTCTTCTGTTTTTATGCAGACCTTCTTTTCTGAGAGAAAATATAATGGCATTCTCTTGTAAGAAGCGGTTATTTAATTATTACTGCCAAATCTTTGTAATCTGCTTAGAGACGGAAGTTAAGCATTAATGTAAGTAATGGCAGGAAATTGAAAAAGCAGTTTAATAGGTGAAAGACTCCCCCACACACCGGACAACACATGATTTCCTGTTTAAATGGGAAGTGGAAGGAAAATCTAAAAGATATTTGGCATCCCCTACAATCAGTAAAGAAGTAGCAGGACTTTGTGTAAAACTTCAGGCCTTTGGTAAGTTTGCAATCGGGAAGGAAATCAAACCATTTCATTTAATTATGTATTGTGTTGTATTGTATTTATTGCATTGCATTGTATTAATGTTGCTGCCCATCTTGGGGTAACTCTGGGCATTAAAAGCTGTAACACATACATATTTCTAAAAGCAATAAAATATCGTTACAATCAGATAAATTTTCATATTGTCATGATCACGTATTGATATAACCTGGGAATAATTACATTTACAATTAATACTTCTGATCATAACAACATGAAAAGGACTGAAGGATGAATTTTTGTGCAAGGGAAATGATTCATGTCAAAAGGTCTGTTTCGAGTTTAGATCACTCATGCTCAGAATTCTTGAAATTGTAATCAAAAAAGGTCCTGGCAGCCTGGTTCCTTCAATAAAATATGAGTTGTGTTTCTTTGCTGATAGTGGTGATGGTCAGTATTCTTTCAGGAAACATATTTTGGAGTAAGTAAGTAATTTACCATATTTTTGGATTATAAGACGCAACTCTTTCCCCTCAAAAAAGAGGCTGAAAATCTGGGTGTATACACTGAATAAAGCATTTTTTTTTGCCTCCTGAAACCATGCCCCCTTCACCAAAATGGCCGTGCATAGCTTTTAGGACGCTTTCAAAGTGCTCCTGGGGGCTGGAGAGAGCAGAAATGAGTAAAAAACTGGCCATTTTTTGTTCAGTTTTGTTCCCCCAGCCCTCAGGAGCACTCTACAAGCCTCCTAAAGGCTATGCATGCCCCCCCTTTTTTGGAAAAAAAATGGCCCCATTTTTGCAAAACCTTTTTGAGAGGTTTCCAGAGTGCAAAAACTTTTTTTTTTAAATTTGCCTCTTCAAAACCTTGGTGCGTTTTATACTCTGATGCGTCTTATACTCCAAAAATATGGTGCATATTTTAAAACTGTCATGTATTTAATTCTCATGTTGTGAGGGAAATAGTCTTGATGTCCATGTCTCTTTCTTCATCCTCTCAGCTGCCGTGAGTCCAATTGGGTCACAATGTTCTATGTGATTTCCTTGTAGTAGGTGTGACTTTCTTTGGAATATCTTGCTCAACAAACAAGGGAGTCACTCTGTGTACACCACATTACTCACGTTGCCTTATCTCTTTCCATGTGGCCCTTTCACAACCTCAGTAGTGGGTTTTTTCGGTTGGGACACTGGATGCAATAAGGAATCCGCATGGGACATAGCAACTAGGCTGACCCAGCAAGAACCACTGTGACTCAGTAAGGAAAAAGAGGAACAAATATAAGCATGTTTCAGATTACCTAACCCTTAAAAATATGTGCAAAAAACATTAACAGTTGATGCCATATAAAGTAACAAAAAACAAAACAAAACACCAAACCCAAGGCAAAAACTGCAGGTGTGCAAAATCCTTTATGCTTATACCATGGTTTGGTCGTATTAATCACAGATTTGTCAAATGAGAAATAATGAGACAACAGATGACAAGAACCACCTGAATTAGGTGGAAACATTTGATGATGGGACAAATTCCATTTTGTGATAATTTCGGGAATGTGTATGCAAGGCTTTTTTCAGCTTTATTTATTTAAACATAATGTACAACTGCCTATCTCATTACCATGACTCTGAATGGCTAATTTGTTTATTTATCAAATTTATTTGCCCCTCATCTTGCAGTTCAGGCGATTCTCTAATAGTTAGGGTAATTAGGGTGTCTATTAATCTAAAAACAACAACAACATACCAATTCCAAACTATTTAGAATATGTACAACAGCAATCAATTTACAGAACTCTGTAGTTTCAAATAAAATTTTGCATACTGGCAGATAAGTAACAGCAACTTAATTATCATCCCTGGATGTAATTTTTGCGACAAAAGCCATGCCATTAATGTCTAATTGACACCAGCAAATTGCACCCAACTCTGGGGGAGTGCAACTCCATTCAGAATTGAAGTTAGGAAGTCTCCTTGACAGGAAGGCTTAGAAATCCTATGGCCAGTAAAAGCTTGTTCTTCCCCAGCTAGACTTCCAGAGTCTGCAGAATCTTGACAGCCTCACTTGGGTGAACTGGACCAGTAATATACAATTTAGTATCATCTGCGTATGATGATACTGAATTGTACATTCCCTCACCCCTTGTTTGCAAATGACCTCAGCCAGTGACTTGACATTGATGTTAAACAGGAAGGGGGGAGAGTAGAATACAGATATATCCTGCAAAACAAGTGTCTTGTCATGCGCAAAAGTCACAAATCATGTATGGTGATTCTTCCATATTGAGTTCTTTATTGTTTCCACAGCTGTAAGACGGAATTTTACCAAACCAAAGCACCCTACAGCATCTGCACCTATCATATACCTGAGAACTATTAGGGAGGGTCTGTCTTCACCTTCTTTCTCTCACACAAAATATCCCGATTGAGTTGTTTCTTATTTCTCTGGAATGTACCCCATCGTTCCTGGGAATGAATCCTGCTACATTCCACCACATATCTAGAGGAAGGAGGAGAATGTAAGTAATGCTTTCCACTTTCCGGAACTGACCCTGCTCATGTTATGATCATGATTATGAAAGACCAGGATGGATGCTCTGCCTTCATCTTGATTCAACGAAAGCTTATCAACAAAGTTGGCAGGATTATAACCAGATCTAAAATCCCTAAAAAGGTCCAGATAATCTATTTCCTTCAAGGAATTACTTCCTTCCTTCAAGAGCCTTAGATCTGATCATGTGTCAATTCCTTCCAGGCTTTAAGTGGAGGAACATGGAGCTAAAACATAGATGGGTTGACCTTACAGATTGATTAATTTTTTTTCTACTTCATAATTTGTTGTCTGTTTCATCACACTTTCAGTAATGAATTCTTCCTTTTGTTCCTGGCCTATCACAAAATGAAATTTGTTGATGTTCTTCCTTTTTTTCTATATGGGAAGCAACTATGAAATAAGTCCTGTAAATTTGACCCTTTCGTTCCATTTCTCTTGATGTATTGATGTTTCTTGCTGCTCCTGCTTGTTATTCTCCTTTGGTTGTTGATTAGAACTGATACTCAAGGAGAATCACTATCTGGCATTCTCAGTTTGTAGTTCTTTCCTGTTCTTAGATGTCTGTGGTGCATACTATATATATACAGAACATTAAGTACAGATCTCAGGGCCCATTCACACAGTGATGAGGAAAGGATTCTATGATATTTCAAGGATATGTTCATTTTCATATGTACAGCTAAAGCAGGACTTGGCAGTTAATTTTCCTAGAAGGCCATATGAGAAATTGGGACTGTTGTGTGGAGGGCATCCCTACCCCCCCCCACCCCCCACCCCGTTGACAGGACGGGGACAGTCAAGTGTACAAGTCTGAAATAAAGATCCCTTATTACATTAATATTTTATCTCATTCATTTGATTTTAAATTTGGCTGATTACTAGTGAAATAAACATCACTGCATTACATCTTATAGGAATGATTGCATGACTTTCTGGACTTTGCCTTAAAGGAAGTTCAGTTATTTTCCAGAACTGCTGAGGTGTTTTGTTTTGTTCTGTGTCCCTTCCCCCCCCCCCAACCAGTTTCCAGAGGAGTGTTATTATTATGGGGAATGGAAATGCATTGTCTCTTTCCGAACCTTGTTGTGGAAAAAGCCATTTCCTGATATATACTCAGTCTAGGCTTTGGCAGAATAGTTTTGTTTGTTATCAGGATTTTTTTTTTAGAGGAACAATGCTTTCACTTAACATCATTGTATTTCATGGTATCCTGTATGTATTGAGGTTCCTTCATTTAGTAGGATAAGATTTAATTCTCCAAAGAAATGTCTTGAGTTATCATCATTCCAACGATGCTTTCTTGGCTGCCTAAATTGCCAGTGAAAAAAACCTGGTTTTTAGCTGTCCAAAAGCATAGGAAAGACAACATTTTTTCCTCAGGGTTGAAATATATGTGTAGCCTGAATGTCTCTAGCATAAAATTATACAGCCTGAAGATAGATAGGAATAGAATAGTTGGATATAGCAGTCGATCCTAAAAAATGATTACCTCACAATCTCCTTCTTAGAATACAACATCTTATTTGCAAAGAAAAATAATGTAATTCAGGACTCTGGTTTGTACATTAATGCTGGAATGCTGTATATATGCACATAAATAAATAACAGCAGGGAACAATCCACTAGGCAATTCTACTGTTGCACAGCCTGCATTTATTTGATTTGTATGCATTATTTATAATGTTATTTACTAGTGAATAATAGCATACATATTGTGTTACTCATACTTATTGTGCATAATAACTTGTGCACTATTAAAATAAATGTGGGAATAGCAGCAAAATATTTTAATGTAGCCTTCTGTCCCCCATTCAAAATTCAGTCAGTAGTGTTCTTTGACTACTGAGGAGCACAGTTTTTGTAAGTCTGTTTTGTTTTTTGTTTTTTTAAATGTTCTGGATTTTTGGAAATCCGAAATCCTTGAATATGTATGCATTCCTTTGTGTAAATAGCATCAATTTAGATACATAGAAATTCACAGTGGCATTTGCATGTTGGAATTGATGGAAGAAATGAATTCATATAAAGGAAGTGATTAGTAGAATCCACAAAGATTTTAGAAGACCATATGATAGCACAGAATTTCTTCAAAGACCTGCTGAAATTTAGACTGATGTGGTAACAAATAGATTGCAGATTAGCAGAGTTGGAAGGGACCTTGTAGGTCATCTAATCCAACCCCCCTCCAAAGCAGGATACCCTCTACACCATTTCCGACAAATGGCAATCCAATCTCTTCTTGAGACTATCTCTATAAGAACAAAAATGTATAATTCCTCCTATGCGATTAGACAATGGTGTCAGTGTTTCTGAACCTCAGCAACTTGAAGCTGTGTGAACTTCAACTCCCAGAATTCCCCAGACAGCATAAGAAACTCTGTGATAGGTCAACTTTACCCCCAAAAGCTGTTGCTAAAATGTAGACTATCTCTGTGAAAATGGAAGAAAATCTACCAGATGCTTGTGTCTCTGGAGGTGATTTGTAGCTATTTACAGATAGTCCTTGGTTTACAACAGTTCATTTAGTGACCATTCCAAGTTACAACAGCACTCAAAAAAGTGACTTGTGCCCATTTTTCACACTTATGACCATTGCAGCATCCCCATGGTCACGGATTTACATTTGAAAATACTGAAAAAGTGAGTTATGATCATTTTACACACCTATGACAGTGTGAAAAAACCCCAGACACTGCAACTGTCATAAATATGAGTCTAATGCAACATCTGAATTTTGATCACATGACCATTGGGATGTTGCAACCATCGTAGGTGTGAAAAAAACCTTCTGATAATCAAAGTCAATGGAGAAATCAGATTCACTTAACAATCATGTTGCTAACAATTGCAGTGATTCATTTAAGAAATGTAGTAGAAAAGATTGTAAAATGGGACAAAATTCACTTAACAACTGTCTTGTTTAACAACAGAAATTTTGGACTCAATTGTGGTTGTAAGTTGAAGACTACCTGCACCTAAGTTTTTTTTTGTGATGATTAATTACAGTTAATCATACCTTTTATAAAAAGAAAAATAATTTGGGGGTTAGGATTTTGGTGCAATGAAAATCTGACATATTAATATTGAAGATCATGATAGCAATTCATTTCTGACTATATTTAAAGTAGGTTTCTACATGGAAATCAATTTAGCCTTCAGTATCCTGAAACTTACAGTAAAGAGAACATATATTTAACATAATATTTAATTATTCACGTATTAACCACAGCTAGAATTGTATCTGAACAACATTGGAAAATTGAAGAGATCCCTACTGATGAGAAGGTGATTAGGAAAATATTAGAATGTGCAGAAATGAACAGATGAACATTGGCGATTAGGGAGAAAGAGCAAACTGAATATTATATGATATGGGAATTATTTTATCAATGGTTAGAAAATAAAAATAGGAAGTTTAAAGAAGAGGAGAAAATATGTTGATAGAGATGTAAATAATATGAAAATTGTTAGTCTTATGATGATGAGGATTATAATGCTTAATGCTATTATATTTTTGTTAGAAGATGTTAAGAGGGAAAAGTGAACATGTTCATTATGTTCAACTGTTTAATATAATTCTATGATTAGAGAATTAATATCAATGTGAATGATGTAAATTTTGATGATTAATGCACAGAAATATTTATACGCAGATGACACACTGTTTAAGGAAAGATGGAATGTTCATATTTTTTGAAAAAATTAAAACTTAAAAAATGTTAGTCTGCAGTATATACATTATATACTGCGAGGGTATGTGGGAATCCTTGGGAGATGGAGAGAACAGATGCTTCCTGGTGCCTCCTTTAAAAATCTGTGTCGGTTTTTGGAATCATAGGTAGCATAAAATATATTTTAGTTAATAGGCAAGTGGCCTGTTGATATTTCCTTAATTGATGTACAGGTAGTCCTCAACTTACAACAGTTCGCTTAGTGACTGAAGTTTAAAAAGGGATTTATGACCGTTTTTCACACTTGCAACCATTACAGCATCCCCATGGTCATGTGATCTAAATTCAGAATGCTTGGCAACTGTTTCATATTTATGACGATTTCAGTGTTATGGGGGTCATCTAATCACCTTCTGATAAGCAAAGTCAAAGGGGAATCCAGATTCACCTAACAACAAGTGCAGTGATTCATTTAACAACTGTGACAAGGCAGGTTGTAAAATGGGACAAAATTCACTTAAGAAATGTCTCACTTAGCAACAGATATTTTGGGCTGAATTGTGGTCATAAATTGAGGGCTAGCTGTATTTTTAGGGTGGTGGTGATTTCATTGTAAGCTTAGGAAATAATAGTTTCTTTAAGGAGGTGCCAACTAGGTCTCCATACCCCCCCCCCCCCCACCGGTGGAAAAGTTTTCAAAGAAAACTATTTCCCTTCTTGCTCTAAGTATAGTACATCCCTAGTCACTTTAATAGATTGTAATTGCTCTCAGGCTGGAGGAATTAGCATGAGTTTTTCCATGATCCATAGAAGATTTAACTAACAGTGCATCTTTTTTAAAATGGAGAAAAGCATCTTAAAATCAACCTCTGTTTAAGGATGCATAAACACTAGAGCTGTAGAAGCATTTTCTTCGTGTTTTTGGCCCTGAGCTTGCTGTAGTTATTGCAGATGTGATCATTAGATGATTCAGCAAGCAAGCAGCCACAGGCTACAACCGTGTTTTGTAATTTAAAGCTTTTGTCCAACAAAAAAGTGAAGAAAATAAGCAGATTTTAGCAAATAGGAGAGTGCAAAATAATGACTGGTAATTCTCCAAACTTCAGTGTCTTTCTGGTGTCTTTCATCTGGGCAAAATTTTTCTTAAAATTAAAGTGACTTTTGGTTTCGATGAAACTGAAAACTGATCATGATTAAACAGGGCCTAAGCTATGCTGATTTTCATCCCACCCATCCCCTTTCCAAAAGGAAAAGAAAAAAAGTGCAAGAAAAGATATAATAGTTAAAAAAAGAAAAGAAAAAAGATAGAAGTGGCTTTCTATATTATTCACAGCAGTTTTATGCATATAATTGTATATTTTAACCTTTTTCTCTCTTTCTCTCTCAAATTGCATCATAATACCATTCCTTTCATAATTTATCCTGTCTGATCATCAAAGCCATAATTCACAACTTCATTTGTTGTCATTTTTACTCAAAAAGTCCATTAGAAGCTTTTAGTCACCAATAAATGTATATAATGGCCTTTCTTTATACAAAGAAGACAATTTATCTATTTCAGTAAAATCTGTCAACTTCACCAACCATTCCTTCATAGTGATAGTGTCAGATATTTCCATCTCTGTAGATAGAATCCACTTTCAAATCCTCCCAATTTACTATCCTTGCTGAGTTTTGTCAGAGTGAATATCTTCGCCTGCTTCCTGTTATTTGCTTAAAACAGGAAATTTAGTTTTCCTACTACCAGTTAGTGTTATTACTGGGAATGACTTAAGGTCAAGTGATGAAAGTTTATTCTCTGTTCTTTAAAAAATGCTATGAAGTTTTTTTTTTTAATATGCCTAATAAGAAAATGGACTTGAGCTTGTAAAAATTTTCCTGTAATGTGATATCCAGAAATAAATAAATTTATGCCTGAGATCATTAGATAAGGACTTGAAAATAAAATTATCAATATCCCTACACTTTATAAATATCTATTAATTGGCACAGAGTAATAGTTTGTGCCAATTAATTGCCATATCTCAAAGGGACATTAAGATAGTGAATAGAAAACTACAATCACACAGGGCGTTAGGTTTTTTTAAAATTCGGAGGAAAAAAGATGAAGCAAAATATTCATGTATTAGTATATAGCACTTTAATTGGTATAACCATTTAATGAATCTGGGGTTGGACGGAGATGTGGTGGTCAGTGTTGATGATCTGGATAATTTTTTTCTTATGCAGATGACCCAAAAAGGGCCAACATAGAGGATGATAAAATGAGATTGTAATCTAATTTGATCAGATTGAAAATCAGTACTAGACAAGAACAATAGAGAGAAATATAAGGTATTAGGGAAGAAATGTGTACGGCACAAAAACAGGACTGGTGATTTATGATTTGCAAGGACTGTATTTAGAAAAGAAGTAGTCACTGACAACAAACTAAGCATGAAACAGTTGCTAGAATAGGCAGGCTTCTTAGTTCTGGCCCACGGGGCCACCCAGAGAACACAGAAGGACCAGCCTGCGGTGCTTCTGCCAGCGAAAATTCAGATGGGAGGGTGGTGTGCATGAATTCCATTTTTGCTGGCAGAAAGTTACAGGAGGTCATCCCAGCCGAAAACGGAGCTCAGGAGCCCGTTTTCGCTGACAGCACTCGGGCCACCATAGCCACCTGCTGATATGAGTGATGTCAAGCTGGCCATGTTCACCCATTCCCCCCGAGGTAAAACGCAACCCTGATACAGTCCTCAATGAAATTGACTTTGACACCCCTGGTTGAAGGAATTTTGATCAGCCTTAGAAGAAGCAGTCTATCAAAGCGAGTCCTTATTTCCCTTTATTAATAACTGGTGTGACCATACCTGGAATATTAAATAATACTTTTCCAGAGAGATACTGATAGGTTAGAATAGGTTTAGAGAATGGGAACAAAGATGATACAAAGACTTGAAGACATGCCCTACAGCTGGTGCTGAGATGTTTAGTCTGGAGCAAAGTTCCTCAATTTTGGCAACTTGAAGTTGTATAGATTTTAACTCCCAGAATTCCCCAACCAGCAGTCTGCACATATTCAAGTTGCCAAGTTTTTTTTTTGGAGAAAATAAGACTTGATTTGAAACATGATTCCAGTGGAAGGATTCCAAAGATAAGATGATTAAGAACTATTCTTCATTGCCATAGAAACTAGGACCAGAAATGATTGCACTTATTGGAGCTATCTAGATTTTGTTAAAATAGAAAGAAAAACTTCCTAACAAAAATATCTGTACAACAATAAAATAGTCTACAAAGTGAGTTTGTAGGTTCTCCATCACTGCAGGTTCTTAAGAAGAAGCTGGACTATCATCTCTTGGAATTTTGGATAGGATGAGGCAATACTAGACTTTTGTTCTAATTGTTCAGGGCAATCGTAAGTATAATCTTTGAAGAAATGCATTTAATTTCATTTTTTTTTCCAGAGAATGATGACATTTTTTCTTTTTCTAAGTCAAATCTTGAAAGTTACCTTTTACTTTCTGAACTTTTCTAGATAGAAAGTATCTAGAACGTTTATTATAATTAATATATAATTAATAATGACAAGTGATAGAACCCTCATTTCTTTAATTGAATGTTATAAGGCACATATATACAGATATTTTGACTTCTGAGTTTTATCAGAATGTATGCTCCACTAGCTATTCTTAATAAAGCTTTCATTTCTGTAGTCTATAAATCAGACATGCATCCTACATATTGAACTAATCACTATTTCATTAATGAAAGTATAATGAATGTTAAAAATATCTAGATTCTTGCTAACTGTCTCTAAAAAGAATTAACAAGTGTGATCCATCCAAATCAAGCAGGATTTATTGTCGGAGACAAGCGATAGATGTATTGAGATGATTAGTGTAGCTTGGAGCTTTAAGCAAGTCTTATGATAGATGCATCCAAAATTAGCTCATTGGGTGCATAGAATGCTTTCATAAAACTAGATAGCCTTTATTTTTTATTATTTCCATTTCCCCCCCTTTCTCTTAGGAATTTTAAAAGAATGATTGCAATTCATTCTTTTTCTTCAACAATAAAAATGAGACTGTTGGAATTTTATTTAAGCTATGTTTTCATGTGGATAGTTTGTCAGCTTTTACTGACAAGAAGAGCAGTATGATTTACACTTTGATATATGCATGTCAGCAGTATAATAACACAGAGATAGTCTTCGACTTACAGGTATTCATTTAGTGACCGTTTGAAGTTCCAGTGGCACGGGAAAAAATGACTTGTGACTTGTTCACACCTATGACCATTGCAGCATCCCCGTGATCATGTGATTTACATTCGAATGCTTGACAACTGGTTCATATTTATGACAGTTGCAGTGTCCCTGGTCATGTATAATCGTTTGCGACGTTCTGGCAAGCAAAGTCAATGGGGAAGCCCAATTCATTTAACGGTTGTGTTACTAATGTAACAACTACAGTGATTCACTTAACAAATGTGGCAAGAAAAGTCATAAAATAAGACAAAACTACTCGGCGAATTTCTCACTTAGTGACATAAATTCTGGACTCAATTACGTTGTAAGTCGAGGACCACCTGTAATCCTACGGTATATGTGAAAAATGGTCATGTCACTTTTTTCAGTGCCCTTGTAACTTCGGTCCAATGGTAGTAAAGCAAGGACTACCTGTTGAAGGAATAATGATAAAAATGAAATAAGTTGAAATGTTAGTAGGCAACTCTTTATGATTCTGAAGCAGGGAAGGCGATTTCTATATCTAAGCGCTATGCTTCTATTCTTTTAAATCTTTGATTAATTGACTAGAAAAAGTATTATGGCATGTCTGTTAGACATCTGGGCATCTTTTTAGATGGATTCAGCTATTGGTGAAATGGTGCTTAAAATCTAATATCTGTTCATAAAATGGATTGTGATGTAATGGATTCTTTTCGATAGAATCATTTCACATGTTAATTATGTTCTGGAAGTCTCCCTGTGAATAATAAACACCAAAAATTGGAAATTCACAGACAAACAAAATGAACAGTATATGCTTTTATGCTGAGGAAAAAAGATACAATAATTTGGAAGCTTATCCATTTCTCTTATTGATTATCAGTGAAATACTTTTAAATAAACATTTTATCCCCAAGAATGGAGATAGAGATTAGTCTGTTCAGAAATGTGGACTGCACATACTGTATTTTATGCTTAATTTTCCATTTTCCTAGTTTTAAATAAGATGAATAAAATGTTAATAATTGTAATAGTTCAGAATTACAATTTATATATAAAATATATCTATTATCAATCAGTGTATGAGAGCTATGTTTTTCTGGGGATTTTCTTCTCTTTCTACTACAGAGCAGATAGGATAGACATTTTACATCTCATATTAAAAAATGAATCCAAGTAGTTTAGTTTCCCTGAAATTCAGATTTTTAAATTTGCACTGTTGTAATGAAATCCAAATAGATTTGTGTAAGCTGTTATCACAATTAATCTGTTGCTTTACTTAGAATACTATTATTTATTTTTGATCTTCACAGTGCATCAACCATTAAAATATGTTACTTTAGAGAATTCTGTCAGCTATGTCTGTTAATAAAGAATGATTATGGAATATTCTTTATTAATTTAAAATCCACTCTTACCTACATGTAGGCATTTAGGATTTAACTTCTCTGTAAGGATTAATTAAGACAACTATTACAATTTGGTATTAGAATTGCTTTTTGTTTTGCAATTATTCTATTAACTTCCTTTCCATTTGTACAATAATAAAATTATTGCTTTATAAATAATTTTCTATAAATTTACAGCAAATGCTTTAATCATATTACCAAGATTTTTCTGTATGCATCTAACTTCTTAACAAATGTTGGAAGGCATAGTTAAGTTTGTGGAGAAACATTTTACACTGTATTAATTTAATAAAAAAAACCACAGGAAAATAATTCAGATTTGTTTTAAGCAATTTTATGTTTGTATTTGCAACATTTTTACCTATAGGTGTGGCTGAAAAGTAAATGCAATCTAGCCAATTAGATATTTGTTGTGAATATTTGAATGAGGCAATACAGAAACTTTTTCAGGGAAGGAAATCTGTAAGGACATATGAGTTTTTAAAATAAAACATGTATTATCAATTGAGTTATAAAATTAATCAAGTGTGACATCGAATATTGAGTACTGGATTATCTACCCACCTGGGTCCTGTCATCATGGAAAAACACTGCCTAGCTATGGAATTCTGGGATTTGAAGTCCCCACAACCTAGAGTTGCCAAGGTTGATAAACACTGATTTAAAGGTATCGTACATATTTGGAATATGGAATGGGATGGAATCTCATGTATGAATTTATTTCTCACATCGTGTTGCATTATAAGGAATCATGCATATTCATTATATTAATTTAAACAATAATTTTGTAATGATGTTGTTGGCATATACCTCGACAAGTGTCTGCAGTTTTCTTGGCAAGATTTTTCAAACGTGCTTCTCATTGCCTCCTTCCTAAGATTGAGATAAAATGATTGGCCAAAGGTTATCCAGCTGGCTTTGTGCCCTACATGAGACTAGAACTCATAGTCTTCTGGTTTTCCGCCTGATGACTTAATCACTACACTAAACTGGCTTCACAGAGATATTAAAGTAGCATCAATCAAAATATAATGACATTTTAACTATGGTTTGTAGAGAGATTTATTTCTGTCAATAGATGTTACTCATACAATTTCAACATACATTTTGTTATACATAGAATGCTACTATTCATTGACACCGTGTAAAATAAACATTGCTTTTTAATTCATTGGCTGAGTGAGGGGGTTGTGTCAAGTGAGAAATTAGTCTGGTATCTCTATTTAGGAAGAAAAGAGACACCCCCCCCTTGTATGCTGTTCAACCTTATCTTTGATAGGTTGATCAATCAAGCAATCTAGCCCAGGTTAAGATTGGGCTAGACCCAATCTCTAGCCCAAGGAGAAAACCGCCAATATGAGATGATTTTTGTGTTATAGACATGAGTAATAAAATAGCTAATTGAACTCTTTTCATGTGATCCATATTCTCACCTAACATGTACAGAAGTATTTTTAAATAACAAAATAACATATTATGATAAGAACAAAATATAGGTGTGGTATCCTGATTCCACTGTAAATTTGGGAATAGCTTGTCTGGTAAGTGGTTGACAGGCCCACAATAGTAGAAGTAGAGATAAAAATGTGCTGGGAAATTTCAGGGTGATTTGAAGTAATAAAGTTACTAATCTCCATTTAATATTTGATTTTAACATTGAAGCACTATAAAGGAAAAAACTTGCTGGCTTACACGCTTACTACTAATGGATCAGATTGTTTCATAAGATATCCTGTGTACCACTATGCTATTAAGCTGTAGGGACACAGTTTCTATAATGGTGTAGGTGAAAACCACTGAAAAATATACGATGGCTTCACAACACCACTAATGGATTCATGGATTTTCATGCTGACATTGATTCAGTTACTTAGGAGATTTGCATCAGGATTGTGCAATGTGCTTTTCAACATTTGCCCCAACCTGCCCAGCTTATGCCCAGGCGTGGTTACTAATTGCAAATTGGAGGCATCTCTATGGGTAACAAAGAGAAACTGATGAAGGGAATAAATGTAGAGGCAGCAGCTACCCTGCTCTTTTTAAGATATGTTTGTTATTATATATTTCTGTTCTTCATAATCCCTTCATCCACGAATGTATTGGTAACACAAGCACGCTTAGATAAACCACTGTATTTTGCATATAGGAGAGGTGGTGTTTTTCTTTAACAATGCACTACTGCCATGTAAAAAAAAAAGGAGTGTGAAAATCTGTAAAGGGGTTTTTAATGCTGCCAGTCCTTAAAAAGAAAGTAATAATACTCAGTGGTCTTTTTCCATGTCAATAAAAGTATCATAGGCCTGTGATGGTGAACCTATGGCACACATGCCACAGGTGGCACGCAGAGCCATTTGTTAGGTCATGCGAGGCATTGCCCTGTCAGCTCCAACACGCATGCGCATGCTGCCTAGCTCACTTCGGCCTTTCTTTTCGCTTGTTTTTCGCCCCCCCCCCCGCCCGAGGCTTCCCTGATACCACCACCCCCAGAGGTCCTCTGGAGGATTCAAGAGGCTTCCTTGAAGCCTCTGAAGGGCAAAAAATAACCCAATGCACAAACTGGAAGTTCGGGAACGGACTTCCGATTTGTAGTGTTTTTCGCCCTCTGGAGGCTTCAGGGAAGCCTTCTGAAACCTCCCGAGAGCGAAAAACGGCCCAACATGCAAATTGGAAGTTCAGGAGTGGACTTCTGGGTTAACTATTGGGCCGTTTTTCTCACTATGGAGGCTTCAAGGAAGCCTCCTGAATCCTCCAGAGGACCTTGGGGGCGAGGCCATTTTTGCCCTCTCCTGGCTCCTAGAAAGCCTCTGGAGCCTGGGGAGGGCGAAAAATGGGTTAATTGCGCACAAAAAATGGGGGGAAAGTGGGGTCATGCATGAATGGGGGATCGCGCATAGAATTATGGGTGTGGGCGCACCCGTGCACGGCTCCCCTGCGCTCCCCCCACTTTTGGCACGCGATGGCAATACCTTTAACACCATCAAATAATATCTACCTATCCCATCCCCTTGGGAAAGACTCAGTGGGT
This sequence comes from Thamnophis sirtalis, assembly GCF_051295495.1. Lineage (NCBI taxonomy): Eukaryota > Metazoa > Chordata > Lepidosauria > Squamata > Natricidae > Thamnophis > Thamnophis sirtalis. The sequence continues at coordinate 14,253,089 of NW_028261384.1, read as the reverse complement.
GAATGAAAATGCCAAATCCCAGCCTAATCATCCCTCTGGCTATGTGATTGACTCTCATAATCCTGCATGCCATTGGCTCACAACAGTCAAAGAAATTACAATAAAATCAAATATAAAAGATGGCAAGCACAATGAAGTGAGAGGTGTCATTCTTCCTTGCCAAAGGCCTGGGTGAAGATTTAGGACTTCATGGTTTTTCTAAATAACAAACATGTTTTTCTCAACAACAACAACTCACCTGGGAGCCTAGTTCCAGAGGATAAGGGCTATTACATGGAAGGAGTGATTCTGGGGGGTCTTAGTGAATGGATTTAATCAAAGGAACATGGAGTGTACCAACTCTGCAGGATTGAAATATCCACGCAGATGTTATGGGAGATAGGTAGTCCCTCAAGCAACCAGGCCTGTGCCATATACTTTGAATATCTGGATATATCCAGCAAACTACATATCCCTTTACTGCTTTAGATTTAGATGCTTTGGATTAAGGTAAGATAGACATCATGGGGCTCTCCAGATGTTCTTTGACTGGAGCTATTATTATCCCTCAGTGGAGGAGGAACAATTTTGCAGTCACTAAGGAGCTTTAGTCTTTTTGTGCCACGATGCTAAACAAAAAACATTTTTGGGTCAGGGAGCAAATGTAGCATGGAGCTTATTAGAGATAGGCAGAAAGAAATTGTACTAAGAAATCGTTTAGATTAATGGTACAATCTGATCACATTAAAATGTAGAAAATAGGTTGGCCTCAAGTAGCCTCTGTTTTGCTAGCAAAGACAGATACTACATAATATTACCTCCTTGTAAGCTATGGCGTAGTTAATACAATGCTTTCCTATCTTTGTTAACTCTGTGCTGATGTCAGATTCTTTTTGTCAGTACATGACATGGCATGATTCTGCCCTTTGAAATAATACACTTTAGGCTAACATCATCAGCAACAAAAACAGCAGGCCACGTAGAAGTTACAACTGATTCGGAATGCAGCGACACAGGTAATGTTCCATGTTAGCTCATCTTATAACCTTGTACTGGCTCCAAGTTTCCATCCAGGCCCAATTCAAGGGGATGCTGTTATCTGTGAGAAGGTCCTTGAAAGCATCAGCCAATCAGGCAATAGTTAGACATAAAAAAGTGGACAGGACCAACATATCAGAAAGGACCCTCTCAAGTTTCTTGGACAGTAAAGGTGTTGGGGGGAGAGATGAAATACTTTCAAATTTTCAAGATTCTGTTAATGTAACCTTATGGTAAAGGTAGCGTTAGTACTCATGGTTGGTGGTTCTTGTAAGAGCCATGGTGGTGCAGTGATTAGAATGCAATTCTGCAGGCTAACCTACTGCTCACTCCAGGAGTTCAATCCTGACCAGCTCAAAGTTGACTCAGCCTTCCATCCTTCCGAGGTCAGTAAAATGAGGACCCAGATCGTTGGGGCCAATACACTGCCCCTGTAAAGCACCTTAAAAGGGCTGTAAAGCACTGTGAAGCGGTATAGAAGTCTAAGTGCTATTGCTATTGTCTGGACTATCTCTAATAGCTGACATCATAGGCCCTACATGGCCTTGGAGGAGGTTATCTATAGGGCCATATCTCCCAGAAGGTATTTGCGCATCAGAGCAGATAGGATAGACATATTCCAACAGTTTCCCCTTAACAGTATGAGCTTGTGTGTCCTCAATAGTGCCTTTTCTGTTAAAGTTTCTGCACTATGGAAACACCTTCCCTTAGAGATCCCACAGGTTCCCATCTTTGAATCTTCTGGAGACCACTCAAGACCTTTTGCTATCTCTGTAACATTATCATATTTGGGAACAGAATGATTTTTTGACATAATTCCTAAAATCGCTAGTATTTGTATGTAAATCTTTTGGGAAGATTTTGAATTCCCTTCCAGCATTATTTTTTGTTGTGCTCTAGCAGACCATCTGCATTGCCTGACAAACGATGGCAGCGATCTCCTCGCTTTCTGTACTACCATCCCTCAACATTTACTTAAAAGGAGTAAAAGTTACAATGGCGCTGAAAAAAAAAAGTGACGTATGACCATTTTTCACAATTGTGGCCATTTCAGCATCCCCATGGACACATGCTTTCATTTGGATGCTTGATAACTGACTCACCTTTATTACGATTGCGGTGTCCCAGGGTCATACGATCTTTTTTTGTGACCTTTTGACAAGCAAAGCCAATGAGGAACAACAATAACAACAACAACCGTGTTATTAATTTAACAACTGCAGTGATTCGCTTAACAAATGGGGCAAAACTCAACAAATTTCTCACTTGGCAAAATAAATTTTGAGCTCAATGTGGTCGTAAGTTGAAGGTTCCCTGTATTACATCCTTATCCCCCCCCTTTTTTTTTAGTTTCACAGGAAAAACATTCCTCTTAGTCTTTCATTCATTCATTAATTTATGCTTCTCATTGTTTACCTCTCTGATGTTCCGGATTACAGTTTTCCATATCCCAGTTATCAACATAGGAGCCATAAACGTTGACTTCTGCTACTCCTCATAGTTGTGACAAGAGAGGCTTTTACATAATGCTTTTTAGTAAGTCAGAGAAGGTGTGGAGTAGTTGTAACCATGCCAGATGCAGCATATCCTCCCTTGTGATAAAGATGGTATTATTTGTCGGTTTTGATCTATTTTGGTCAGCATGCCGCAAGCATAGCCAAAGGCCAGTTTTATCTCAGAGATGTCAGGCTGCTTTATGTAAGCTAAACTCTCTATTTCAGAGTCCGCTTTACATACTGTTGCTTGGGTCCCACCAGTTCAGTGGGCTTTGCAGTGTACTTAGGTGCACTGTAGGTTGCAAACTGTACATTAGGAGCGATCCAGAAAAATAAGTAGGCTTTGACTGAATTGAACAAGACAAAATTCACAAGGGGTTTTCACTTAAATGTTCACCATTATAGCTTTTAATGTTGATGTCAATATTACATTGCTAATTTTATAACAACAATCTTATACCAGTAGATTATTTGAACTTTGTGTATTTGTAATTTATAATTCATTTGGAAAAATTTCTTCCCAGTACAGGAGATAAAATATGTTTAGGAAGAGGATTGAAGAGAGATGCTTTGAATGCAACAACAACAATAACAAAAACAAAAAACCTGTAGCACGATGCATCTGTTCACAAAGCAGGGGAGCCAATCTTTCTGTCAGATCTTTTTGATGAAACAGTACAAACATCTCATGATCAATAGATTGCTTTGCTTTTCATTGTTTGAAAACCATATTAGCAATTTTAAAAACAAAGAAATATTCAATCTTTATATTATTGGGGGAAAGCACTTTCAAACGATGATATAACAGCAACCAAAAAAATTCACCTGCACTTTTTTGTATTCTGCATGGTTTATGCAGGCTTGACACAGATTAAAAAGGTTTTGATTGTGTGGTTGTAGTTGTCATCCTGCCTTAACAGATATCTAAAACAGAGCAGAATAAAGGGAAACATTTATATTATAGGCAATGTAGCTCCTATTTTTAAATTCATTAAAATAAAGTATCGCTGTAAAAATGATTATTTCTAAGGGAGCAATATCTCTCAAAAGAAGGAGATTTTGGAAGGGGTGGGGTCTTTGAGATCTCAGCAGGTAAACAAATGAACCAAAGAGTTTTCATCCCTTGTTTAGGGATAGGTACTGATTCTTGTACGAAAGAAATTAACAAATTCTTTCTTCAAATTAAAAAATTGAACCTTTCCCCAAACATGTTGGTTGTCAGATAAGTGGCATTCAAACTGTAGATGAACTTCAGCTTATGACAAAGCACTTATTGACTGCTGAGAGTTATGACACACTGCCCCAAAATCAACATGGGCCATGGTTCCAAAGTTTCGATGTGTACCCCAGTGGTGAAATCTTCTGAAGTCTGCTACCGGTTCGGTGAGTCTGCTACCAAGCATGCGTTTTGCACGCCTGAGGCTTTCTCCACAGCACTATACAATACAATAGCAGAGTTGGAAGGGACCTTGGAGGTCTTCTAGTCCAACCCCCTGTCTAGGGAGGAAACCCTATACCCTATCCTGCCTAGGCAGGGAACCGTATACCCTATACTAAAAAAGGAACATTTTGAAGCCTTATGAGTCTGCAAAGGTAAGTAGAATAGCGGGGGGGGGGGGAATCGGCTGTGCCAAGCGATTTAGATTAGAAATCCGACGATTCTAGCTAATATAAATCGCATGTCACAGCGGATCGTCAGAAATATTTTGGAAATTAAATTTGTAAAAATGGACCTGATTAATTAATTAATTTGGAGGAGAGCTAATTTATGCGTCCAGTCCTGACCAGACTAAGTCTAAAGCTGGGAGAAGTCACCAGTGGTACCAGTGATGTCACAGCTGTAGACTCAGTCCTCTGCCGCTAGAGAGAGACAACCCATTCTGGCTGCTGTCTCAGACCAACGCCCATTCTAGCTAATATAAAGCGTGCATCACAGTGGATCGTCAGAAATACTAGTTTGCCCAAACTGAGCATTTTTTTACTCAGAATTTTTTTTAACAACCAGTTCAGGCGAACTGGTCCTAACTGGTAGCATTTCACATCTGGTGTACTCCATAGTCACATGATTGCATTTTGTATATTTGACAAATGGCCAACTGGTGGGATACTGCAAATGGACATTTATGCTATTTACTATGTTTTTTCCCCAGAAACTGGTGTTTATTTCTGTTTTCTGGGGGAGAAAATCCATAGTGAACAATGGGTTCACTTAGTGACCATGACATTCACTTTAAGACTGCCTCATTTGCTTAATGACTAATGCAAGAAAGTTTCAACATTGGGTCTGGTTATGTGATGACCTGCTTTATAACCACCACAACTTATTACCATAATTACTAGGTTCAAGGATTACCTGTAGTGTTTTGTATTTTACATCAAAGAAAGAGATTTTCATAAAAATTAACCCCTTGAAGCTCATTCACCCATAAAAGTAAATTTAGAAGACAGCATGTTCTTAAAGCTGGTTGATTTCACTATGAGCAGCTTTAGCAGCAAAATTGCTTTTGTGAGATGATGAAGTGCATTGGAACAGTGTGATTTCGGCCCTCTGCATAATGAAGAGCTGATGGAGAACCACACACTGTGTATTAATTTTTGTTGGATAAATGGAATGAATTACTCTTAATAATTCAGTTCCTGTCTTTAGACAAAGATGATAAACGATCAGCAGAGGAATTATTCGTCAGTACTTGGTTGCTTATATTCCAGATTTGATGACTAGAACTTCTTTTTACAAATTAGAGTTGGAAAGGGTTAGTCAGATGAAGACCCCTGACAAATAAACAGCAATTAATTTAATTGTTCTTTGTTTTATCTAATCCTAGTAAAATCTCACTGTAAAAAAGAACAATTTTATAAAGTGAGGCTTAAGGCTAAATAAATAACAGGTACAATACACAATGCTGCATTTTGTTCAAATAAAGTATTTTGCTGTGGGTATAGTACCATGGTGGAGATAATTCTTCTCCCAATAATGTTATAAATGGGATTAAAATTAATATGCACAGCATAATGATTTTCAAATACTCTTCAAATAAGGAAATAGGTTTAATCTAGATGGATCTAGTAAAAAAAAATCACTTATGAAAATCTATCTGGTATAATTCAATGTAGCAGAAATTTGGAAACTGAAGGGTAATTTGTTCTGAGCATAAGCATTGGATTTTGAGGAAAAGATTTATTATTCCCATAATTGTTATATTGTAAAACTATATATAAGATCCAGTTTGATGTAGTGATTAAGGCATCAGCCTAGAAACCAGGAGAATTCTAGTCCTATCTTGACATGTTGACTTTAAGCCAATCACTTTCCCTCAACCATAGGAAGAAGGCAATGGCAAACCATTTCTGAAAAATCTCACCAAGAAAATAGCAGGAACTTGTCTATGTAATCTCCAAGAATTGGACATGGTTGAACAGAAGGGAAATAAATATAAACTAGCGCTCCCAAATTATGCTTCTTTGTCCTGTGCTTTGAGGTAGGCCCTCACAATCTGATATTATCATTACATAACCCAATATAATTCAGTTCATCAATTTAACTCTTGCTGAACTGATGCATCTACTGTCACATCAGGTTCAAAAAAGCAATCAAGTTATTTGTGCCAGAAATTATATACCATTCCTCACACTACTTTTTTTCTTTTCAGTAACCTAATCTATTATTTTATATGCTACATTCTGGAATGTGAGAGACTATTCCTTGGCTGCCTTTTGGGTGACATTCTTTCAGGTGTTTTAAGAGTGATATCTTTCTCCCTCAGTCTTATTTTCTTGAGGCTGAGAATTTCGAAAGCTTTTAGTCTTACGTCATGGGATTTTAGAACTTGATTTTCCAACCAGCTGGTCTGTCCATTGAATTTTCATGCCAACCAGACCACACAGAGGATTCTCTGTTGATGGGAGAAATAAAATACAGTTTCATCACAATTGAGATGATCTTTTGGGGTTGCCTTTGACATTTTAATTCATTTCCCACCTTACAGTTAAGCTAAAATGGTATATATGTGTAGGTAAGGTATAAATTTTACTCAAACTAACAAGGTGTACTAAAGGCGGAAGTTCTAGATTTTAAGGAAATACTACACAGCCTTTGATCATTGGGTCATTGTCTGACAATATTTACTTAGCTAAAGAGATAAAATGACTATAGATGGGCAAAACAGCAATGGGAGCAAGAGTGACGTGACTTCCTATTGGCTTCCCCACTAAATTTGTTTGTGGGGTAGCTGCCAGGGAAGACTGGAAATCATGGTCATATGACTATGGCTGACCAAAGGTTGCTGCAGCAGTCACAATTTTGCATATACCGTATTTTCACGACCAAAAGCCGCACCGGATTATAAGCCGCAGTATCAATTAACGTAAATTTTTCAAACTTTTTCCGCATATAAAGCGCACCGGGTTATAAGCCGCACGTTTCCCGACGCTTCTGGACATCTGTTGCAGTCCCGAGGAGGAGCGGAGAACAGCGCGAAGGTTCTTGGCGCTCCAGGAAGCCCCGAAAGCAGCTGGGGGAGGCGCACGGCTTGGTTTCTCCTCCCTGGACGTCGCAGCAGCAGCCCCAAGCGCACCGATCTCTGTGTTTTTTGCATCGGGGCATGCTCTTGCAGCACACCCCGATGCGAAAAACACAGAGATCGGTGCGCTTGGGGCTGCTGCTGCGACGTCCAGGGAGGAGAAACCAAGCCGCGCGCCTCCCCCAGCTGTTTTCGGGGCTTCCTGGAGCGCCAAGAACCTTCGCGTTGTTCTCCGCACTCTCCTCGGCTCCTCACAACTGCAATAGATGTCCAGAAGCGGCAGGGGCTATCGAGCAGGAAATCCAATCCCCATTAGCCCCAAAAGCCGCTTCTGGACATCTATTGCAGTCGTGAGGAGCGGAGAACAGCGCGAAGGTTCTTGGCGCTCCAGGGAGCCCCGAAAGCAGCTGGGAGATCTTTTTCCACATATAAAGCGCACCGGGTTATAAGCCGCACTGCCGGTTTTGGATCAAATTTTAGGATTTTCAGTGCGGCTTATAGTCATGAAAATACGGTAGTTTGTCTGAAGAGCCTTTCAAATGTCAATTCCTGAGAGCAATGGATCCTGGAATTTTGTATTCATTTTTTAAATTAGTGGACTTGAGATATGTTGATTCAAACTTGCTGCACTAAAATATACCATTTGGCTAATTGAAGGTTAAAAACAGAAGGATTTTTAGCATATGGTATTTAGTATATGAGAGGGAAAACCTGATTAAACGCTTTTAAATCATCCAGTCTTTGAAATAAATTATACATGCTTAATTGATAAACACATATAAGTTGATAAATGAACTTCTGAAAAGTCTGAGTTAGTTTGACTCAAGCAAAATCTTACAATTAACAGGGAATATCTTGCCTTCTGATTTACAGTGTATGATTAAGTACAGATAATTTTCAACCTACAATCACATTTGAACCCAAATTTTCCATTGCTAAATGAGGCAATTGTTAAGTGAGTTTTGCTCCATTTTACAACCTTTTTTTTGTCAGCTAATGACTGCAGTTGATCATTAAGCGAATATGGCTTCTGACTTTTCTTGTTGGAAGCTCCTGGGAATGTTACAAATTATGATCACTTGACTATAGGACACTGCAACTATGATACATACTTGCCAGTTGTCAAGCACCCGAATTTTGATCATGTGATCGTGGGGATGCTGCAATGGTCATGTGTGAAAACTGGCCATCATTTTTTTCATTGCCATTGTAACTTTGAATGTTCATTAAATGAATGGTTGTAAGTCAAGGTCTACCTATATTTCCAGGTCCATATGGATAGAATTCTGCTCTACAATATACAAATCATTTCTTTTTATTGATATTTTTGCTGAAGTCAATGCAGGAAGCCAGATTCGCTAAATGATCACATGATTCTCTTAACAACTGCAGTTATTAGCAATTGTGGCAAAAAAAAATGTAAAATGGAAATCACTACAACTATAAGTGGTGTGTTGGAGTAAGAATGTTTATGTAACTTTCACTCACATATATGTTACCTAATCACAAGCATTTTTCTGAAATAATTCAAGCCAAGATTAAATATAGGAGATATTAAATGCATACAAAAATGATTACTTTGAATTAATTGCTAATTTTATTTATGCAAAAAATGGAATATTATAGCCTTGGTAATATCAGCTTCTAGGGTGAGAACTTTTTTAAAATAGTTTTGCAGAGAAAATTTAAAAAGACACAGGGAAAGCCTATTTTTATTGCAATCAATTTAGTCATAGATGGGGAAACTTTTATATTTTTAATTGGTTAAGACCAAATAGGTATGCTTTCTTTTCTTAGAAATTCATTTACAAAATAATTTAAAATACTGCACCAGTAATGAATACATTCAGTGAGTGTTGGGGAAGACAGGATTTTTTGTGAAATACCATTTAAATGCCAGCAATAATTACTTCAATTAAAATGTAAATTTAAAAAGACAGATTAAATTTATTAATTTGTAAGAGTAATTTCTTTTGAAAGATCTAGAAATAAATGAATTTTGGCAGATTTTTTTCCCTGCGCCTGAAGTTTTTCCTCTGCTTTAAAAAAAAATGAAAATAGCTTTCTTGTTATTTTATCACAGTGTTCCTTGATGAAGCTCATCATTTGTTAAAGTGGTTGAAGTTATTTTTTTGACGTTGTTTGATATCCTACTATAGATATCAATTCATAAAGTTATGAGTTGACTCATAAAATTGGGCAGATGCTGCTGTTCTGTTCTACCAGAGCCAACACTTCATTTTCTTATGTTGAGATAATTTTCTGCTTTATACAACAGCTCACACATACAACCATCAGAACATATCTATGGTCATATGATCAAATTGGGGCACTTGATATATATTTATGACGGTTGCAGGTCCCATAGTCATGTGATTGCCATTTGTGACCTTCCCAGCTGGCTTCCAGCTTGCAAAGTCAATGGACAAAGCTGGATTTGGTTAAAGACAGCATGATTCACTTAACAACTACAGTGATTCACTATGGCAAAAATGGTGTAAATCGGGAAAAACTCACTTAATAATTGCCTTGTTTAGGAGAATTGGGTTATTCTTGTCCCAATTGTGGTCATAACTTGAGAGCTACCCATACAGCTGATGTACATGGGGACTTAGAAGAGTGAAATCTGCATTTTTTGAATTAAACTTTTGTTTCACGATGCTCTGTATTATCTTTCATATTTCTAAATCCAAGAACTCTCCAGAATGTTTTGAACTTCTCTCTGCTGGGAGCTGGGAATTGTGGGAGCTGATATCCGGGATATCTTGGGGGGGGGGTACAGGATTTGGGAATGCTGACCCATTTCTGCAATGACGATTTGGGATTTCAAACAGGATTGCTCAGACCTGGCCTGGAGAAACCTGCAATTGTAAATTGATGGATTCAGCATAAAACAGTGTTGAATGAGGAAGAGAGAGATTTTCTATATTCCAAGCTAACTGAAAAGAAACTGCCTGGAGGAAGGAATATTTCTCTATGAGGTAGTGGACACCTGAAATTGCATAAAATAAAAAGCAAAGTATTTGGGGCAGGTCTCACAAGACTCTGCTTTGGCTGATAGATTGTGTTAAATTATAATGTCGTTTTTTTGATGCCTGTTACATGAACTTTTTACAACTTTGCCGCTGTGGTTTATTAACCGCAATTTATGATTTAGTATAATACATGAAGTAGACTTCTGAATCTTGTACAAGGTAATTTGATTATGTGCTAACAAATCGATTTTGACCCTTAGTGACTACATGGATTTCCTCATGTCTGGATTTTCTGTCTTCCAATGAGGTCCTCGTCACCACTCTAACTGAGTCCTTTCTCCTTGGTGGTAGTCGTCTTCTTTGAGCCTGGTTATTTGTGTCTCTAGTGAGAACTTTGGTTTGATTTGTTTGATGTATGTATGTATGTATGTATGTATGTATGTATGTATGTATGTATGCATGCATGCATGCATGCATGCATGCATGCATGTTTTCTTGGTTGTCCACAGTATTCTCACGAATGCTCTCCAACACTAAAATTAAAAACATCAATATTATTCCTGCCTTTCAAAGTCCATTTGTTCAGCGCACAACCTAAGCACCCAGTTAGCATTATTATAGGTGAGAATTTATGTATTATTAGATTTTTATTCTGTCTATATTACGTTATAAGTAAGTTAAGGTGGTTAATAGTCTTTCCTCCTATTTTCCTCACAACAACAGACTTGTTGCTACTCTTCGGCTTTCTTGCCTAACCCATAGCTAGAACTCATAGTCTCCTGGTTTCTAAGCCAACCAATTAACCACTAAAATAGTGGATCTGAAATCCATACATTTGGAAAACTTTGAGATTAGGAATGCTACCTTACCAAAATGTGAGAGCTATGTTTTTAATGTTGAGACATGAAGCCAACTAATAGATAAGAGAAAGATTCCATCACAGGGTCTTTTAGCATTGCCAACTTTAAGATCTGTGGACTTCAAATCCTAGAATTTCCCACCCAGCATGTTGCTTGCACATTATTGTGTAGAGAAAGTTTTAGGAAAACATTTTGCTCCTTCACATAAGCATGTAGATTTTATTAATTGTATATGTCCATTCTTTTCACTTCATTTTTAGACGATCTAGAAGTGTAAACATTCGGAATTTTTTTCTCCTTCTATCACAGTATAGACAATTGAAATTTTTTTATTGTTCTTGATGACACACATAACCTTTCTCCTTGATTATATTCTAAAGAAATTTACCTTATGTACTGGCTTTTCCTTTTTGCTGCACATGGTTAAAAAGGAATGGATAGCTAAGTGCTAACAAAATGAAATAATAATTTTATAAAGATGATCTACATTTCAGATGAAATAATTGGGTGCTTATATAAAATGTAATTGTCCTACTGTCACTTCATGTTACTTGTAAGAACTAATGTCACAAAAAATTACTCTTCAACGACTACAATACAGTTTGTTGTTTCAGCTACAGTTAAAAAGTCTTTATTAAGCTAGACACTAAGTAGGTGTCCAGGTGTAGGTGCCAGATGTCCAGAATAGCAGATAAATGACATTCTTCTCAGAGCTCTGGAAAAAAAACACTGAATCTTTGCTCCATTCTCTGAATTTCTCTTTGGTGTTATAATTTATTTTTTACTTCAAGTTTCTTAGTGGCTCTGAGTTTTTAGTCTCTTAAAGTTTATCTAGTTCATATTTAAATATGATGCTATTTGAAGTTTTTCTTTTAAAAAATAATTGCTCTTATTGTTATTTATATTTTTATTTATTAAATCTATATATCACCTATCTCACTATCAAGCGACTTTTGACTTCTTGCTTTCATGGCATAATTTTTGTGCCATCACCTTCAAGTATTTGCAGTGTGTTCTTGTGATGAGAGTGGTGAGGAATTTCAGACTTTTAGCTCATATAAGGAACCCACAGATATCTGTGCAAGTTGCCTACCCTATTTTTTGCAATTCTAAAAGAAATCAAAACTGTCTCATCCAGAGTAAATAAACTCTTGCAAATTAACAGCAAATGGAAATTTGGGTCTCAATTGTGGTCATAAGACTACCTGTACTGTGTTTCCCTGAAAATAAGTTGGGGTCTTATTTTCTTTTGACCCCTGAAATAAGCACTTGGCCTTATTTTCAGGGAGGTCTTATTATTTTTGAGGTGCAGGAGGCAGTGAGCGTGGTAACCTCATGGCTGCTGCTGCGTCGCAATATTCTCGGAAAGGGCTTATTTTCAGGGGAGGGTTTATTTTAGTGCATGTGCTCAAAATCCCAATTGGGTTTATTATCCAAGGAGGTCTTATTTTCAAGGTCTTATTTTAGTACAACAGGCCTCCAAGCCTTTTGATGTGTGGAATGAAACTGTGATGAGGTAGGAACTAGCAGTTCGCATGCTAAAGAGAACAATTGTGTCATCGTGAGTCAGATGCCACAAAGATCAAGGGACCAGCCGATTAACTCAGAAAAGCAAGAGGGGGAAAAAATACTAAAACTGAATACCTAGAATGTGGGCTTTGAATTTTATATACTGCTGTGGGGAAATTTCCTACGTGTGTATGGCTTTGTTCTGTCATAATTGGCCTGAATTGTATCAGAAAGCTTCCTGCTAAGCAAGCCACTCCTTGAATAAGAGGATGAGATTTTGGAGAGCTGGAATTAGTGCCCAGGCTTAGTGTGAAGCCGGATACCTGATATGTTGGGTTTTAACATCGGTTATTTATGCATTTATAAAATCCTGCAGTGAAATGACTCTTAAGTGGTGTAGAAAAACAACCATCGGGGCCAAAGTAAGCCTAGTATTCTCAGTGCCTTACTGAAAAAATGTACTGTAAAGACAAAAGAAAACTGAACAACCAAGTCTGGAATTTTATCTACGATTTTTCCCTTATCAGTTTACATCGTTGAATCATATTGTAATATAATAAGACATCACAATTGTAGGTGCAGCATGTTCAGATGAGATTCAAAACAATGAGCTATCTTTCCAAGAATTTTTTGAACACCCTGCATGAGAAATTGTTTGTTCATGTCTTAGAGGAATAAACCATGTTGTTACGGCAACAGCATGATAGTAATCTTGACTGCTGTTGTTTGTGACACGGTCCATCACAAATAATGATTTGCTCCTCTTTTTAAATATTCGTGCCAACTCTCAATATAAATTTTCCAAAGTTTGAATAACATTTAATTTTCTTTAGGATAAAGCATTTAAGCAGCATGTTTCAATAATTAAAAAAAAAATTTTTTTCCCCTCTCCCTGCCCAACTCAAAACTGGGAGGATTCTAGCAACGGTATATTCTTTTTTATGGAATACAGAGATGGTGGGCTTCTTGAGAGGCTGTTTCTCCTGCAATATTTGGAAAGCCTTCTGTGTCCAATTCACATTATAGTATTTTATAAATAATTAATGTAAATCTGATGTCTCATTTAAAATAGGTCCGGGAAGAAACATGACTTAAAAAAATATATATAAATATATAAAATCTTGTTTTTCCCAATAAATTCAGGCAGGTTTTATATGTGTGTGTGTGTGTGTGTGTGTGTGTGTGTATGTGTGTGTGTGTGTGTGTATACATACATGCATACATACATACGTAACCTTCAACTGAATGATTGTAATTGGGACTAGACATTGTAAATGTCCTGGAGTTTGGGGAGAGTTTCCTTCTTTTTTCCAGCTCTACTACTGTTCCTGTTATTCCTTTTTATATGCAAACTAGCCAATAACCTGGCGTTGCCCGGATATTTATTTATAGGGGGGAAATGTCCAGACCAAGCGTAATTTCTAATATTGAATTTCCCCCTTACAGAAAGAGCCCCCTTGTGGAGTACTGTGAAGCCGCTACCATTGCAGCTCCACCACACTGTGCAGTAGAAGACATTTTATGGCAGTACAGTAGAAGCCATTTAAAGGCACAACAGGCTGCATCTTAACAAACCCCTCCCCCCCCGAGAGCTACGGGGAGGGGTGTATTACTCCCCCACAGTATTTTTCTTCAGAGAGTAAGTGATCTGTGTACTAAGTTTAGTTGAAAGTGCTTGAGGCTTTCCAGAATTATGCTGGAACATACACACAGACAGAGCCATATATATAATTTATAGTTAATATAATGATAAGGAGGGAAAGGAAGTTCTTTCATATGCAGGTGTAATGCACATGTGTCCACAATTTTATGTTAATATCATATGAGTAAAAAGGATGAGAGATTCTAGTTTTAAAATACAGTTAAACATATGCGCACTTTTGCAAGCTATGCAATTGTGATTCACAGTTCAGGTTGTTGGAAAAAAGTTTATTAAAAAAATTGCTTATTTCCATACAGTATTTTCTTGTTTTTCTTTTTTGGCTTCTTTGAGAAATTGCTTTGATTTTTCCTGTGTTATTTACAATATTTCTCCAGTCTGTAGCGATACTTATGTATGCATATATGTGCCAACTGAGAGTGAGACTGGCTGCATTTGATAAAATAGATTCTATTTCATAAAAGTTTCAACCATAACAAGGTTCTTAATTTTTCAAGTGCCACCGGATTCCTTGTTGACTTTGCAATAACAATATAGCTGTTCTTCAGAGACAGATGAAGGAAGAAAACTACACAGATTTAACGATACTGTGAGGACCAGAAGACATTTAGACAAGACTCTCAAAGAAATAATTAAAGTAATTAATTTCTGTCCATCCTAGAACAAGACCATCCCTGCAATAAATATATGGGATAGGTTGGGGTAAATTTCCATGACTGAGTCCAGATTTAAATAAGAATCTCCACAATTCTAGCTCAACACTTTAACCACTATACTATAGGGGTTTCTTTAGTATGTTTGGTACTCATTTAATAATACATGCATACATGTAATTAAGCCGAGGTGGCGCAGTGGTTAGGGTGCAGTACTGCAGGCCACTTCAGCTGACTGTTATCTGCAGTTCAGTGGTTCAAATCTCACCGGCTCAAGGTCGACTCAGCCTTCCATCCTTCCGAGGTGGGTGAAATGAGGACCCAGACTGTGGGGGCAATTTGCTGACTCAATTTGCTAAAAATCTGTAAACCGCTTAGAGAGGGCTGAAAGCCCTATGAAGCGGTATATAAGTGTAATTAATAAAATAAAATAAATAAATACATAACCAGATTAAGTCAAAAGTTCTCCCTACCCAGTCAGATGTGTCCCATGCACCAAGGTGCCCATTTTAATAATGGTTGAGGTTAATTCTGTAAGGTGCAATTCCATGTTGCCCAGTAAGCACAGTTAGCAAAGTGGAGTAAATTTGAACTATAATTTTAACTATTATCTACATGATGGCAGCCAAATGGCTGCTAAAATTAATTTGTCTTACACACTGATTCAATTTCTAGTGTCTTGGCGGTAGGTTTTACTGATTTGGTAACCAGACCTTTCTTAATGGAAAAAAAAAAGGAATTGGGACTCCATAATCAGGTGGAAATATGGAGAAAGTTTTTGGAATCATTTCCAAACTAAAAAGTACAGCTGCAGAAAAGGAAATTAGGTTTCTCTGATCTTTGGGCAGGAAGTGATAAAATCAGTGACATAAAATTGCATGTCAGAAGACACCAGGTCAACAGGAAGAGCAGTCGTTGGCCAAGGTCAGATATTTAAGAATTCGATCTGCATTGCTTCATTAATCCCACGAAACCACCCTGAACTGTCCTGAACACAAATGGCTGTTAGCAAATAAGAATGCCAGACTCTGTGGCAAATATTTTAGGATCTGTAAATGGATCCAGGAAAGGGCAGCTGCCTCTCTGCCTTTGGTCTCCTTATGAGACGAGGAATGAAATGGCAGCCATGGAAACACCCAGAGAATCAGAATCAGAATACTGCAAAGGCTAGGAGGCCATTCTTTGCGCATTGGAGTGTGTCCTTCAAGCTGTCATAGCCACAGGCATAGCTGAAGAGGTAAGTAATTTTCAGCTTCAACGCATCTTTCTTGTTTAGGCATTATGTGGCTGCAGAGAAATTTTAACATTGTTGGGGCTGGGCTTAGATTTAGACTTAGACATGAGCAGACATTACAGTTCCTGCTTAGCATCTTCTTCAAAAACACCAGGAAGGACTTGTTACAGGATTCGTTCTGGATCTGAGCCAGTGTTTTCAGTGTCACTAGATGCACATGTCTATTGCTCTAGTTTAGTAATCTCTGGATGATTTTATGTTTACAAAGCTCGCTAGCTACATTGGTGGAGTATTCCCCAAAGTTGATTTCTCATGCAGTGTTTAAGGCTGGGGTTCCATCTTCATTTGCAACACATTTAAGATTCTGTGCTATTGACATTTGACATTTCCTGATTCTTTTTGTCAGAAGAGTTGAATATAGAGTAATTCAAAATAGGGATCTCCAATCTTGACAGCTTTATGACTTGTGGATTTCCCCATGCTGGCTGGTGAATGCTGGGAGTTGAAGTTTACAAGGCGTTGCCAAGTTGCCAAGGTTGGAGACCCCTGATTCAGAATGTAGGTAGTCCTCAATTTACAACCATTCATTTAATGTTATAGTGGCGCTAAAAATAGTGACTTATGACCAGTTGTTACACTGATGACCATTGCAGCATCTCCATGGTCACATGATCAAATTTTGGGTGCTTGGAAACTGGCGTGTATTTATGACAGTTCCACTGGCCCAGGCCATTTGTCTTAAGAGGGAAGTTGGATTCACTTACTATCCACATGATTCACTTAACAACTGCAGTGATTTGCTTAACAACTGTGGCAAAAAAATTCATAAAATGGGATGCTACTTATTTAATGGCTATTTTGCTTAGCAATGGAAATGTTGGGTTCCATTGCGGTCATAGGTAAAGGATTATCTGTATCTTTAATTTCAGGACACCTTGCTCCTTTTTCTAGCTTCACATTTTATTACATGGGAAAATAATATATCCTTGGTCATTCCACAGAATATTAGCCATGGTGGCACAGTGGTTAGAGTGCAGTACTGCAGGCTTCTGCTGGCTGCTGGCTGCTGGCTGCCTGCAATTTGGCAGTTCAGATTTCACCAGGCTCAAGGTTAACTCAGCCTTCCATCCTTCCAAGGTGAGTAAAATGAGGACCCAAATTATTGCGGACAAGAGGCTGACCCTGTAAACTGCTTAAAGAGGGCTGTAAAGCACTGTGAAGCAATATATAAGTCTAAGTGTTATTGCTATTAGATCAGCCTTTTATTGTATCTTTATATCTTTTCCAAGATAGACTTTGCTGAACGTGGATTTGTTGAAACATAGATGGTTCTATAGCTCAAAGCCATCATTCCTATTCCAGATGGATTCACTTTTTGCGCAGAGTAACTTTTGAAAATGATTGGGGAGTTGTCTAAATATCATGTTAACTGTTGAAAAAGCAGGAATCAATACTGTCTATGAAAAAATAGGGATGAGTTGTCTTTATTATTATTTATTTTATTTATTAAATTTATTTGTTGCCCATCTCATATTGAAACAACTTTGGATGGCTTACAGAATTAAAATATAAAAATCCTAAAAAATAAATATTTCTAAAATAGCAATAGCACATAGACTTACATACTGCTCCACAATGCTTTACAGCAGTAGTCCTCAATCTTTGCAGCTTGGCAGTCTGATGGTGGTGGAGGTGGTGGGAGACGAGACAGGGAAACTGGGCCACATAAACCGTGGGCAGGCACGTATATATGCAGCTCGACTACTGCAAGTGGCAGAATGATGCGCATGCGCATGCTTCTACACACTCCAGCCAGCAACTTGTGTGGCCCAATTCTGAATAGGCCATGGCCCGGTAGTGGGCCATTGCCCAAGGTTTGGAGACCCCTGCTTTGTAGCACACTCTGAGCAGTTTACACGGTGAACATATTGTCCCCAACAATCTGGATTCTCATTTTTCTGATCTCATGATAAAAATGGAAATCACAGTCAAAATAAAATTATAGTTAAAAGGTTTGGGTAGGACAGAATCAGAGGTGGGTTCCTATAGGTTTGGACTGGTTTGGCAGAATAGGTAGTAACTTGGCTGCCTGGGTCGCGGGAACTGGCAACAACCCAAGCCTGCCACGCCCCTGAACCGATTCCCCGGTTTCTCGCCCAAGCAAAATGGACAGCTAAATTGGCCAGTCACATGACTGCCAAGCCACTCCCACCCAGTCATATGACCACCAAGCCACTCCCACCCAGTCACATGACTGCCAAGCCATACTCACAAAATAAGCCACGCCCGCAGAACCAGTAGTAAAAAAAATTTAATCCCACCACTGGAGAGAACAGGATGTACATGGTGGGGAGATGAGATTGTCATCAAAGCCAATCTCACCCGAGTGTTAGGTTTATCATTGTTTGCCTGAAATTTATACATCCTCAGAAGTGAGTGATTACAGGTAGTCCTTGACTTACAACCATTTGTTTATAGACCATTTGGATTTATAAAGGACTCTGAAAAAAGTGACTTGCAGCATCCTTATAGTCATGTGATCAGAATGTGAAGACTTGGTGACTAGCATGCATTTATGACTATTGCATTTTCTCAGAGTCATGTGATCCCCATTTGTGACCTTTTCAGCCAGCTTCGGGCAAATAAAATTAATGGGAGAAGCTGGATTCGCTTAATGACTGTGTGATTTATTTAAAAACTGGTGAAAATGGTAATAAAATCAAACAGGACACACCTAGCAAGCACCTTGGTTAGCAACAAAATTATCGTCCCAGTTGTCATAAGTCAAGGACTTTTTATAATGCTTTGTGCATCTGGATAATATAGTTGATTTAGTGAAGCTTTTAAAATATCCCATTCAATATTGCTCATTTATATGACTTTATAGAGAGCCAATGTGGTGGTGTAGTTAAAGCACAAGGCTCGTACCTGAGAGATTATGAATACTACTTCCCCCTTATGCATGAAGTCAACTGGGAGAATTTGGGCCAGTCACTCTATTTCCACTCTAGGAAGATGGCACAGGTAAACTACTATGGAAATCTAGCCAAGAAAACTACAAGGACTATTCAGAATAACAGAGTTGGAAGGGAACTTGGAGATCTTCTAGTCCAGTGGCTTCCACCTTACGGGCACCAATTACCGTTTCCATGGAAAGAGGTTTTTCTGCAGATCCCACCACTGGAGGAAGCATGGTTTTATGTGCTGCCTGCATCTCGTGGATAGGGTTTCACTTATTTGTGCAGCCTGGTTTCTGGCATGCCATGGCCCAGTTGGAGAACCCTGTTCTAGTCCAACCCCCTGCTCAAGTAGGAGACCCTATATAATAATTTCAAACAAATGGATGTCGAATCTTTTCTTAAAAACCTCCAATGATGGACCTCCCACAACTCCTGGACAATCCACAACAATCCACTGGTTGATTGTTTTCACTGTTAGGAAACTTCTCCTTAGTTCTAGGCTGATTCTCTCCTTGATTAGTTCCCATCCATTGCTTCTTGTTTTGCCTTTCTTGCCTTGGAAAATAGGTGGAATCTTCTTCTTTGTGTGGCAGCCCTTCAAATATTGGAACATTACTGTTCATGTCACCCTATAACTAGTTAGTCCTTTAACTAGGACTAGTTCAACTATATCAAAGGATCAGACAAAAAAAGCTTTATAAAACGGCAGTTATTGTTTTAAGTCAGGCTCAATTTATGGTTATAGCTATGCAGCTTTTTTGCCAAGAAGTGCTTTGCTTTTCATTTTTATGATTTCCCCCCACCAATTGTTTATTGATTGATTGATTGGAAGCATTTCTATGCTGGCTGGCTGTCAGTGGCTCTAGGCTGAGAACAGCCTAGAATCGGTTAATACCGTTATAACATTCTCATTCAGAATTTTCATGGGAACTCTTGATAAGTTTGGACCGAGGGTTGGTGTGAAAATTTTTGTTGACTAGAAGCTCCCAATTGTGGTTGATGATTTTATGACTTGTTTATCAGTTATTTTATGACATAAAGCTCAAGTTACATGCTGTTGGCTAGTTGAATGTTTTGAATGGTTTCAAGGGGCAATAAAAAGCCAAAAAGCGAACACTTGCTGAATTTTACACCTTTGTGTTCCAAATATTACAAGCACTTTATGCAGCTAAGAAATGTAGGCAACTCCTCTTATCTTGGGTTGGCAAGGAATTTGGAAGATAATTTAACAGGAAATCTGAAATAAATTCCTATTAGCAGCCCAAAAAGTTCATCCGTTTATTTAAGTTTAGTGATAAATTCAAAAGCTACCCATAGATTTATAAGTGAATAGCTCTGATTCAGACTACAGTGAGGCCTGTTAGATAATTAAAGCTTTTTAGCATTTATAATATCTTTAGCACAAATATACATTTGGGGACGGTTATTTCTTCCTTTTTTAATATTAGTATTTAATGTATTAGTAGTGCTGCTGGTACACTGCAGTTCATTCCAACTTGGGTTACAAGAAAGTAATACAACCACTACTTTCAAATGCAGAATGCTATAGTCCTACAAGTTTCAAGAATAGGATTTGGAGGCTGTAGCTATAAAACCTCTCTCTTTAATCATTCAAAGCCTATTGATTGGGTTGATGTCACAATGATTTATTGAATAAAATGTCCTTGATTGGTTTTATGCAATATACTACGCTAAAATCAAACAAATCATATTATGGGTTGGAATGAGATATATAAATCAGGCTCCCATTCACAGTCAGTCAAATGTATAGAATTGCATCCAGTAATGCATTAAAAAACTTTTTTTAGAATTAATTTAGGTATGCAATCCTACTTAGTACTGACAAGAATAAGATTGACATCTGCATACATGTAAAATATATTTACACAATCTAATGTAAATTTGAATTGGCCTATAATTCTTCTTTGGATGAATATGCAGTATAGAATATCCTATCCGATTAAACACAATTATATCAGTAAAATGATAGTTTTTTTAAAAAAAATATATTCACCCACATACACTCCAAGGCTTCATACTGACACATTCATCTTCTAGAGTCTACACAGATTTGACAACATAATTCAATTTTTGAGGCCCATAAATCGGGAAAGAGTGTGCTGACTTTAAATTTTAAGGATCCTTTATAGGCTCTGCTATTCCATATCATCCTTAAATCAGTAATGACCTCTTTGTCACTTTCAAGTCTTTTCAAGATTTTCCCCTTTCTGGTGTTATTCAATAGAGTGCCCTGCATTTGTCTCCTCCCTCTCTTGACAGCCTCTTTTATAGATTTCTCCAAATTAAGAGGGGGGGGGACACCAGATTATCTTTCTGAGTCTTCTCAATCTTCACAATAGCTTTGCACCACCCTCCCCCAAGGGTTACGTAAAAGATACTTAGAGGAAAAGAAAAAAGACCCTTGATTGCTTTTCTGTGGGAAATAACAAACCCTTGGGTGGTTCAGATTGTCTTGTTTCATTACTCTTGGTTTGGGGAAGAAAAGATTGCACACATGCATATAGATGTATAACTTAGTGGCAGGGGATCATTCTGTCTTGGCTAGCTTCTAATGTAACTACAGACCTGCAAAGCCCATCATCATCAACATTATTATTATGTGGTTAATCTTTGGTGAGATTCACAGCCTTTGGGGCTGGTTGGTAGCCCAACAGCTCGAGTCCTATCCAAGAACCTAGGAACCGTTAAGGTAATGTCGGAGGATATAAGCTATTTATCTTCAATTCGTGCATCTCCAGGTATTGCAATGTTAATGAACCATACTTTTTTCTTTTCAACTATTGTTATGTCAGATGTGGGCCAAGTACCTGTCAATCTGGATTCTGAAGTCCCATAAGATCTTGACTTTCTCATTCTCTAAAACCTTCTCAACCTGATGGTCCCAGTGGTTTTTGCTGTACTCAAATCCAAACTTTTGGCAGAATTTCCAGTGAATCATCTTAGCAATGCGGTCATGGCATTGTAGGTCAGTTTGTGAAATTTTGCTGCACCCACTGATCAAGAGGTCGACTCTCTTGTCTTTCTCATTACCGAGGCGACATTTGCTGTTAGTGGTAACATGTTGACTTTTTGCCTTCATGTAGTTTGTGCCTAAGGCTTGTTCTTGAGCTGCCAAAATAAAGCCTTCTGTTTCTTTTTTCAGTGTTTCTGATCTTAACTAGTTCCAAGTTAGCTTTTGGTCAGCTTTGCCTTCAATACTTTTCAAGTATTGGCTGTGCATAGCTTTGTTTTTCCAATTTTCAGCTCGCTTCTCAATTACTTCTTTCTTATATTCAGCTTTTGACTTAGTTGTCTTTAAAAGACCTCCTTTACTTCTTTAATCATTGGTTCTTCACTTTTCTGGATGTAATCATTCAAGCTGTGTTTTTCTTATTCCACAGTCTGTTTTACTTGCAGGAGTCCTCGACCACCCTCTGCTCTTGGGAGATATAATAGGTCAGCATCACTTTTAGGGTGCAAAGCATGATTCATTGTCATAAGCTTCCTTGTTCTTCTGTCCAAATTGTCCAACTCCATCTGGGTCCAGTCAATTATTCCTGCAGAGTATCAAATCACATATATAGCCCAGGTATTTATGGCTTTTATGATGTTTCCTTCACTCAATTTGGACTTTATATCTTGCGAATTCATCAAATGTACTTGGCTGAAGTTAATTCCGTGACTTTATTATGCATTAAGTCAGAAGCCTCTAAAATCCCTAAATACTTGTAGCCTTCTTCTGGTTTTACTGCTTTTATCATTTCTTCATTCTCAAGTTCTATTCCATCATCTTCTATTACCTTGCCTGCTTTGGTTGCCATTGTTGTGCATTTGTCAATTCCAAACTGCATACCAATGTCTTGGCTAAATTCTTTTGTGTTTTCAATTAATAAATTCAGTTCAGCTTTTGTTTTACCAAACAGCTTCAAATCATCCATGTATACCAAGTGCGAAATTTTCAGTCCTTTCTTTGAAAGTTCGTATCCACAGTTCATCATCTTCAAAATGATTGTCAGTGGTAGCATTGAGAGTATAAAAAGTAGGGGTGAAAGGGAATCTCCCTGGAAAATGTGTTTAATTTCAACTTCACCCACTACTTCTTCATTAGCTATAAGCTTCATTTTCCAGAAGTTCATTGACGTTTCCATGAATTTTTGTATGTTGCTGCTGATGCCAAAGATTTTCAGGCATTTCTTAATCCAGCTATGGGGAACTGAATCAAATGCTTTCTTATAGTCCATCCAAGCCATGAACAGGTTGGTTCGTCTTTTCTTTGAATTCTTTAGGATTAGTTGTCAATTAGCAGTTGGTCCTTTGTTCCTCTTGAATTTTTGCAGCATCCTTTCTGTTCTACAGGAAGTTATTTCTTTCCAAGTATCCATAAATTTGGTTTGCAATGATACCAGTAAGGAGCTTGTATGTTGTTGGCAAACAGGTGATTGGCCTATAGTTTCCAGAATCCTTTCCTTTTTCTTTATCTTTTTGGATCAAAAATGTCCTTCTAGTTGTCATCCATTCATCATTTTCAGGTGTTTTTAAGATCTGGTTCATTTGGGCTGCCAATCTTTTGTGCATATAACTCATCTGGTCCAGGTGCACTCCAGTTCTTCATTTTTCTTGACTATCTTTGCACCATTTCTTTTGTTATTTTCACATATTCCATTTTGTGCACTTTAATAGAATCCTCAATCTGTTTGATCCATTTTGCATTTCTGTTGTGGTTCGTGTTTTCCCACAAATTTTCCCACAATTTCAGAGCTTTCTCTTTATCAGGCTTTTCATTTGTTGTTACTCCATCTCCACTTTCTGAGCTTTTATAAAACTGGTGCTGATTTGCTCTGAACTGTGAGTTTTCCTTGAACTGAGTTACTCGGTTTTCATACCTTTTAATCTTTTCAGCAATGGCAACAACCCTCTGCTTCAGCTCTTCAATTTCTACCGCAATCTCCTTATTCTCCAAATTATATCTTGCTTCCAGGCTGTTTTTGACCTATTTGTTCTTTAGCTGACCTTGTCTTAGGTTCTTCAAGTTGCTCAAGTCTCCACGAAATTTTTTGATCTTCAATTCCAACCGAATTTTCCACTTAGGCTTCCTTTTCTTGCCTCTTTGGTTCTTTTGTATTTTCAAACCCAATTCTTTGGTGGTTATGAATTATTATTATTATTATTTAATTGGGATGCATTAATTTCTTGTATACTTCGTAGTTGACACCTGTACTGGATTAACATCAGCTCAGAGATTTGGGGTTCTGTATTGAAACCCAGATGCCCAATAAATATATATAAAATTCCAAGTGTAAGTACTGAGCTGCTACATAATGGATTAGCTCTCTCTCCATTCTGTAATTCTGCTTAAAGTTATTTAACACTTTATTATTTTTGCAAAAGCATTGTAAAATCACATTGGGTTGTATTAGTGAAGAATGAATACACACACACACACACACACAGAGAGAGAGTTGAAATGTTTGGATCTTGGTGTCTGCTTGGTTACCTAATTTGGTAATGGTACATTTACAAAAAGAAACACAAAATTTCAGCATTTCAACCATAGGTATAAATAACCTCACTGTCAAAGTGATGGCAGCAGTTTGGTAATGAGACATTTTCAAGATGATGAAGTTCAGCAAATATCCAGATCCAGCACAATCAATTACAAATTATTACCTTCCACCAAATTGACTGTAAAGTTAAAGACTTATCTGAATTAAGTTTGACTTCTGATCACTTCAATGACATGCTCATGACATTTTCTTGGTAGAAGGACAGAAATGGTTTACCATTTTGTTTTTCCAGAATGTTCTTTGACTTTCCAGCCTTGCCTGGTGACCCCTGTTAATCTCCCACTAAACAACTGTGTAGTCAGACTTGTGGATTTACAGTGGAAAAAGTGTGGAAGAAACATGGAACATGGAAGAAAATGTAACACCTTCCTGCAAGTCCTTTAAAGTTGCTGTAAAATTTCTTGCAGTGAAAACCTAAAGAAAGATGTGTTTTGTTTAAGAAGTTGCAGATAGTTATATATGTATGTGTCCCATATATTCCAGAAAGAAGTCTAAAGTGCTTCTCAACCCTACCACAGGCTAATTCTGCTGATTGCCGGCTCCCTGCAATTTGGCAGTTCAAAACTCACCAGGCTCAAGGTTGACTCAACCTTCCATTTTTCCGAGGTCGGTAAAATGAGGACCCAGATTGTTGAGGGAAATATGCTGATTCTGTAAACCACTTAGAGAGGGCTGTAAAGCACTGAAAAGTAATATACAGATCTAAGTGCTATTGCTAATCTGCCATTGCATAACTAAGATTTATTGGGAGGTTATTTTGCTTTACCCTATTACATCTACCCAGCCCGCCATGATAGGAAGATAGTCTCATTAAGAGGGCTACATATCTGGCAGGACCGCAAGAAAGGGCCTTTTCGGAATTGGCCCCTTCTTTATGGAATATCATCCACCCCCAAGGTCAGGCTGGCTCCCACCTTGCTGCTGTTCCAAAAGGCCCAAAACGTAGTGTCAGTGAGCATGGAGATCATGAATGAAGATGGAACTGATGCTGATTTGATTGTGTTATTGCTACCATGTGTGTGAAGGTGTGTGTAGATTTTCTTATGGGTTTTTATTATTGTTGTAAGCTGCCTGGAACACCAACACTTATTCATGAGTTGGGCAGCTATATAAATTTATTTAATAAATAATAAATAAGATACTCCAAGGGCTTTAGCCACACAGTTGCCAAATAATGCTCCCTCTTTCTTTATCTTTTTAGTAGATATTATAGCAAATAGCCACCAATATTTGCAGCTTCCAAGCCCAAAGGTAGGTTTGATGCTTGCCATGTTTATCTAGAGTGCAAATATTCTCACAGCAGCAAACATGCAAATATAATTATTTAGGGTTGTACCATATAGATGTGTATAGATTTGTTTAACCTGCAGAAAGAATCTACATTCTTAAGCCATTGGCCTTTCTGTTTTTAAATAATGATACTGTATACCAGCTGTAAAACTATTGTCTCTCTCAGTAGAACTGGTTCAATTGTTTTCTGAAACAATAAATAAAAACTAATTGAAATCCTTATTGAGAGCTCATCTACATTGCAAATACTTGTTCTGCTTGCGTGTTGAATTAGCTTGAAATTCGGTATCTTGATTATAGCTAAAATAAAATAATTATCTGGCTTAGTTTAATTGATGTAATTGTCAGAAATGACCTTGATGAATTGCTTTCAGATGGTGGTAGGAATGTGAATGTTGGAAGCCTTTCAGGTTGGTTTCTTTTGAGGGAAGTATCTATGATATAAAAACATATTGAGACTCTAGAAAGAGTGCAGAGAAAAGCACTAAAGATGATTAGGGGCCTAGAAGCTAAAACATGAAGAACAGTTGCACGAATTGAGTATGTCTAGTCTAGTGAAAAGAAGGACTAGGGATGACATGATAGCAATGTTCTAATATCTAAGTGACTGTCACAAAGAAGAGGGGATCAACCTATTCTCCAAAGCACCTGAAGGCAGAACAAAAAGGAATAGATGGATGCTTATCAGAGGAACTAACCTAGAACTAAGGAGAAATTTCTTGACAGAAAATTAATCGGTATAATAATTTGCTTTTAGAAATTGTGGATGCTGCATCACTGGAGATTTTCATCCATTTATCTGAAATAGTACAGGATCTCTTGCTTGAGCAGTGAGTTAGACTAGAAAATCTCCAAGGTCCCTTCCAACTCTGTTATTCTGTTAAATCAATTTTGGATTCATAATTACACATCTGGTTGGCAGAAGGCAACTAATCAAGGACAGAAGCAACTTAGAACTAAGGAGAAATTTCCTGATACTTAGAAGAATTAATCAGTGGAACAACTTGCATCCAGAAGTTGTGAATGCTCCAACACTGGAAGTTGTTAAGAAGAGATTGGATAACCGTTTGTCTGGAATGCTATAGGGTTTCCTGCCTAGGCAGTGGTTGGACTAGAAGACCTCCGAGGTCCCTTTCAACTCTATTATTCTATTCTATTCTAAATTCTGAAGCAAGGTAGCTTCATAGTATTTATACATGGGTAAGATGGGTTCAGGATTTCTGAATGATGCAGTAAGCTTTCCAAGTACTGCATTTAGGAAATCCTGCTAAAATTCTATTTAATCTATGAACTGAGGATATAACATGGAAGGTTGACATGAATGCTTAAACACTTTCTTTCATATCTAAATTAAGTCCTGTTTTGGTAAAGAAAGATCTTTGGTAACTTTGTGAGAATATGTACACCAGGTTATTTTGGATGAATATTTGAAGTTTGTGGTTTAATCTCATTGTGATGCTGATGTTACTCTTTCAACTGGAACTCCAACTATTGTTTGAATCTGGTGGCAACTGAATGTGGTCCAATACACTTAAACCAGATGCAGGCTGAGATTTTAGTGATCAGTAGACCCGGTATTCACTGCCAAATCACATGGCTATTGAAATCTGGGCTTTGTCCAATGCCAGCTGCTGCTTAATAGCTACAGTCCTTTCTAGAAATCATGGAGTTTGCTAAAGCAATCTATGCTTTGGTCCCCTCTGAAGGTCTACATGGAACTGCCCTTGCACAAATGTCCAGAAGGGCATACAAAGAGTGCAGATTGCAAAATAATATCTGGTTGGCAGATTCTGCAGACACTTTGGTGCCAAGACAGCCTCTTCAGAGATGGAATAATACAGCAGCAGAGAATAACTTGTCCCAAAGGGATATGTGAAAAACATAAGGACCTCTGAAAAACATAAGGATAGTATCAATAGCTTACATAAAAGGAAGTTATTTTCATATACCCAGTCTCAGAACTGTTTAGGCCTTTGATAGTGGGAACATTTTAATTGGAAAAAATAAGGCCATCGTATTTTTAAGTGATGTTCAAAATATATGCCAATTTTTATTCAAACATGTTATTATACCACCTAAAATTTCTAAATATCTTCTGTACAGATAAATTATGTGATGTTTACAACTTTATTTGACAAGATGAAACTCTATTGTCAACCAGACTGACAAATACTCACTTACTTATTAAACTACTATAATTTTCAGATTAATCTACCAAATCTTCACTTTATTGATAAGATACCTATGAAGCTCATAAGGTCCTGAGAATCAGACAGAATCTTGAGAGTGATGGATTTCCTTAATACAGAAAGTTTAGATAAAAACCACACTTAAACTATTAAAGCTTGTGGTTGCAAATCTTCAATAAGGGTTAATTCGTATTTCTTCTAGATAGTGGGTTCAATGATCAGATTGTTTTTACTACCAAGAAGATACTTTTCATGTTCTCCTAATCTTCAAAATCTCTTATCCTTTAATTTAAATTGGAAGAAGCTGTCTTATTGGCTGAGATGAAATGCTGTGCTATTATTTTATTCAATGATGTTTCTTCAACTTACCTGCTTTCTCTACATAGCCTTGGCATTTCCTGGTGGTCTTCCTTTCAGGTATCAAAACCTGTTTATCTTTTTCAAACAACCTGGATGGCTAACTGCTACTTCCAACTAGCAACAAGAAATGTTTGACTTCTTAGGTGTTACATTCAGTTAATGCTCTTATGGTACTCTTCTAGCAGATTAAATCACCTAGTTCTTTCAAGCTCTAAGCCTATTTCAGATTTATTTGTGCCAAACGTAAGCTGCAGATGACACAACATCATTCACCATGAAAAAAAAAAAAGAACTCTGCCTTTCCTAACAGAGTCATACCTATACATCATATTATTTAATTAAAAATAGTTTACACAGTTTAAGATTTTTCAATAATTTATTGTAAGATTGGTTTCATTGATAATATTCCACTGGATGATTCACTAACAATCCTCTTTTTGGAACAGTAGAAATAGAATGACTCATGATAACCAGAAACTTTAGGACTAAAATGGAGTAATAGGCAGTTCAAAAAAAAAAACTTCAGGAATATTAACTCTTTAGTATGATTGTTATCTGCTACCTCATTTCTATAAATTGTAGTCCCATGTTCAGAATTTAACCAACTGAATTCTATCTAGGTAAACATAAAATTGCAGCTGTGCCTTTTAAAGAGTTATTTATTTATCATTTATTGCCTTTATTATTTTTATAGATACCTCAAGGCAATTGACATATCCAACACACTTTCCTCTCTCTCCCACCCGCCACAACACGTCTGTGAGGTGGGTTAGGCTGAGAGAAAGTGACTGGCCCAAAGCCAATTTGATCTGACGTTGTGGATTGCAACTTATTTCTTTTTATTTTTCTTCTGTTTCTGTTCAGATGTTTCCTTCTGTTATATCCAGTGAAGTATATTGACTTTTGCACTATTGCTGAAGACAGATCTTTTCTTACATTTTTTTTACAGTGCCAAATATTTAGGTGGCTTTTTTTTAATCTACCAATATCTGAAATCCCCCCCCCCCCAAATGATTTGGAACTAATTTTTTTAGAAAGGAGGCTCAAATAGCCTTGAAATATTTTTATATATGTTCCTTTTAATTCAAATTATAGCTGTAGAATAATAGCTGTCTGTTAGATTTGGATCCAAGCTCAAAAGCAAAGTCATGGAATTTTCCTTAGCTAAGCTGCTATTTTAACAGTCTCTATTGCTTCTGATTTATTACAAATATGAACTTATTCATCTGCTATATTATGATTCTACTTGATTTTTGTGACAGGATAACCATGTAAAATATTGCATGATACTATCAACTTTTCTCAAGGATCTGTATTTTTGGCATGCAAATATTGATTTGGCTTGAATAGCTGAGGTGGAAGAAAGTAAGAGAAAAACCATTATTCTTAATACACCCCAAGACTATGCCATCATACATGTTAATGTTCAGAGTGAAGGTTAAAAAAAATCACTGTGAAGTTAACAATAGTCATAAAAATCAAAGCAGTAGAACAATAGGTGTGTATGCGTATTGTGTATATGAGTGAGAGTATGCAGATATTTATGCATATATATGTATATTGTGAGTATTTGTGCATATATTTTGTTTCTATATGCATACATATTTATATATTCACAGATAGACATGTATATATGTCTATACATATATTCATAGACATACATATATTCATACATACAAGCACACATATTTAGAAAAAATAAGATTTTGGGTGGTTTGCTGCATTATTTTCATGTTTTCATTTCAAGATTTTTTTTATTTTGTGGGTTGAAGTTTGCTTATTCTTTAATGCCATTATTTTTCACATTTTCAATCTAAACTACTTTCCCTATAAAATAGTATTTCAGTTATAGTTATTTAGCGACTTACTACCTAACTCGACTTACTTTGTTTTTGCTTGAAGATGTTTTGTTTCTCATCCAAGAAGCTTCTTCAGTTCTGAAGAAGGGCCAGGGCTACAGTGAAAAAGGTTCTTCTCTTTGAACCCACCTGCCTCAATTCCTTAGCAGGCAGGATCAATAGCAGGTATCTTCTCCTGGTGCAATTAGGTGGCCATGTATCATTGGGGAAAGACGGTTCTTCATATATCCTGGATTCATGCCATGTGGGGCTTCAAAGGTAACACCCACACAATGGTGGGATATGACTGGTATGGATGTACCGGTGCCTGCTGGGAGCAGCAGGTACCGTTCTAGTACGGTGCTCCGGAGGGCCTTCCCTCCCTCCTTACCTGTATGAGCTGATCAGGGCATTTGCAGATGGAGTGTACGGTGCCTGTGCAATATTCTGCCAAGCAGCTGGAGTGTCACGGGCGGTAAGTACTCATGCTCGCGTTGCGCACGTGCACATGGTGGATACTTGGCTCAGTTGCAGCATACCGGTTGCAACGGGATCCTGAACCCACCACTGCACCCACAACAATTTCAATAGATGTCATGCTTTTTTATATCCAGTTCAGTTAATCAGTGATTAACTTACGATATGCATGAACATATGACATTCATGTCAAAGGTGAACCATCTTGATGTACCACCCAACACCCAACAAGAATTATTTTTGGAAGCATGTCCCATTCTTGTGCAATTTTCAAAGTCTGCAGAGGCTGTACAATATTGGGGTGTCCTCTTGCACAGTCCCTGACCTTCTGGAAATCACACAAGAGATACTCTCAATGTGACCTTTGGACCCTATACCCGAAAAATAAGTTTGTTTTACCTACATTCCATTTTTGCAACAATTTGACATTTCTTTATATAATACATAGCACTACACATGACTCTAATGTATTTTTTTAAAATAAAAGAATTCTTTTTCTTTTGTTCGAGGGAGCAAAGTTAGTCATTTTCTGAATTTTTGACATGCCGAGCCCAAAAAATCTGCTATCCCTGAGTTAAACAGATGTTCCATCTAGTAAGGGAGGTCCAGATATCTCACCCGTGTTATGTGTCCTTGTATGTTTGATATAGATCACCATTTGCAGATATGCATTTATGCAAAATTACTCTTTTAATCTGCTGGATGTGATGTGCTATGGGGCTACGCTAGCACCTGTGTTTTTAGAAAACTACTCCACAAAATACTCACTTCTTTTGTGTCATCAGTTGCCTTCAGTTGTTTTCCTTACTTGCTGCTTGACATCGTAGACATTCTTGTGGGCCACAAATAGTTGGGATGTTATTAAAAGCATAAGCTAGGTTTTTCTTTTTTTAATCAAGGGCCTCCCATCAAGAATGCAAAATCAGTGAAAGCAGTCTTGCGCTCGTTCCAAGTTAGATTACTACACAACTCGAATTACTTCAGCTGTTTCCCTTTTTTTTCTTTGCTTCTTGCCTTTCACATGCTGGTCATGAAATGTTCAAGCTGATCTAATCGCTAAACAACAAGAATGAAAGAGGGATGCAGAAACGTCTTTGTAATTATCAGATTATCAAATTAAGCCTGAACACTAACCCATAGGCATAACCTAAAAGGCAATTCCCCTTCAAAACATTTTTGAGATTCGGAAGAAGCAATACAGGTAATCCTCGATTTACAACCACAATTGGGACCAGAATTTTGGCTACTAAGCAAAGTCGTTAACTGTTGCGCCCAATTTCATGAACTTTTTATCATAGTTTTTAAATGAATCATTGCAGTTGTTAAGTGCATCCAGATTCCCACCATTGACTTTGCTTGTCAGAAGCCAACTGAGAAAGTCACAAATGATGATCACATGACCTTGGGATGCTTCAACCATTGAAAATACATGATGGTTGTGATGCACCTGAATTTTGATCATGTGACCATGGGAATCCTGCCACAGTTGTAAGTGTGAGGACGAGTTGTAATTAACTTTTTTTCATTACTGTTATAATTTTGAACAGTTGCTAAATGAATGTTTGTAAGTCAAAGACTACTTATACATTGTCACCTAAAAGTAGGTTCAATTATGTTTGATTTTCTATAAGGTAGACTGTGAATTCTAATTGCTTATAGTAATTTCAGTGAATTATTTCATAATTACTATAAATATACTTAAGTCTTCCCAACCTGTCCTGTATTGGCTGATATAGTCAACATATAGGGTAAGAGGTTTAGATTGCCAAAGGCAGGTATAAGTGAATTTAATAGTGTCTACCTTCTTCAAAATTCTGTTAAATATATTTAGTTTATTAATTATATATTAGCATTTAAAGCTATGCAATCTTCCCAGGGTCGCTTGAAAAAAAGCACACACAAGACAAGCCAATGGTAGAGATTCCTTTAAGGTAAACACTTTCTTTTCAGAAGGAGAAAGTGTGATAGGTTTACAACTTAATCATGTTTTTTTATTGTCTTAATATGCAGTTTGCATAAAAATGTGGCTGTACTAGTTTTAAACTTTGCAATGTAACATTTCTAACCTAAGGATGAACTCTTTTTTTTCTTTTGGTTGTGTTTGTAAAAGATGCTTTAGGAAATATCCCAAATGCTTTAGTAAGCTCATTAAGAAAAAAGTGTATGTTAATAGTAACACCAGTTCAGTAGGACTCTACTTGATTAAGCAGTTCCTACCTGAAGCTTTCTGCATGCCACTACTGGTAGTCTCTATAAATGTGCCTTCTATGTTTTATGCAACAGCTTCTCACTGCATAATTCATTACAGATTTTCCCCTTTCATATTGACTCCAGAAAGTCTATACTACATGGCCCTAGACAGAAATAAATTTGCTGTCCAAAACCACTCTTACGTGACATGATTTTCAGATTTCTTCCTGTAATCAAAAAATAAAAATTTCAAAAACATTACATTAATCTGAATGAAACAGTTCCTTCCTTCTTGGAGAGCCAAGTCTGTTTTTCATAATTATTATATACTTTTCATAACTAGATGGGTCAAGATGGTATCTTATTTTTATTATTCATTACTAAGATTGTGGTATTGTTCCATGCCAAAGTGGCTGTGAGCCACACACAAGAAACGTGAACAATTATGAAGTGTTAACAGACCCCTTCCTCTCCCCCAAAAAACCTTACAATAATGTCAGTTCTGAGGAGCAAGTTCAGATAAGCATCTCTCAAACTTTGTAGAACAGCCCAGTTTATACACTCTGAGGCAATTCAGCAGGGCAGTAGCAGTTCATATATATATGGACGCTACTAACCTTCTTCTAGCCATTTCCTTTTTTTAAAAAAAGATTTTTAATCCCAATTTTATTATTTAGTATTATTATTATTAGGTAGTGGAACACCTATTTCTCCTTCCTCCTCTTATTTCTCCCACAACAACAGCTCTGTAAGGTAATTCGTGTTCAAAGAGACTGGCTGGCCTAAAGTTATCCAGCTAGCTTCCATGCCTAAAGCAGGACTAGAACTCAAAGTGTGCTGGTGATTAACCCAAAAGCACCCAACTACCTTCCATTCCTAAAATGGGACTAGAACTCAAGGAATCCTGGTGATTGGTCAATCACTGAAGGCTTTAAAGAAGAGACTGGACAGCAACTTGTCTGGAATGATATAGGCTCTCCTGCTTGAGCAGGAGGTTAGACTATAAGACCTCCAGGGTCCTTTCCCATTCTGTTAGTCTGTTAAATCTGTTAATGCCCAAGCAACTCCTTGCCTAAATATAATTTCTTTTTCTTGCTGAATGGGAATACTAATTCTAGTGCCCTGAAATCCTAGGGAGAAATTCTCCTACAGTTTTCCCCAACCCTGACCCCTCCATCTCCAAACTTTCAATCATTTTGGCTACGGGGTAATGATTGTCACAATTCCTCCTATCTGAGGGACATCTTATTAGGAAAGGTTGCTATTGAATTGTAGCATTGGTGAATTATTATATGGATTCTTGCAATCATTAATTTAGAAATAATTTGAAGTTACCATGGGGCTGAAAAAGTGACATGACTGGTTCTCACGCTTATGAATTTCATAGAATCCCTACAGGCACATGTCATGTATATATATTTATGACAGTTACAGGATCCCATGGTCATGTGATCACTGTTTGTAATCCAGTGGTAGGTTCCAGATCCCATTGCAACTGGTACGGTTTCGAGCTCTGTTTTCAGCTGTGACGGCCTCATGTTGCCCTCTGCCAGCGAAAACTGGAAGAGGACAGCAGAAGGACGTCTCACTGAAAATGGGCGCGGCCCTCCCAAGCCCCATTTTCGCTGGCAGAGACACCATGGGCCACCCCTTTACTGTTTCTAGAGCAGCCGGTGGGTCACATTTAAGCACCTCATGGGCTAAATCTGACCCCCACGCCTTGAGTTTGACACCCCTTGACACCCCTGCCTTACATCAACAAAGTCAATGGAGAAGCCAGATTCACTTAACAACTATATGGTTTCATTAACAACTGTGGCCAGAAAAAGTCATAAATTCAGTCACATGGTGGCTCACATTACTTAGTAATGGAAGTTTCAGTCCCAGTTTTAGTTACAAGTTAGGAACTAGCTGTATTCTAGTTCTTATCTCTTCATCACACTTAAAACAACTCTGAATGTGCAAAATTTCAATAAACTAGATTTCATGGTCTTATTTAATGTTCTGATCTTCTATCTAGCTTTCCTGATATTTCCCATTCATTTAACCTGCATAATCCTGTGTTAATTTCAGAAGCGGCTTATCTTTGTGTATTTCCCTTAACTGCAACCCTGATTCACTGTACATTTTTTGTTTGTTTTGTCCCTGGGAGGTCTAGATAGGCTGAGGTCTATGTAATCTAATGCTTCATCAATAGAATCACTTATAATCCAATTATCTTTCTTCTGATTAAAAAAACCCCAAGTGCACCTTATAGTTGCTGACAAAAAAGTCTTAGGTTTTAAGTGCTGGAGCTGACATTACCAATTTAGGCCACTTCCTGAATTCTGAAGTCACTGATTTTCATTATTATAGCTGCCTAGCTGCAGCAGAACAAGCACTTTGAGTTTCATACTTGAATCTACTGCCCTTAAGTTCATGAACGTACGAGAGTTTTATTGCCACTATGACACCTTGCTTGTATAAGTGCTGGAGTGATGTCAGTGAAGAGCTGATTGTTGATGAGTACAGCATGACTATCTGCAGCAAGGGAGCTTTGCACGTTGAAATGTTCATGCAAAGATTACGAATATGAGGATATAGGCTTTCCCCTGACGTCAGCCATTAGTGATTCACTTACTTGAGTCACCTGAATGAAACCTGTGAGATTTACCATACAGGTAGTCCTCGATTTATGACAGTAATGGAGCTTGCCCATCATGGTCGTAAGTCATGAAAATCTTAAATGAGATCACCTATCTGTTTTTATGATTGTTTCGGTGGCAGTTATTAAGTGAACACCAAGGTGGTAAAGTGACTACCCTGATCATTAGGCGATTGCCATAGTTGTTAAGGGAAGCAATGGTTTGTTATGGGCAGTTTTGCCCCCAAAAACCAGAAGTAAATGCCACATTGCAAAATGTAGTCATGTGATCGTGGGACAGTAGAAGCAGCCGTAGGTTAGACCTTGGTTGCCGAGCAACCAACATGTAGTCACATGACCCCAGGGAGCCCTGGTTGTTGGTTCTTTGGAACTGGGTCATAAGAACCCTTTGGAGAGGTCCATTGGAACTACTGGTCGTAAGTTGAGGACTATCTTATTTATGGAGAAGGTCCGTGACACAAATGTATTTATTATTTTAGGAGGCTCTGGCACCACGAAGTTTGAAAAGCTCTGCCTTAAAATCTGTACAAATTAAACTGGATGCTCCTAGATATATTTTGCTCATTGATTTAGAATAACCTCCCCATGTTTTCCTATTTTAAAAGCGCTCAAAACTTTTACTGCCCTAATAGTTAAGTAATGGACCTTTACATACCAAAATGTGCATGCGAAGGCGGTCTAGATACTACAGGTAATCCTTGATTTACGACTATTCATTTAGAAACCATTCAAAGTTACAAAAGCACTGAAAAGTGACATATGACATTGTACTTGTCAAAGTCATGTGATATTCGGGCGCTGTAGAAGTTTAAAATGACAGTTTCTGTCTCTGGTCAGTTTGCTGGACATATTTGTAAACGTCGGAAAAGGCAAATTAATGGAAAGAAAACCACCGCTGAAGGTTTCTCCTGCAGAGGCCAACCAGATTTAATAACAGCAGCAAACATTGTATGCTTGCATGTTGCAGATGCTTGTTACGAGTAACCCCAAAGTCAGAGAGTATAGGTCAGTGTTTCTCAACCTTGGCAACTTGAAGATGTCTGGACTTCAACTCCCAGAATTCCCCAGCCAGCGAATGCCAAGGTTGAGAAACACTGGTATAGGTTTTCATAGTGAATTGTTTTCAATATATAGTGAAGCCCTTGGTACAATTAAACTATTATTATCTGCCACTTCAAGATTATATTTGGCTGCTTAGCCATTTAATTTATGATGTCTACAGTTTTTGACTTGAGATCAAGAAAAAAGAGAAAAGCAGACATAAATGGCAGTTGAACACTAATATGGAGAAACTTAGTGTTTTTAAAGCAAAGTCAGACATCGGTGTCTAATCTCAGTGCCCTACTACCACATAGGTCTTTTCTTAATTCTTTGTTCAAGGGATTAAACTTCTATTGAACTAGTTGCTCCATCTCCAAATTAATTTTTATAGAAGCTATATTTGCTGTGGCATTGATTTTCAAAAACTGGGTCAGTAGTCAAAGACTTATATAATTTTTATTTATTTTTTGCTCATAGTGGAAATGCTTGCTGGGTGATGTCAAATTAATCCCTTTGAAATGGCCAAACAGCACCTCAGGAAATGGTTTAATGTTGGAAATGCTCTAAATGTTCCTGGAACTTAAACGTTGTCTTGTCTTCAATCTAACCGGTAGCTCATGTGGATTCCCCTCCCTCCCAAATGCCTTATTTTTCCTTCTCGTGGAGAAGCTATTCTGTTAATAAATATGTACAAAAAGCTTGGGAATTATTTTCTATTCTTTCCCCTTAGTTTCATGCATAGATTAGTTTTAAACAGGAGGTTATGTGGTTTGACCCAACCTCTTTCTTTAAGAGAAAATGTGGTTCAGTTACTCCTTGACTAGTTGCTTAGCAACCATTTGAAGTTATGGTGGGCCTACCTTTGGGCTATTTACGAGCCAGATTTGAAGTTCTAACAATCAGAGCCTCTTCTCACATGACCAAATTTTAGGTATTAGACAACGTAGCTGTATTTAGGACTGCATTTTATGATGGTTTTGCTAGAAATTGGCACTCTCTTTCAGTTTTCGGCAAAACTGTGCCATAGCGAACCATTGGTTTATTTAATAATTGAGGCATTCACTTAACAATCACAGTATTTGTTTAACAACCATTACAAAACAATTCATAAAATTAGGTTTTGGAGCGGTCATGTTTTGAGAACTACCTGTATCTCTCTTCTGATCTTTCTACCAGCTGCTCTGTTGTTTTCACACTATGAAAATCTTTATGTCAAAGTTTGTTATAATTGATTGGCAACTTTATAGAATACATGGAATAAATGTATTTATCATAATTTTCTTTTTAGTATTACACCTCATTCAACATGGGTGCCGGTCCAGTCACCATGAGTTCTGTTACTTGAATGATATCATTTTGGGAAGCCAGATGATAATCAACTGGGAAAGATGAATATAATACTCCCCATGGTTTAAGAAACATACATCATTTCCCAAACATTGGGAATGAGACAGGGAGAAGAGCAATGATGACAGAGTTATTTGGGAAGAAGCTGTAATTAATTTCTTACTCCAGTGGCTGAATCCACATTTACATTAAACCAGAATATATTATGTTGTGTCAACTCGGTTGTGATATATCTAGCATTCCTTGGCTTAGCATGATGTGATGACCAGGTTTTTATCAATTATGTGCCCTTGACAGTCTTAGAAAGCAAACATTCTCTAGGCCAGGAGTAGGCAACTAGGGCCCCTTCAAAAATCTCTGGACTTCAACTCCCAGAATTCCTGAGCCAGCCATAGAGACTCAGGAATTCTGAGAGTAGAAGCAGGGATGAAATTCAGCAGGTTCTGGAGAACTGGTAGCGGAAATTTTGAATAGTTTGGAGAACTGGCAAATGCCACCTCTGGCTGGTCCCAGAATGGGGTGGGAATAGAGATTTTGCAGTATTCTCCCCCTGCCACTCCCACCAAGCCACGCCCACATAACCAGTAGTAAAACAAATTGAATTTCACCACTGAATAGAAGTTCACAAACCATAAAAGGACCATAGTCCCCCACCCCTGCTCTAGATGCACCTTCTCTTCAACATTGTTGAAGCATGTTTTTCTGAATTCCTCTAATAATAAACTCCCTTTTCTTGGAATTCTGAAACCATTTGAAAGTTTTGGGTTTCCCAAATGCTAAGGCACTCTGTAGGAATTTGGCATGCTCTCTCTGATTCATGAGGTCATGAAGAATCAGACATGACTTAGCAATTGAAAAATAAGTTACCCTCACCCAGATTGGAGTGAGACTTTAGTCTTTAGTCTTAGATTCATTATTCATTACTTGTAATTATTTGAATCTGTCAAACTGTCTTCTACGCTCAAATAAATACTATTTATTTGCTTTTGGAGATGTGGGGCTGACAAGTAAGTAAGTGTATTGGACTGCCTATCAAGTTTCCTTCTTAAGAGAAGAGGGAGTGATGATCCGTGTATTATTGGTGTATCATTATTGTATTATTATTAATGCTTGCACAATTAGTAGAGTGTATCGAAGAAGCAAAGCTATGCTCTCTTTGTAAAATACTGTGAATCTCCAATGGAAATATCTTCCACATATATTTGTTGCAAGGATGTTGCATGGATATTAATCTTCAAACCGTAGATAATAAATTTTGCTATAGTGTCCAATTGTGTGTAATTGTTGACTTACATCCATTCATTTAGACCAGAGGTCTTCAAATTGGCAACTTTAATTCTGGGAGTTGAAGTCTTAAAGTTGCCAAGTTTGAAGACCTCTGATTTAGACCATTTGAAGGTACAATGGCAATGAAAAAAGTGAGGTGGCGCAGTGGTTAAATGCAGCACTGCAGGCTTCTTCAGCTGACTGCAGTTCAGCAGTTCGGCTGTTCAAATCTCACCGGCTCAGGGTTGACACAGCCTTCCATCCTTCCGAGGTGGGTAAAATGAGGACCTGGATTGTTGTTGGGGGCAATATGCTGACTCTGTAAACCGCTTAGAGAGGGCTGAAAGCCCTATGAAGTGGT
The DNA here is from genome assembly GCF_051295495.1 of Thamnophis sirtalis. Taxonomy (NCBI): domain Eukaryota; kingdom Metazoa; phylum Chordata; class Lepidosauria; order Squamata; family Natricidae; genus Thamnophis; species Thamnophis sirtalis. Next base: position 14,213,638 of record NW_028261384.1, on the reverse strand, counting down.
ATATAAGTCTAACTGCTATTGCTATTGCTATTTATGATTAACTTTCATAATAATGACCATTGCAGCATTCACATGGGCACTTGGCAAATGGCAAGTATTTATGACCATTGCATTGATCCAGAGTCATGTGATTACAATTTGTAACGTTCTCAACTGGCTTCTGATAAACAAAGTCAATGAGGGAAGCCAGATTTGGTTAATGACTGTATGCTTCTACAGTGATTCGCTTAACAGTTGTAGCAAAAAAAGTCGTGACATGAAGCAAAAGTCATTTAATAACTGCCTTGTTTAAACATTGGAAATTTTGGACTTGTGGTCATAATTCAAGGAATACCTGAAATCTATCTTCTGCATCTGCAAATTTCTTGTTTTATCAAAGAAAGTCTCAGAGAAGATTTATCATGAAATATATGTTACGTGGAAAAATATCATGTATTGCAGTGATGGGAATGGAAAGATCCAGCATAGTCCTTTGGGTAATGGAAACATGAGTTACAGTGATTGATCTACCATTAGATCTGCTTTTGTAACAGAAAGTTGTTAGTGATGTGGAATTGGAGACGAAACTGATTACAAATCCATATGGAGAGAAATATATACACAATTCTACTGAGCACACCCAGTAGAAAAACTCTTTGGATACCAGCCAAAACTTTATACAAATTCTTCTAATAACTATACCGTATAAGTACACATTAGACTTGTGCTCCTTGTCGATTGGTTAAGATATAGGAACTTTTTTTTTTGACTTTGATATTTTTTTTCTGCCTAAAACTTTTCACATTGAAAGAGGCCTGTACAGATAAATCCATTGCAAAATGACAATACAATGAAACTTGGATTTAACAGGCCCTAGCAGTCATTAGGCAGACTTTGGATGCAATGGATAAATGTTGTGTCCATACAAAATAATAGACAAAGTCTATTGCATCCAAAGTAATCGAGATAATTCATGTAAATTAGCACAATTTGCATTGATTTCTGTTGTTATGCAAATGATGTAAATTTGGATTTAATGGACATTAAACACCTGTTCTTCCTGAATAATCTGTTAAATTGAAGTTTCACTGTACTTTTGAAACAGAAGTACACTGGAGCAGAAGTGATCCAATTTGTTATATGTACTACAAGTTTTGATTTTTTAAAATATGGATAATTATATTGTCATCTACAGCTTGTGAGAATCTTTAGGGAATCTTGGGATCAGCATATTGCAACACAGAGGTGGTATTCAGCAGGTTCTGACCAGTTCTGGAGAATCGGTAGTGGAAATTTTGAGTAATTTGGAGAACCGGTAAATGCCACCTCTGACTGCCCCCCCTCCCCCTATTCTCTGCCTCCCAAGTCCCAGCTGATCAGGAGGAAATGGGGATTCTGCAGTAACCTTCCCCTGGAGTGGGGAGGGAATGGAGATTTTATAGTATCCTTCCCCTGCCACGCCCACCAAGCCATGCCCACCAAGCCATGTCACAGCCATCAAGCCACGCCCACAGAACTGGTAGAAAAATATTTTTAATCCCACCACTGTTGCAACCTTGGTAGCATGTGACTTCTTGACAATTTCTATAGGATTCCAAAATTTAATAAAAATTATTATGAATGAGAAAATTCTCACCAAATTGTTTGAGATTTTGGTACAAATTCTCATATGTCCACAGAGCTCCTTGTGTCATTGGTTGGAAACCCTTAATAATTTGTATACAGGTTTTCCTCAGTTCATTTAGTAATCCTTCAAAGTTAAAGCAACACAAAAAAGTGACCTATGTCCTTTTTCACATTTGTAGCATTCCCATGATCATGTGATCAAAATTCAGATGCTTGGCAACTGGTTCATGCTTATGACTGTTGCTGTGTCCCAAGGTCATATGATCACCTTTTGTGACCTTTGAAAAGAAAGTCAATGGGGAAGCCAGATTCACTTAACAACCATCTTACTAATTTAACAACTGCAGTGATTCAGTTGTAAAATGGGACAAAATTCACTTAACAAATGTCTCACTTAATTTTGGGCTCAATTGTGGTTGTAAATTGACAAATTTTCATCACATATTTTCATCACATATTCTCTTCTGGAAGAGGTCTTGTAAAGAAAAGTACCCTTCAGGAAGAATTGTTCTACTTGAAACACTTGGTCTGCAAAACCTGTTTGTTTTAACCATGGTTTGCCAAATAAAGTATGATAGCTGACTTCACACATCATACTTCATAAATCATAATAATTGAACTCATACAAACTCTAAGCCAAAATTGAATAAACCACATTATTGTTTTAGTGCATTGTATGAATGTAGTACATAGCTATAATAGCTGAAAACTACAGTAGTCGATGACTTAACAACTATAATTGAAACTGCAATTATGGTTGCAAGTTATGATAGTCATTAAGCAAGTCACTATGTGATAGCACCCAATTTTATCAACCTTTTTGCAGTGGTCATTAAAAGAAATGCTGTATTGACAAATGAACTTATTGTTTGGGACGTTTTATGTAGAACTGGAAATAAATCCTGATTTCCATAAAAACATTGTAAGGAGTAATCATGTGACTATGGGGAACTGCAAATAGCAATAAAAGTGGGCTGATTGCTGAGTGCCAAAACATAGTTATATCTTACAAGGGAAGGATGCAGCCATTACACTTTTCAATCTGGGTTGTAAAGAGCCTTTTGGGGGCTCTGTTGTAACTTCGAACAGTCACTAAGTGACCTGTTGTAAATTGAGGATAAATGCTTCTATAAATTATACTTTATCAATGTGTCATGAAATTATTCCCTTTGAAGTATTTTAAACTTTCCTCCCTCCCTGAAATAAAATAGCGCTATTATATTCCAGGCAACTCATTTGCAATGCCCATCCCAAATGCTTCTGTTGATTTTGGGTATCTATTTATTCAATGAATTGTTCATTGCTATTGAATCATTCTGCTAAATTATGTATGCTTTAAGCAGTTGGCATGAAGTCCTGGCCCGAGTGGCATATTTTTGCAACATCAAATGGTCTACTGTAGTTGAATCCCTTTATATATCTCTTTATTTATTGATCAATTTTGCAAATAGTTAACATCCTGGTTGAATTATAGTCAGACTGATGCAATAAATTCAGAGAACATTTGTGTTGTTTTAAACTGGATGGCTGTCACTTCGAACTATTTTTCAAGGCTGTATGAGTTCCTGCCATATTCCTGGCCCTTAGTCAATGATAGTAAAGATAAATAATGTTTACAGTTGGTCATTTGATTTTTTTTACTATGTTTCGGGAAAGATTTGGTTTATCTCACAAATGTATAGTTACTTCACTATTGTAAAATACTATGCAGTTTGATGTAGTGGATTTTCTGAGCCCAACAAAAGATCTTCACTCAAATATATCAGTACATAGATATTGTATAAGCTGATTATTCCAGAATTGTTTATTGTAAAAGGGACCACCTTTCTTCTTATGAATAAATGTCCTTCATGGCTCTTCAGGGGAGAGACATTCAAGAAGAGAATGATTTCTACAGTAGACAAATTAATAGAGGCAGAATTGTCTATACATAAGGGGAAGATGTGCTAATGCTTTCCTTCCTCAGCTGCCATTCTTAAGGTGTTCCGTGTTGGTGCTAATTACTTTTTTCTATCTCTGAGAAAATAATAGGGAGAAAAATAGTCTCTGCACTTGCTCGAAATTAACCACCTCAGACTGATGATGTTGCTTCGGCTAAATTATACCTGTTGTTCCGTGCTGAAGCTTGATGAACAAGCACAGCTCTCCATTTGTATAGCAATTTTCACCTAAACCTTCCTTAGATTTTGAAAAGTAGTGCATAAACTAAACAGTTCCACCATGCTGCTCATAAACCTAGCAGTATCATTTGTTGTCTTATGGAAATTCAAACTGTTGCTCAAGCTAAGTCAACATTGTGTCAATGATTTGCAGTCTCCTTTTCAGAGAGGCATTTTCCTTAAATCTACAGGTAGGGCTGGGATTTAACCCAGCTTTCTTTTGCATGCAGACCACTGAAATGTTGATTCTCTACCAGCTTACGGTATATGCAGTTATCATTGAAGGAAGCTTGCAGACTGAATAGGATGGAGTGGGCTGCTACTTTAAGCCTAACGCAAGGTAGTAGTGAATTTTGTGGACTATGCATGTGTATATATGCATTGTGAATTTGTCTTTCTTTTGTTAAGCGTAAGATGGTGGGTGCAAACATTGTTTTGATATTAAAATATGGGGGAGTTAAATTATGTTTATGTGTACAGGTAGTCCTGGAATTACGACTGGAATTATGATCATAGTTTGGTGAGTCACTATGATAATGCACCTGATTACACAAACTTTTTTGAGGTTGTTACATGAAGTACCAAGATCATTAAGCAAATGCTGTAAGCTTTCAGTGAACACTATAATTGTGAAATGAATCCATTGTCAGCAATGGGTCTGTTTTGCCAGGAAGCAGAAGTAAATGCTGGGTTTCGGCGCAAAAACAAAAAAAAACCATGAAAAATTCTGCCCAAATGACCATGGGACAATGCAAATTCTGTAAATGCAGGTCAGATGCTGAATATCGGAAATGTGATCATGTGACTGTGGGGAGAAGTGCAGCTGTCAGAGCTTTGAATATGGATGGGGAAGTCTTGGGAAAGTCTGCTATAACTTTGAATGGTTGCTAAGCGACTAGCCATAAATAGAGGACCTCTTGTACTTCCTTCTTCCTCTTATTCTATGCTGTAGTGTACCATCTTTTCTGACTAACAACTTTATTCCTCCTTAGATATCCTGATTTTCTTACTCTATAGTCTCCAGAGACAATGGTTTAGGCGCTGATTTCAAAGTAATACCTGTTTTTCTGTACTGATTTCTATATGGGTTATCCTTGAGTAACAACCATTCATTTAATGAACATTCGAGATTGCAACGGTACTGAAAAAAGTTACTTAATGACCATTTCTCATAGTTGTGACTGTTGTGGCACCTCCACAGTCACACGATCAAACTTGCATTGCTTGGCAATTGGCATGTATTTACAATGACTGCAGTACCCCAGAGTTCTGGGATTATCCTTTGCAACCTTCTTAGGGAGTTTCTGACAAGCAAAGTCAATGGAGGAAGCCAAGTTTTCTTAACAATTGCATGATTCCCATAACAACTTCAGTGATTTGTTTTAACAACCATGACAAAAAGGTCATGGGCATGATTTCACTTAACTGTCTTATTTAACAACATAAATTTGGGGCTCAATTGTGGTTGTAAGTTGAGGACTATCTGTATTATGAAAAGCTGAAAAAACCATGATTTAGGCCAAAGCATATGGATGTATGGTAACAGCTAACCCAATATAAAATTTTAAAGCAGTCTTTCATGCATATTGTGACATGTATACATTTCTGTGAATTTTCTTCCAATACATATATTTGGATGGTAAAGTAGTAATGAAGCAATAGATATGACTTCTAAAAAATAGCTAAATGACAAGAATCCATATTTATTTATGCTCTTTCTGGTGCCAAATATCTCTTTTTCTCTTAGACTTTGGGAAGTTATTTTAGAATTGAATTAATTGAATACACTTTGGCTAATAATATTTTTACTTGTGATTACTTAAAAATGACTTCTTTTTTTCCTCGTGTTTCTTGTTGATTTATTTTTTATCATATGTATCATATGTATATTACATGCAATTTATTTTATCCATTGCCCAATGACCCGTAGTACTCTAGAAATGATTATTTTAGCCATATATGAAGGCAAGGATGTTTTTGGTGATGTTCATTATCTTGAGCAAAAGGTAAGCCACCTATAACATGCCAGATGTTGTTGAAGAATAATTCGCAGACTCTCTAGGAGAATATAGCACGGGAGTAAGAATACACAACACTTTTTGAACTCAACTGCTCCAAATCTCCTAATGCCTCGGTGAATGTAAAACGTATGTTTTGAATTAGAAACAGATGGTTCTGAGCATTTTAGAGGTGATTTGAGCTCAAAACAGAATACTTTCCACTTGGAACACACCTGTTTTGAATTTGTGGTTGTTCAGTTTCAAACAGTTTTGTGTGCTACTAATTTGTATGTGGGGTGTAACAGGTTGCCGGTTCCTACTTTAGAGATCCATTTGAGAGGAAACTAATTTGATAGTTTCATGATGATAATGATTCTTGCCACTTCGTTTGTAACTGATATTAGTCATCACATATAAACTGGACACCACCTTATCAACAAAGGTTTGTATAGTCATAGCTATGATTTTCCCAGTAGTAATGTATGTTTAGATATAAGAAAGCACCAAAGAATCAATGCATTTGAATTATGGTGTTGGAAAAGACTCTTGAGAGTCACTTGGACTGCAAAGAGATCAAATCAGTCATCTGATAAAAGGAAACCAACCCTGACTGTTCTTTGGAAGGACATCTGCTGAAGCTGAAGCTCAAATACTTTGGCCATTGGAACTTATTGGAAAAAACCCTGAGGTTGAGAAATATTGAAGGCAAAAGGAGAAAGGGATGGCAGTTGATGAAATGGTTAGATAGAATCATTGATGCAACAAACATGAATTTGGGCAAACTCAAGAGGCAATGGAGGACAGAAGGGTCTGGTGTGCTATGGTCCATGGGTCAGGAAGAATCAGACACAACTTAGCGACTGATGGACAGCAAAGCACATGGAGTCCATTTATTCATTAAAGCCTTCCCCAAGCAACATTATGAAATGTTATGTTAGTCTTATGAAATAAGGGTGAGTCCATGGAATGAAGTAGTTTTTATATTAGTACAATGAAGGTGATATAATCATAAAACATTCCTTTCAGAGCTTTCTTATACTGATAGGTATTTTTTCAAATTTCTTCTAAGCTCTCCTTACCAGATGATTTACTTTTAACTGATAAAAATTAAAAGTATAGTTCAGTAAAATAACATTAAAATGATACAGAAAGGCCTTCTTATCCATGTTATTATTATCTGGAATTTTGCATATCTACAGTTGATATATACCGATTAATAATATGTTTACTCAATGTCCGGGTTTTTGGCCAGAAGACTGTGTGTGTTTTGTGTATTTTATGAATAGGCAAAATTGCAGATGGGCTTTCCCACATATTTGACGAATGGTTTTTCAACATACAGGAACTTCTCAAATTACAACATGTCACTTAGTAACTGTTCAAAGTTATGAACAAAGTTCTCCTTCTTCCAATAAGTAATGGCCATTTGCATCTTCCTGTAATCCTAAAATCACAATCTGCAAGGTTTTTGTCAAAAACCAGTGCCTACTTCCAGTTTCCTGCAAAAATACCCACTGAGATCAGTGGGCTTGCTTAACAACTACAGAGGTTGTTAAGGTTGTAAAATTGAGTCAGTCATATGGCTGGCCCATTTTACAACCATTATGACTTCGGATTGCAATAGCAGGCATGATTATGGTTGTAGTTCGAGGACTATCGGTGTCATTCTATCAGTTTTGTTTTCAGTTATTTATTTCCAAGAATAGAATGCCTGTAAAAAGGGGCAGATTTACTGTTTAGCTTATTTCTGTTGAAGCTCTCTTCACCTTTTGGTTCCTCTTATAAGACATAGCAAGTCCAAGATCCAAGAATGCTGATTTAGTTTTTGATGGAGGTCATTTTATATTAAGAAAAATAAATACATCATGCAGTATTTTTATGCGATTCTAAATATATTAGACTTTCATTTTAATTACCATGTTTGTGTGTGGCATCTTCTCGTCATTAAATAAATTGCATGCTATTAATATAAGAAATCTTGAAGAATTGAACCAGCTGTGTGTTTAAAGAAAAGCTGATTTGAGAGTAGCAGATTCAGATAAATTCTCAAACTATCTTGTTTCCAACATTTGGAATATCACTTCAGAGGAAGGGTTACCATGACATTATCTAACCCAGTGTTTCTCAGCCTTGAATACTTGAAGATGTATGGACTTCGCCATGCTGGCAGGGGATTCTGTGAGTTGAGGTCCACATATCTTCAAGTGGTTGAGATTGAGAAGCGCTGGTCTAACCATTACAAGGTTTCTAAATCAACAAGAAACTTGTATATTCTCTGCACCTGCTTTTGTGGAAAGTTGCCCAGAACTCTTGGCTGTAATTAACGTGAGCTTTTGTGTATTTAATTTGCCTTGAAAAATTAGAGTTCATTCCAGAATGCCCTTTAGAAAAAGCTATATACACGCTGTAGCGAGGGTATTATTTTCTCCCAATTTCTAGTAGAAATCTTTACAGATTCTTTTCCTTCATTTCAGTTGCTCAGTGAACACTGCATTTATAAAAGTTGATACTAAATCATTGTTATTAAAAAATAAACACACAATTTGGTACATTCATATACCTGGTGGACTTTTCCAGTATGTTATTGTAAGATGAACCATTATAATGCTCATTAATAAAAGTGCTAAATAGAAATTAATACTATTGATTCTGTTTTCCTTTGTTTCATTCTTGACTCTGCCTGGACAAGTTCCTGAAGCTTTCAGAGTGATTTGCTATTTCTTTCCTAGGGCTGAGAGAAAGTGACTGGCCCAAGGCTTTGTAGCCCCAAAACAGGACTTTTGCTTAAATTCCAGTTTATAGCCTGATACCTTAACCATTACACTAAACTAGTTCTCTCCTACTACTACCCCAAATTCTATCTGTTCCACATGTCCTTCTCGGCAGAGTATTTGTTATTCTTAAACAATTGTTGCAGAGGAAACCAATATTTATCTACATAATTCCTTCCATGTGATGTCATTTTCCCCTCTAAAATAAAGCAAATCCATTGGACACATCTTTGCATCTCCTTTTCTGCTTTTGATTTCTAGATTCTAAAGGAAGTTTAGAAGTTGCAACTGAAATAGGTATCTCGCTTTTTTTAAAAAATGTGATAAAAAAGTGAACCTTAGTTATGTCATCTTTGACAGAGATGATTCTATGGGTTAAGGTTGCTATAATAACTGCTTTTGCTACTTTTAAACATGGAGACATTCCATTTTGGAGGTGATTAATGGGCAAGAAAGAAGATCGTACCTGAACTCTGTAGTATACTGGTTCTGGCCTTTAATTATTTAATTAGGGTTTATATAATATTTAATGTTTTATATCCCTATTAATGATAGTAATCTGCCCAGAGTTGCTTGTCAGTGAGATGGCAGCATATACATTTAATAAATAAACTGGCAGTGTATCTTTGCTTAGAAAAATTCATTTAGTGACCGTTTGCAGTTACAATGGCATTGAAAAAGTGACCTATGATTTTTTTTCACACTGATGACCGTTGCATCATTGCTATAGTAATGTGAACAATTGGCATGCATGTGATCACCTTTTGTGACCCTCTGATAAGCAAAGTCAATGGGGAAACCAGAACAGTGATAAATGCTTGTTTCCAGTAGTGTTTGTTTTATTATGATGATCTTGGCTAGATGTATTGGTTTTAAAGTGTTTTTTTAAAAAGGTGTTTTTGCACCTTTTTGCACCTGGATGCCAAGACAGATGGGATATAAAGAAAATGCCATAGAATTCAATGTGATAGGGTGGGAAGGACTTGACTCTGCAGATGAGTTTCAGTTCTTTCTCCCATTAATTCCCCATTTTTATTTATGAACATTTCACAAACAGCAGGTGCTGTTTTTTATAGCATTGTCAATAAGCAGCACAGAAGGATAGACTTTTCTGACTGCAAACACCTACAGATCCGACATATAGAAATTCAAACGGAGGAAATCCTGCATGGCTGCTAGAATGCAGTTTTATTATTGGGGGATAACATGACGCATCATTTTGTTTTTGGCAGTGAAATTAACATGTTCTTTGTGAGGTTGCTCTTGATGAATACACACTGCAGAAGGGACACTTGCTCTGCTTAAAACATGCAATTATTAGACTCCTCTTTTGGTCATTTCAGAAGAGGACCAATTTCACTACTCACGTTATAATTAATGCATACTGTGAGCAAGAAATGCTGTATGCTCAGAACTGTAATTGATTTTCTTTAAACAAGGGGCCCTGAAAAGAAAAAGGCAAAGAGATTGAATGGTTCCCCCACTCTAGTTTATATATATATTTCACTGTTAGAGAGAAACACATTGGCCTTAAAAAATACAGCAGAAAAGGTCCATATAATTGACATGCATTTACAGTTGTTCCAGTTTATCTTTGCAGTCTTAGCAATGTCATTTTACATATTTCCTTTGCTAAACTTGCAAGCCATTAGTCCTTCTAGCGATTAAATCACTACTGGGGATATTGATTAAGGTTGCTTTCTGTCTTGTCTCTCCAAAATAATAAAAGGAAGAAGAACCGAGATAACTTTTTTTTCCATTCATGCTCATTGTGGCAAAATAACGTTTGTACCAATGTTTGCTTCCCAAACCTGGGTAAATTACCAAACATTAATAATTTCCAATGTTAATTTCCAATTACAACAGGGACATTTAAATAAGGGCTTTCTAATAAGTGGTTTTGAGTCATGAAGGAAAAAGTTTGGGAAGAACCATGGTAGCTTATGTACAGGCACCTTCCTGTATCCATTACTCTTTGTAAATAAATAGTGGTAAGGAGAAAAATGCTACAGAAGTAATCCTTAGCCATTATGGTCATAAGTTGTGTTAGTCATAAAGTGATTGCTATATGGGTCACTTTTGTGACCTTTTTGTAGCAGTTGTTAAATGAATGTTGCAGTTGTAAAGCAAACCCATGGTTCATTATTGGCCGTATGGCGGTTTGGGGCAAAACCTTCATAAAGCACACATGACTTGAGACACTACAAATTACTCTAAATCCATGCTGATTGGCAAGTTCCTGACAAACAGTCACGTGACTTCAGGTGGCATCAAAATTTCAGAGGCAGATTGTAAGTACCTTGGGGGACACATGACCAGGTGGTGGAGAGAGAATGGTTCTGCATGGAGGGCGTGCGTGCCACCGCTTGCACAAATGGAGCTTTGTGCACACACTTGCCCACTTCTTGTGCAACTGCAGCTACGTGCTCACTCGCTCACCTGCCGCTTCTGTGGCCCAGTTCCCAAGCAGGCCAAGGTGCAGCAGTAGGATAGGACCCAGGGGTTGGGGACCCCTGCTTTGCAAAGCTATCATATTGCCCCCAACAATCTGGTCCTCATTTAACTGACCACGGAATGTTGGAAGGCTAGTCAACCTTGAGTGGTCAGGATCGAATTCCTGGCAGTGAGCAGAGTTAGCCTGTAGGACTGCATTTTTTTAACCACTGCACCACCATAATTGTGTGTCATTCTGGCTGTATCACAGCCTTCCCCTAGTTGAATTTTCCCATCTAAAAGGAAGCTACAGGTAAATATGCTGAATATCTAGTTAGTGGGAGAAGTCTGCATGGATGTCCTGTCATTTCAGGTGCAACTTCTTTGTACTGCTTCCTTCTTTAAGCTTTGCTTCTCTTTACGTTTTGCATTTCTTATTCTCATGTTGCTTTTCTCTTTCAATAGGTGGTTCGATACATAAGTTTAGGATAAGAGGAAGAGTTAGATCAACAAGTATATTTATCTACAGATGAGTTTCCTTTTTAAAATGCCATTTAAACATTAATGTATTCTCCATTAGGCAGTCTTTATATATGGTGGTCAGTGGCTGCATCATTAAAGCAATTAAGAATGAGAGAAAGCTGCTCTTGGTAGAAATGAATGCACATGAATTTTTAACTGTCTTCTGAGAAACTCCTTCCTGTTACTGAGAACCAAAAGCTGGTATGGAAAAAATGCAGCAAGGCATTATGTACCATGGGCTTGGGACACGTGATGCCTTTCATCCTGGTTGCTCACCCTTGTGGAATCTTGTACAACTGAGAACGGCTGTTGTTGCTGTGTCACCCCTTGGTTAAAAGAGTGTCCAGATAAAATATTGCATTTGCTTAAGGAATTTGGTGGTGCTAAAAGGCAGACTAGCTCTACTCAACGTTTCCTGAAATCAGTAACTAGGCATTATGCCACTGCAAGGAACAGAGGAAAGTGAATTGTATTTTATATATGCGAAATACAGAATAACAAGAGTTGGGAGGGACCTTGGAGGTCTTCTAGTCCAATCCTTTGTCCAAGCAATAGACCCTATATCATTACAGACCTATGGCTGCCAAAATTCTTCTTAAAACTGCCCAGTAATGGAGCACCCACAATTTCTAAAAGTGAGCCTTTCCTTTGATTAATTGTCTCACTGTCAGGAAATTTCTCCTTAATTCTAGGTGGGATCTCTCTTTGCTAAGTTTCCATCAGTTACTTCTTGTCTGACCCTTTGGTGCTTTAGAAAATAGGTTGACTATTCTTTGTGACAGCCTCTCAAATATAGGAAGATTGCTATCCTATCTCATCTAGTACTTCAATTCATTAGACTAGGCATATCCAGTTTCGGCAACTGTTACGTTATATATAATATACTTATAAACATACATTTTATTTTGATCTTGCCCATCTGAAATGTTCAGCGGTCTATACCCATTTAGTTAATGAAGAACTGTGGTGGCACAGTGGTTAGAATGTGGCATTGCAGGCTAACTCTGCCAACTGCCAGTAGTTTGATCCTGGATGTGTATTTTTGTTTTATTTTTACAGTTTTCTTACATATGATGTACGCTGAAGAGGTACTTAGATATACTCAGATGCTGAGTTTGTAAAAGGCTTAGAGAGTGCTGTAAAGCTCTACAAAGTAGAATATAAGTCTTGTGCTATTGCTTATTCATGTTGCCCTATTTTCATGCAACAACTGACATTGCCAAATTTCTGAGGTTTGGGGGGGGGGAATTAGATCCCATAATTTCAACCATAGTCTGTCATTCCATGCTATCTTGGTTGGGATCTGACTACTTTAATCAGGGATATTGTAGGACTCAGAAATCCATCATAGCAGGTGTCCAAAATATCTGCCTGCCTCCGCAGATTTTATTTGGCTTTTATACAGTTTCAACAAGCAAAGTAAGAGCATAGGTAGCAACAGCATCATTACTGGCTTAGTTGCCTTGTCAATCTCTAAGACCATCCCAGCCAGGATAGAATCTCACATAACACATTAGTTCCTGGTAGTACCTGGTTCTACTAATTAGGTGAGCTCATAGATAGTTGAGGTAATCGGTTACTAAGGCGCATGGCAGTTTGCTGCTCATACCTGTACGTAACCTTTGTATAACCTCTATATCATATACAGGCGATTCTTGACATAACCGTAATTGAGTGGTCACCACGTGATCATTCCTTATTTTGCGATATTTTTTGCAAAGGGTTGTTAAGCAAATTCTGTGGTTATTAAGCAAACGTTGGGATTGTTAAATGGGTAAAATGAAGTCATTTAATGGGCATTTGTTGGTGAGACATCAGAAGCAAATGCTGGAAACTAACAGAAAAAAATCATAGTCAAGTGCCTGCAAAGAACCATAAAGGTGCCCAGGTGCCTAAAACGTGATCACATGATTGCAGATTGAGTCTGTGTGGCTGTTTTAATATTGAAATCGAGTCATAAGTATCATTTGACTGACCAGTCATAAGTCAAGGACTACCTATATTTCCACTATTCTCCAAGATTATTCTTTGTCCCTATGACAAAACTCATCTGATTTCAAAAATCCAGTTTCTATTTTTTAGAGTTGAATTTCTGTTAATTGTTTATTACTTCACAAATACTTGTATGAAATTATAATCAAAATGAACAATACAATCATTTTGGTTGCTATGATTATATAGTCAGTTCTAGTTTTCTTCCGTACACTGAAAGCTCTGAGTATTTAACTTACATAAAATACATCAATGAAAGAATGAAGCAGCTTTATTCTGACCCTGACTACAGCCTATTTAAATCAATTCTGGAAGTCTTGATCTCTTAGCTTAGATGTGTCACCGTCAAGGCCCGTGGCCTGGATCTGGCCCACAGGGTGCTTATATCTCTCCCACGGGGCCACCCTGCAAATAGCGAAGGACCGGCTCACGGTGCCTCTGTCAGCAAAAAGAGAACCCGGAAAGGCCACATGCGGCCCCTGCGAGCTGTTTTTGCTGGCAGAGGATTGCAGGAGGTTATTTCAGCCGAAAATGGAACTCATGAGACCCACACATGACTCTTCCAAGCTCCATTTTCACTAGCAGAGCATTTGGGCCACCACAGGTGTCCCCAACATGAGTGATGTCGAGCTCGTCATATCCACTTTGGCCATGTCCACCCAGGCATCCCTAATGCGGCCCTCAATGAAATCCTGTCTTAGCTAGAACTTTCCCCTGTCTTAGCTAGAACTAACCTCGGTCTTACCCCTAGAAATTTCATGGACCGAGCCTAAGGTTTTGTGCAAAACATGTGCTCCAATGCTTGTGATTCCTTAAATACGTATTCATTTTGCAATACTTACACCTGCTTGTGTTAGTTATAGCAGCTGGCAAAAAGCATCAGCTGTAGAATCGTCTCTTTTTTCCCTACCCTCAGTATATATTCTTCACTTAAAATCACAATTGAGCCCTATTTCTATTGCTAGGCCAGACAGTTATTAAGTCAGTTTCACCCCATGTTATGACCTTTCTTGCCACAATTGTTAAGTGAATCCCTGCAGTTCTTAAATTAGTTAACACTGTTGTTAATTAAATTTGGCTTTCCCATTGACTTTGCATCTCAGGAAGTCACAAGAAAATCATCATATTGCCCAGGGACACTGCATCCATCCAGTTGTCATGCGTCTCAATTTTGATCACATGATTACAGGATTTTTGCAATGGTCATAAGTGTGAAAAATTCTTTTCTTTCAGTAGCGTTGTAATTTTGAACCATCTCAAAATGAATGTTTATAAGTTGAGGACTACCTTCCCTACAAATCCAATGATCATATAATAAAGTTCATATTTGCAATCATAAGACCTGATAAATTGCTTTACAATATCACCTTTTTTTTTCCAGATACCAAATTTCCTAACTTGTGAGATTAGATAATAGACTATGGTCAGCTTAGGTTATAAATCAATGTATAAACAAAACCTTTGAGATTAAGAGAAGAGACACAGATACAAGCACACCAGGAAAAATAAAATAGTTCACAGGGCAACTCAATTACTCTCAGGCGTGGGCAAAGCCAGCAGAAGAGAAAGATGCTTAATTCACAAAAGCTTGTGAAGTGAATAAGCAAATGTGTTGTATTTGTGTCAACACTTCTACCATACATCTGTCCTGAGAGGAGGAGAGTGCTGTACAAAATGAATGAGCTAGGAAAAAATAGCATTGCTCTTTCATTTAACTATATTTTTAGATTTCAGTTCACTGCCATGTTCGAGGTTTGCAGGGACTTGGGACAAATTTTTCTTCAAGGTAACAGAAATAGATCAAAACCACCTCCATGCAAGCTTTTAATTGTAGCAAACCTTTTCTGAACCCTGTTGCTGTAGAATAGTGGTAGTCCTCGTGTTACGACTATAATGGAGCTTGCCTATCTTCATCCTAATTCATGACAGTTGTAAATCAGGAATCCATGTGGCTGATCCAAATTTATTGGCATTTTTTTGCAGCAAGTATTAAGCAAATGTTGTAAAATAACCACTGCAGCCATTAAGTGAACAATGGTTTGTTATCGGCATGGTTTTGCTGAAAACTGGAAATAGATGCTCATTTTAAGTAAAATCATCAGGAACAAGGTTTATGTGACTATGGGACACTGCAAACAACCCCAAACTTAACCCAGTTGTAAATGGCCAAAGTGGAATTGGAATGGAACTTCAAATCTAAGTTGTTAGTAGCCTCAGAAGAAATATGTTGTAACTTTGAATTGGCACTAAGCAAGCAGTCATAAGTCGAGGACTATCTGTAGTGTGTTTCAATCTCAGTGACTTTAGGAAAGCCTGGGAATTCAAATCCACAGTTCTTAAAGTTGTTGAGCTTGAGAAACACTCCTCAGAAATGCTGCAAAGAATTCTATTCCTACTCCCAAAATTATTTTTGTTATTTTTCATAAGACATCATCAGAAGAAGACAATTATTCCCTATTAATTTAGCAGTTAGACAGGATTTTCCTCCTTCTCCCCTGCCTTTACCCCATTCTGCAACACCAAATATTTTCTTGAGTTTGAAAAAATATATATCTAGAATTGGCTTATCCCTTTCCCATCTTGTACAGAAAGCAATTCTGTTCCTACATCTTCTTCTTCCTGCCTCCAGCAGGTAGCAGCACAGAGTCTGTTTCTGCTGATAAAAGCTAAGCAGAATCATATCTCATTAGCACTTGTGTAGAAGCCCATTAGGGAATCAGAGTACTATAAATTAGTTCGAAAACTCAAAGAATTCTCCCAAACTACACAGTCACATTGTTAATGCAGAGTCATCATTTACTCTGTCACACAGAGGAATGTCGAATCTATTTATAATCTTTAATAGAAGAGAATATACATAACTCAGGGTTGAACTGTGGGGTACTTGTGCTCTTTGAGTTTTGTTGTTTGCTTTACTACCCAACTAGGTAATGTCATCATATTCTCTTTTAAAAAGCAAAACAGGAAGGAAGGAAGGAAGGAAGGAAGGAAGGAAGGAAGGAAGGAAGGAAGGAAGGAGGCAGGCAGGCAGGCAGGCAGGCAGGCAAATCTCAGCTGATTTTTAAAAAAAAACATGTTTTAGGAAATTTGTTTGTGATACCTTGTATCCTGTCTTCTTTTTAATGATGGTTGTATGATTTTTCATTTCAACAACATGTTTATTTTCTACTATTTTAATTGTAACCCATACCAGAATTGTAGGAGGAGAGCTTACATCATTTAATAACATTTGTTAATCAGGAAAAGAGCTGCCAGATTCCTTGTAACCCACTCAAGGATATGTTATTTCTTCTAATGGAAAACCAGTTTTCCAAAATAGTTACTTCCAGAGCCTTCTATATTAATGAAAATAGCCAGGTTTTGTCTCTTTTATCTATTCTTGTTACTCAATCTCAATTTATCAACCATCTTCTGGAATCAAGCAATGATTTGTGCTACTTCTGGAGTAATAAACTGGATCACACGATTTTCAGATTACTAACCCTCAGAAAAGTTCATTGGTCACAATCTGTCTGGGGATCTATAGTAAAAAGCAATTCCCCAGTGTTGCAACTGCGACTGTTATAAAGTCTGGTTTATTTCAGTGAGATTTATTCCTCTGTTGATATGCATAGTTTTGGAATCCAAATATTAGTTCTGCTTATTATGATTATACTGACATTCTTCCTATATCCATGTGTCCTGTTAGAAAAGATGTTGAATTTTCACCAGATGTTTGCTCTGATTTGATGAGAGCTACACAGTATAGTACTGACCTTTAGAAACAATAGTTATCTATGTCTTTAGTGTCAGGCCTCCCTGAAAGGGTCTCACATTTTAATACAGGGATTCTAGATCTGGATGTTATCAAGCACAATTATCAGGCAGTTGGAAGACTAAATTTCCGGCATTTGTTAGAGGTCATTTCACAAGGGACAATAATTAGTAGCATGGTGAAAAAACTCCCACTACTGGCTGCTATATATTTATCAGACCTTATCAGCCTGCTATGTATTTATCAGGAGCTTATCAGTTGGACCTGTGACCTTGTCAAGATGCCTGTGGAACAATATTGTTTCAATATCTTCATAACCAGCTGTCCAACATCCAAATAAAACAACTGGTTACTCACCAATTGTGAAACTCAGAAATCACAGGATTGAACAACTAATCGTTCCTCAAGGGGTTTATTATGAATGCATAGGAGCAACCCTTGTATCTTTTCTTTGGTGGCGAGACCATGTCATTGTGGTGTGGCTCTGCTGTGGCATTTTTTAGAATCACCCCCCCCCAAAAAAAGATGGGAAGTTCCCCTTTACAGGTATGTTTTCACCAAAAAGATTAGCAATATCAGTGATTTAGTGCTCAGCTACAGATGGGAATGTATATGTGGGAATTCACAGGTGGCACCTATAGCCGTAACCATAGTCACAAGTCATCAGAGCTTCTTACTAATAATAGTAAAACAACATTATCTTAGAAAGACTGATGGCAAAGAAGATACATTAGAGTGTTAAGTCCAGATCTGAAAATTATTCAACTGTATCACTGTGTTTTGTTTCTATAATCTTCACTTTACACTTCTATACAAGTGTATATTTACATACATATGTCTGTCCATCCGTCCGTCCGTCCATCTATCCATCCATCTATCCATCCATACTATATAGATATACTTATACATATATGTATGTATGTGTTCTCGTTCTCGTTCTCTCTCTCTCTCTCTCTTTCTCTCTCTCTCTTTCTGTTTATATATTACCAAAATGGAAAGTAAAGGTAAAAGGGAGTCCTGATATGGTGTAACCACAGTGTGAAGTTTGATTCTGACAGGCTTAAGGTTGATTCACCCTTCCAACTTTCTGAGGTAAAATGAGAACCCAGGTTGTTGGGGACAATATGCAAATAATGAAATCACCCAGAGAGTGCTGTAAATCCGGGGTCCCAGTATCGGTTGGAATCGGGCCATGCAAGCAGTGGACGCTCATGTTCAGGTGCTTGTGCGGGAAGCTCCATTTGTGTGAGTGGCAGGTGTGTGTAGAATGGCGCTACCTAGTGAGCACAGATCCTCGCTGCTTGCACAAAACCATCCCCTCTCTCTCTTTTCCTGCCCCCCACCAGTCTGCAAAGCTCTAAAGCACTATGGGTCAGTATATAAATCAAAATGCTATTGCTATTGCTAAGATGATCCCAGGTCCCAGGAGCACTTGGGCCTGTGATTCCTAAGCTGGGAGAATGGCTCCAACATACCCCAGGAGCAATATCAGGGCTCTCTGTCCAGAAAAGTGCAATGTGCCAGGAACTGTTAAGATACTGGCCTCAGAGGTGAAAAAGGATTTTTTGTTGGTTTATATGTAAAAGGTTTGGTTTGACTTTTTTTTATATCAGTGGTCATTATTGGGAAAGAAATGAATTTTTATTCACAGGGAGCCTAGCTGAGCAATGGCATTTTTAAAATTTTTAAATGATGAAATGAACAGCAAAATTAAATGTGATGCTTTCCTTGCATTTGGTTAATTAACTAGCAGGAAGCAGTTTCCTGAATTGACAGGAAATGTAGTAGTAAAGTTGTTAAGATTATAGGATCTTAACACATAGAAGTCCATTTCAGAAGTATGTTTGCACCTTATGTGTTTGGATAACATTGATTATATGGCAGGCTGTATACTGGTTTTTATGTTTTTGATAGACTTGGAAAACATTTTGTCGTAGCCTGAAGAAAGTAATATGTAGTTTTTATGTTGTTATCTTCATGTTGGCCTGATTTAAAAAAAAATACAAAATTTATTATGCTTCTTGTTGTGTAATGTCAGGATTGCAAAATTATCCTGGAGAGAAGAAAGTTATGTAGTGTACTTCCATGCATCATTAGACCTATCAAATTAAAAAATAACTCTTCATTTATGTCAAGATAAGCATTTGCTAAAATGTACATAGTGGAAACATGCCTCTTTATAAGGAACACATCGTTTTTGCCAAATGCTTAATTATTTATAAGTTTTAGATACATATGTATATATACGTGCATGCGCGCGAGCACACACACATACTTTTTTATATTACATTAAATATGCCTTTCCTTATGTTTCAGATATAATATATGCAAACACTTAGATGATTTCTGCATACTAAAAGAGGTTAAGCTGCTGATAGGAAAAAATTGGCAACCAGTAAATCCAGTTAATTGTCTATTAATCATTGTCAGGATTGTAATCAAGCTGAATTGCCATGTAAATTCCGCCCCCATTCAATTAAAGAAAATTACTTTATCTTTAATTTTTACAACAACAATCATTTTTATTGTACCATCCATCATAATGATCTGTGACACACCTCAGCATTGTGTAGTTGCCTAGGTAGATGCACTGTATAAATAGGGGAGGTATGTTTGGCTGTCACCCTTAAATAAGAGGGATAACTGTAATTCCTCATTTGCCAGTAAATCCTACTTGTTGATGTGTAAGTGATGCATAACTTTTCCATTTTTCAAGTTATATAGAAGGACTCTTGTTGTCCTGACTTTGTCAAGGGGTGAAACGGTGCATCAGGGGAAAAACAATTTTTGAACTAAGGTACCTCAAATGGGCTAACTTACAGAATGTGTGAAAAACTGGAAGCCATGACATTGAGGAATTAAATTTGAGTAAATTGTGACTGTTTCAGCACTACACGCTGCTATGGTCATGTCATCTCCATTATCAAGATTCTGTGACAGTTTCCCAGCCAGTTTAGTAATCCCTCACTCTCTTACTCACTTAGCAGCAGCCACTCACCTGCTTAATGGAGAGGGAAGGAAAGGGAGAAACAGAGGAAGGAACTCCAGCACTTTTCCTGATCCTGCGTACTCTCCTGATTCATGCTACCCCTGTGCTTCTTCCCAAACCCATGCAGCACCTTTTGGGTACCACAGGCACTCTTCCTGACCCACACCATTACACTCATGCCTTCCTTGAACTCACCCCAGTTACCCTTTTTGATCCACATCCCCACCACACATGCAAAATTCCTGACCTGCATTCTACATCTCATATATACTTCAAATCCCTCCCAGTATCCTTCCCTACTTACATCCCCCACATGCTCTCCCCAACTCATGCAATCTTTTCACGTATCTTTCCCCAAACATCCTCCTTGACCCATGCCATCCCTCCCGCATGCTCTGTTCATCCATGCACTCTTTCCAAGATTCACAACACCTCTCTGCCACCCCCATGTATAATTCTTGACCCACACCCCAATGCACTGTCTCACTCCCCATCCTGCAACAGCCATTTATCCCATCTGGCTTGGACCTGCAAATTCCTGATAGCTTCCCCACTAACTTTCCCCCCAAAAAATTCCTCTTAAGAAAGTCATTGAGAAAGAGGGAGGGAGGGAGGGAAGGAAGACTCCTTCTTGCCAACTTCCACAAGAAAACTCAATGGGAAAGCAGGCAGGAAGTCAAACGTCATAGCCCACTTCTTTTTTTGCTCATCTATAATCATTATGTTTCTCTGTGTAATGGGACACCAGTTGTCTAGTTATGTAACAAAAAGACAGAAAAGGTGTGTTAGTTGGCTTAATGCACTAAGATTGTTTGCCGGTAAGTGTTAAGTTTGACAGCTCCATAGCTTCATTCAATCACCAGAATTGTGACTCACTATGAAAATAGGAAGTGGGCTATGCTGTTGGAGAAAAACTGTGGCACAGTAAAGCCAATTAGCTGAGCATATCCTACATGTGGGATGCCTGACGCACATATTATTTTTCTGAATTAAAATTTGGAGACACTTTCTGAATTAAAATTTGGATGCTCTTTTACTTACCTTTCTTAGAACAATATTCTAAGATACTGTCAGATGACTTTATGGCAATTTTTCTGTTTCTGTTTTTCCCATGGTGCCAGTGATTGCTAGAGAGAAAGTGAAGACCGATCATCCATATACTGGAGTGTGAATAAGTCACACATATTGGATTGTGATAAAAATCAGAGCAATGAAACATTTAGAGATACAGTAGGAATCTTTCTCTATGGAAAAAATCTGGATTTTCACATAAGCTCTTAATTGCTTCATAATTTATTTTTGTAGCACATTAGGGGTAGTATCCGTTCTGTCCCAGTATGTACTTTTGAGAGTGAATGAACTAGCTCATAAAATGATTGTTTTCAGCAGTTTGTGCAGAATTTTTTTAAGTGTAACAGACTGCAGGAAATGGTCACATCCAATTACAGAGCTCAGACAAAAAGACATAAGCATTCAAGACATTAAATGCACTGTAAGTCTAGTGCAGATCTTTAATAAACTGTGAGAAATTATTAAATGGATGCATAATCATCTGGGCTGAATTGTTGACTGAGAGAAGTTAGGCAATTAGAAAGAGAAAGAAAAATGTCAAACCTATTGCTCTAGGCTAACCACAGAATTTGTCAAATATCTTTGTGGGGCGAAAATAGATGGATGACATTAGATGGAAAGAAATAAAAATAGAGGTTGCCTAGGTTGCTAAGTCTTAAATATGAATTTTTTTTTTCAAAAAGAGGCTGAATTTGAAATTCCCCACTACGTTAGATATGTGATCTAATTGCACATAGACAAATAGCACCAATTGAGATTAAACATATAAAGTACCCTTCTAAGAAGCTGAGTGTATCCTGGCAAGAAGGAATATTCCTTACTTGATCAGGTAAATATGCTTGTGATGTGAAGTGTAATAAAGCTATTCTGTTAAACCATTACTCCAGTAAACATAAGGTGATGAGAACAGTGTGTATATTTGTTATTTATGTAAGTAATTTTTCTTCCTTAAGTCAATGTGGTATAGTAGCTAAAACAGGAGTTCTTAATCAATCTATCTATCTATCTATCTATCTATCTATCTATCTATCTATCTATCTATCTATCTATCTATCTATCTATCTATCCATCCATCCATCCATCCATCCATCCATCCATCCATCCATCCATCCATCCATCCATCCATCCATCCATCCATCTATCCATCTCTCTATCTCTATCTCTATCTCTATCTCTCTATTTCTCTGTATCTATCTCTCTATCTCTCAACCTCTCATTCTCTCTCTCTCTCTCCCCCTCGCTCCTTCCCCCCCTCTGTGTGTGTGTGTGTGTGTGTGTTTGTGTGTGTGTGTCTGTCTTCCTCTCCCTTCTTCTCTCTCAACTAAAATGGATAGTGGAGTTGCACTAGTTTTTAAAATGTTGCCTAAAGCATAGTAGCTGAGCTGAGTCATTTTGAGTACTATTAGGCTTATAAATCAGTTTTTCACTTTCCTTTTCTTAGCAAAGGTACAAGGGTTTTGTGAACTTTATTTATATAAGTAAGTCAGGTTATATAATCTTATTTTCGAATACGTGCCTGTCTGTTTCACAGAATGTTTAAATTACCTGTGTTGGAAATGTCACCGAAGATTTTGTAGCTCACTTTAATGAAAGCCTAATGGATTTCATGGTTCAGAATTTGATTCTCTGAATCAAAAAATACTGATTTCTGCAGAGTGGCCTTGGAAAGCTCAACACAAAACTGTGCAAAGGCTTTCTAGCCACAACTTTCTCCTGCTCTTTCAGCAGGAGTCATGAGACCAGAAAATCTGCCAGACTGGGTTGCATTGTCCCTACGTGCCCTATCCCATCCAAAGACAGGAAAGTCCAAGACCCCAAAAGCCCAAAACTAAAACCACTCAACCTTGCCAGGATTCAAGTCAAGGTCCCCTATAGCCTCCAGGCACTGGGACAGGACATCAACAGCATTGCTTACTTCATCAGGGGCAGAGATTATAACTGTATATTATACCCATAACACATGTTAGCCAATATTTCAATTTTAAAAATGTTAATTAAGAAGAGAGAGCCAGTTTGGTGTAGTGGTTAAGCATCAGGCTAGAAACAGAGAGGCTGAAAGTTTTAGTTCTGCCAGGTAGAAAGTCAAGAGAACAACCTTGAAACAGTCCTCTCTCTCAGCCATAGGAATTAGGCAGGGGCAAACCACTACTGAAAATCTTGCCAAGAAAACTGCAGAGACAATCCGTGCTGGTCCAGGAATCAGCACTGAGTTCATTCAAGCCACTGGAGTGAACACTGAATTCAGACAGGAAGACTGTGCAGAGAGTGGTGAGGACGGCAGAAAAAATCATTGGTAGTTCATTTCCTTCTGTTCAGGACATGGCATGCAAGCTTGAGCAGAATTCACAGGATTGTCTGGGATGCTACACATCCTATTCTTGACCTGTTTTCCTTGTTACCTTCTGGGAAGGGGCTTCGTGGTATCTGAAGCAGAACATCTAGATTCAGTCACAGTTTTGTTCCGTATACCATCACTATTGTGAACTTTCATATTTCCTTTTTCCACCATGCATCCAAAATGGACTCTGTGTGTGTGTGTATACACATATACACACATACACACATATATGTATGGTTCAGGTATATCTTTATGTATATAGCATGTGTATATGTGTGTTATGTATGTATTTGAGCAGATATATACTTTCTTTTGAGAGCAGGCAACAGAATTTCATTTTTAATATGGGCCAGCGTTCTTAGAATTAAAGAGAAATGACAATAAAGTTATCTTATCTTATCATCTTATTTAAGGCAAGTAAGCAAGAACTCTACCAACATCACCTTAATTTTTTAAAATTAAAAAACAGTACATCTTTCTGCAGTCACAATTGCAGTATCTCTTAGATTGGAAGTGGGGACAATGGATTTTGTTTTGTAAAATTTCAGTAAAAATTTATTTGCTGCCTTGGTGGTCTATAGATTGCAACCATGTGAATCTCAAGTTATTCCTGTCAATTTATACATATTTCCTTGTCTTCCACAAGGGATGCAATTAAAGTAGTTGGATTTTGAATTTGGAATCCTTCATGAAATAATGGATGACATCATTATATCTTTTTTCAGTCCTGGAAGTCAGAGGATTTTGACTTTAAAAAGTCACTTTAAGAAAGTGAGAGGAGAAAGCAAGAAAGCATCTCCCCCAAAGCTGTTACCACCAATAGCCTTTTGAAAAGGATCCTTGTTCTTGTTTGTTTTTCAGTGTACACAACCCACAGAACGAGACACACAAACCTATTTATATCGCCTGTAGGTTTTCCCTGTCTCGTGGGAAGATCGGGTGGGCATCAGATTATATAGCCATTGTGAGACCATATTAAATAGCAACAGATCGGACTTTGTGTTGGGTGTTGTCTTTCTACCCCACAAAACATTTTCCACCAACTTCCCCTTTCTTCCCCACATGAGCTGCTAATGCACCATGCTACCCTATTGAACAAGCCAGCTGCCCTGATTTCTTTTGGTGGAAATTAAACAGAGGGAGTGATTGCCATTTTTTGTGTTGCCTTCTTAGTATACTGAGATGAAGTGAGAGGTGGAATAGCAGAGCTTGACATTTTACATCTCCTGCTCTAGGTCAGGAGGATTCAGTCGCCCACATGATTCTTCTTCTTTGTTGAGGAGGAACAACGCATACATAGACTTCTTTTGAGATGTGAGTAGATGAAAGGAAAGGAAACAGCTGGCTTGGTTTTACCCTATTCAATTCAGATTTCCTTTCCCCTAGGCAATGTGTAATATAGTTTCTTTGTTTTTTTTAAAAAGTGGTAATTGTATAGTACAGAACTTGTTATTATCAAAAAATTTAGTTTTGAAGATTGGTGCTGTAGCTTGACCCAGACTCAATGTAGGATCTCTGTTTGCCATGTCAAGATGAATGCATAATTCAATTCATATTGGTTGTGTTATTGACATGGCTCAACCTTCCCAATCCCTTTTATTTGAAAGTTCCGTATTCTTTGTCTGAATTTAAATATAATGAAATATAATATTAGTATCATAGACTTAAAATAGTATTTTTCATTTTCATTGAAGACTCCCTTTAGAAATAAATGTATTTTAGAGAAGTGCAACGTATGCCTAGGTGCTATTGCTTCTGACTTCTTTATTATATGTTTTTCTAAGCTGCTTTCTTGGCTTCAAGCCAGCATTGTGGAAATGAGATATTTTCTGATTGTTGATTGACCTTTTGTGTTCTTTGATATGCAATATAAATATGCATGTAGAGGAAAACGTGCAAACATTTGGAAAACCAAATTAGCACCTGTCACCAGGAATTGGATTGACAAAACTGGATAGCCTGAACTTCATATTGATATTCCAAAAGAATCCACCCACACATTCTTGCTTCAATTTTGTACTTTGAGTTGAGTTATATGAACATCTGGAGCTTAGTAGCTGCGTTTTGATACTGAGAATCAAAAATTATGATGTAATTCTAGTGATGAGCATTATATTGACTTCAGTCACATAAACATAACTGTGAGGATTAGAGAAGGCTTGTTCACACTAGCAACAATTGAGATGGTGTATAAGTAGGAATTGGCTGATTGATTTTTGAGCAGAATACCAATAGAAAAGTATATTTGTAGTTCAGAGTTGAATTGTAGCATCCCTGCTCTCTGAGCTTGCTTTTTTTCTTGCGGACATTTCATCACCTGACTAGGTAACATATTCATTGATACGGGTGATTGGAAGTATTGGTTTACTAGTGGAAAACCCACTACAAACCTGATTTGAAAGGTAACCATTAGATGGTTAATAATGTATAAGAGCAACACATTTTGAAGTTATTATTTTTAAGTAAGAGAAATATGTGTATGTATGCAGTGAGTTTATATAACAAACTAATAGGAAATTTAATGAATTAACCAAGTTATGTGAGAGTGCACTGTATTCTGAACCATTTTGATGCACAATAACCCATTCTGTAAGGTATCTTAATAGGAGTAAATTCACTATAATAAACTTGTAAAATTGCAAACGGTAGCCCAAATTTCTTTCAATGTTTTTCCTTCATTTTCTAAAACACTGTTCTTTTTCTTCCCGTTCATAAAAGAGAACTCTGTAATGTTGATGACCAATCTTACAATTGCTGAAAATTCTATAGTAATGTAAGTCATTCAAGAGCAGGAATAGTTGTTGTAGCCATTAGCAAACATTCTGTGTTGTGTATTTTTTGTTCTTACGCTATTAGTCAAATAATGCAGCTCTTGCCTTGCAAAAGCAGATAAGAATCCTACCTATGAAATTGCTTCTCCGTTGGTGCATCAGTCAGTACAGGTAGTCCTCAACTTCTGACCACAACTGAGCCCAAAATTTCTGAGGTTAAGGGAGACATTTGTTAAGTGAGTTTTGCCCCATTTTTCTTGCCACAGTTGTTAAGTGAATCAGCATATTGTCCCCAACAATCTGGGTCCACATTTTACCAACCTCGGATGGATGGGCAGCTAAGTCAACCTTGAGCTGGTGATACCCAAACTGCCAAACTGCTGGCAACAGGTGATCAACAGAAGTAGCCTGCCATACTGCATTCTAACCACTGTGCTACCATGGCTCATGTATTACCCGTATTTCCATCAGGAAGCTTAACTTCCTAGTCTAACAACCCCATCACAAAGAACATGCTGAACCTGGTTTGAATCCTTCACACATGATGGTGAGCCATCATGCGATTTATTGGATTTTGGTGTAATATGCTGGCTGTTGTCTTCCAAGAACCAAGAAAAACATGTAGAACATGTATAAGTAATTATCATCAAAACTTCATGAGTTTCTTTTTTGTCTCTTACCATTTTTTGCTAAACTAAAGCAACAACTTACATCATTAAAGATATACTCAGAGAATTGCTAGGGAGGAGCTGTCTTAACTCTTTCTCTCAACCAAACTCTCTAAACTTCACTGTCTCTTGCCCTCTGGAATGTAGCCCCTCCATCCTGGGAATCCAGACTACATACCACCACACCAAGATGAGGGATGAGCGTCCCCAGTTTGTACATCAGTACAAATGTGCTTCTTGAACATTCTTGGAACACTCAGCTTCTCGCCTCACTTTATAATTTTTGCTTTTGTTTTTAAAGGGTGGGTGGATGTGCCACAAAACAAAATACCAGCTTCAAACATAATCATCGTTTCTAAGAATATTTCTGAATCCCACATACTCTGGAGGCATTCCTAAAGTATAAAAATGGGTGATGATGACGACCTAGAGCTTTGTCTCCACCTCCTCAGAAACAAGAAAAAGGAAGTCAAGAAGTAATTTCCTAGTCTTTCTTCTGGTAAATGATGGTTTTTGGTTCAGATCATCTCTTTGCATGTCTGCAAGGATGGGTATTTTTGCCTTATTCAACATGATATAGTTCAAATATATCAGTGCACAATATAATGTGGATATTAAAGCAGAACCTCCAATTCTGTCAGATTGGTACTATAATCACTTAGTTGCTAATAAGAGATCAAAAACATATTTGCTCCCCTGTGAAATTTCTGTTTGATTGTCAAAGTTGGCAGTTATTTACTCATTTACATTCATTAATTTGATTTATATAGCTTCCTATCCTGCATATGTGACTTTAGGCAGCTTAAAATAAAAATAAATAAAAAACATATAATGCAAAAATAAGTCTTTAATACTTGCATACCTTAAGAATCATTGTCAAGGGCAGAAATGGTGAACCTTTTAAACATTGAGTGCCCAAACTGCGTGCGCTCGCAGGCCCAAACTTAACATATGCGTAAGTGAAAATTCAGACATGCGCAAATGTGTGCATGTGATGTACGTGGACATGTGTGTGCATGCACAGCAGAGACTCGAGGACCAGCTGGCTGGCGGGACATCCCAACACCGACAGTGCAGCAAGAGGTAAGATCTTTTTCTTTCGTGAGCTTCTGTTTCATTATTTGCAGGGAAACAGACCCTCATGAAAGAAACATCACGGAAATCTGACCTGGGGTGGCGGTGCGCATGCCACTGGCGATTAGTGAGCCAGCCAATCAGTGAGAGGTGGGCGTGGCAAGCATGGTGGGGATGGGCGGGGGGAGGGAGCTGGAACCGGTTCTAAATGGCACGTTAGATTTGTGGAACCGCCTCTATAGAAGAGAGGTTAAAACTGTCAGGAACCCACCCCTGGTCTAGGGTTTAGAAGACTTGATATTAATGAATACATACAACATCTGTTTTTTTTTTTTTTTTACAAATGTCAAGTTAATATTGTCATACCTTGGTAACATGACTGCTTCAAAACTTGTCAGTTGGTCCTTGATGCATCTTGTTCTGAGACTCATCTTTCTCCTGATACTTGATGTGCAAGGTAGAATTTGCTAGTGTCAGCTGCAGATGTGGTATTCAGCAGGTTTTGATCTGTTCTGGAGAACCAATAGCAGAAATTTTGAGTAGTTCCGAGAACCAGTTAATACCACCTATGACTGGCCTCACCCCCATCTCATCTCTGTCTCTTGAATCCCAGCTCATTGGGAGGAAATGGGGATTTTACAGTATCCTTCCCCTGCCATTCCCACCAAGCCATCCCACGGCCACTAAGCCATGCCCACAGAACCGGTAGGAAAGTTTTTTTAATCCCTCCACAGGTCAGCTGCCTTATGACTCACTACTCCTCCTGGATGAAATAAAGGGTCACGTGGTAAGTCATGTGATTCTCCTGCACACTGCTCAGAGAGTCCAAGAATGGGTTATTATCACAGTCTGCTTGCCCTGGACTGAGAAGTCTTTTCCCTGGCCACGCCTCCTGCGTGGTCACGTCTCTCCAGAAAAAATTCTCAGTCAGCCCGATCGGATTGTTTCTATGTGAGCTCCAGGTTTTTTGAATTATTTTTTACCTAACTTGGACTCTCTGTCTTTTCCCCCTTATTCTTTCCTCTTTTTCCCTCTCCTTTCATTTCTCTTGTAATAGCAGCCTGATTGCTGCTTGAAGCCTCTTTGAGGCTGGGAGGCAGACGGTGGGGGTTGCTTCTCCGGCTTCGGAGAAAACGCTGATTGTTATTTAAAGTGCACAGCGGGTGGCAAAGCCTTCAGGGAATGCAGCAGGGCTGCGTTTGGTCACCTTTATTGTTTTCTCGAGGTTTTTTCGCCCTTGGCCCTAAAAAAGCTTGGGAGGCTGCCACGGAGATGATCGGGGCCTGCTGAGCAGACGCACGTGCTCACGATCATTCTCCTCTTTCCCCTCACGCTGTGCGGAGGCCCTTTTAAGGCTGGGAGTTTCGCGCCCTTTTAAGGCCTTGGCCTCCGCTTCAGCCCCGTCTCACTAGGCTGCCGCTGGATGGTTGTGGGATCAGCGGGGGTTCTTCCCATCCCTCAACTGCCCCCAGACCATCCTCTTCATTGTTCTCGCGGCCCTGGCTCTTGGGCTCCAGGCCTGAGCCTCAGTGCAGGTAGGCCCCCGGCCTGCAAATTGGCAATATTTTTAAAAGAAGTAGGAGAGGCCCCTTTTTTCCCTCCTCATTGCTGGCTGTGGGTGGCTCCTGCTCGAGCCTAGTTGAATGTTAACCTATTAGGTTACAACATTCTGTATTCTCCCCACTCTCTGCTCTGCTGATGCATTATTCTCTTATCATTGTGCATTCTTCTGCATTGTGATGTGCTTCTCTCATGAATTCTCTCGTTCCTTTTTCTTGCAGAGCAGTTTGTCAGAGTTCCCTGTTCCCTTTCTGCCAATTGCCTGATCAACCTGTGTGTTTCCTCATGGATTCTTCTGTCTCTGGTTCCCTTGCTGGTAGACAGGGTTCCCCTCAGGCTCCGAGCGTGGGTTCTCCCCAGGCTATGGAGGATGGTTCAGGCAGGGCACGGGTGGTCAGTCAGGGTAAACCCCCCAAGACTCCCTCTATGGCCGAGGCCAGGGATGCTGAGAGGCGCCAGAGGGCCCTTGACAAACAATTTGAGAAAGCCAGGCGCCTGGCGGAGAGAGACTCCCTCTCCTCCACCCCTGGGGTTTCCTTGGCTCCTCCCCCCAGAAGGGATCCCGCAGCTCTGTTGGCTGAGGAGGTCGAATCACAGGATTTGTCCCCCGGCAGATCCTTGGCCCCTTCCTCACCTTCTCCTTCCTGGTCCTATGACCAAGGGCAGGAGCCGGCGGTTCATTCTATTACCATTCCTCAGGATATTTCCCTTCCTATTCAGGGGGATCAAGCGGATCCGGACATGGGTTTGGATTCTGACTCTGAGGCGGAGCTTTCTCCTAGCATGCAGAGGATGATGGACAGGGCCATTGCTAGGGCTGTGGAGGCTGCCATGCGTAAGCGTGAACGCCCAGTGTCAGGTCCCCCCAAATCCACCCTTACCGAGCCGCCTCCGCCAAAGCGGGTGCGACATCCCTCTATTGAATCCTCTGTGGTCAGTGAGACCTCAGCTCCTGAGGATCCGATCCAGGATCTCTTTCAATTATCAGATGACGAGGACGATCTCACAGCTGACGCCCCATCCTTCTCGGGGCTTTTCAAGCCTTCTCTCTTTAAATCTATTCTGCAGAAGGTGAAGGTGGCCACTGGTGAGGGGATAAAGCCCACCCCTGCTCCTCCTGCCGCTGGGGCCGCTCCGGCGAACCCCAATGCGGCGATGTTTAAACTTCCTCCTTCTCACCAACAGCTGGTCCCAATTCCTGAACTATTCCTTGATTTAATTCAGCGCCAGTGGGATCAGCCTGCCACTTCTTCTTCCCCCAGTGGGGTGGATAAACAGTTGTATACCATGGAGCCGGCTCTGGAGAACCTTCTGGTACTCCCGGAGGTAGACCCCCCCATCACGGCCCTAACTTCCAACACGCCCCTTCCTGCAGACCTTCTTGAGGGTCTCAAGGCGGAAGATAAGAAAGCGGAAAAGGCCTGTCACAAGATTCACCTAGCGACGGCCTGGGCCATTAGAGCAGCCTCATCCGCTTCTTTCTTCAACAGGGCAGTGGTAATATGGCTGAGGGAACTCCTGTATAAGCTTCCTCTTGAAGACGGTCGTCTTCACCAGGACGTCTCCAAGACCATTGCGGCCGCCCAGTATGCCGCGGACGCCTCTCTTAACGCCACCAAATTTGCGTCCAGGGCTCTGGCGGCGAACGTAACGTCCCGTAGACTTATTTGGCTCCGCCATTGGCAGGCGGACCAAAAACATAAATGGAAGCTGGCCGCAGCGCCCTTCAAGGGTGCCAAATTATTTGGAGAAGTGCTAGACAAATTTCTTATCGAATCCAAGGATAAGAGGAAGGTCTTGCCCTCTACTGCTAAGAAGGACCGCAAGCCCTTTCGCTTTCGCAGGAGGCAGCCTTTTCGTGCCTCAGAGCCTTCTACCTCCACCGCCTTCAATCCCACAAACCGGTCCTCGGGTCAGTCAGGGGAGAGGGCGCAAGAGAGGGCCTCGTTTCGCGACAGAGGGGGGCAGCAGTTCGGGTTCCGCAGGTTTAACCGCGGCGGAGCCTCAAATAGGCCCTTTCGCAAGTCAAAGTGACTCCCCGATGACATCTCCCATAGGGGGGCGCCTCCAGCTGTTTGCGTCCCATTGGGCTCGGACAGCGGAGGATGCCTGGGTACTTCAGACCATCCGGGAGGGGCTCTCTCTGGAATTTCTTTCCCCCCCTCCCAGGAATTTCATCAGGTGCCCTACCCCTTCCTGTCCCGTAAAGAGGGAGCGGATGGATCAGGAGGTTCTTCACCTTCTGGAAATAAACGCCATAGAGCAGGTCCCCCCCGGGCAGGAGGGGAGGGGTTATTACTCCATTCTCTTTCTCGTCCCCAAGAGCTCGGGGGGGTGGAGGGCCATCTTGGACCTCAAGAACCTCAATCGGTTCATCGCCTACCGGAGGTTCAAGATGCAGTCCCTCCAATCCATCCTGGCGGGGATCCGCCAGGGGGACTACCTGACTTCAATAGACCTGAAGGAGGCGTATCTCCATATCCCCATCCGCCCCCAGCACAGGAGGTTCCTACGCTTCTTTTACGCCGGCCGACATTTCCAATACCGGGCCCTCCCATTCGGCCTGTCGTCGGCCCCCAGGACCTTCACGAAGGTTCTGGCGGTGGTGGCTGCGCACCTCCGACGCAGACCCATACGGCTCCAATGCTACCTAGACGACATCCTCCTCCAGTCGTCGTCCAGGCCGCAGGCCGTACGGGACCTGCGCATAACCATGAGAGCCCTCAGAAGCCACGGGTTCTCCCTAAATCTGGAAAAGAGCCATCTTTCCCCCTCCACCAGAATCATTCACCTGGGGGCGGTGATAGATTCCTCCTGTTGCAGGGTCTTCCTTTCCCCAGACAGAGTAGAGGCCCTCCGCTCTCTTGCACACCAGGTGATCCGGGCAAGGCAGTCTCAGGTGATTCTCCTGTCTCAGCTTTTGGGGAAGATGATCTCCTGCCTGTCGATCGTTCCGTGGGCCAGACTGCACTCAAGAACCCTGCAGTGGCTGCTTCTACCCCACCAGAGGGCCAACAGGAGCAACTCAAGCCTGTTAATCACCGTTCCTCCTCTGGTGAAGAGGTCTCTCCGATGGTGGACGTCACCGGCAATACGCAAGGGGCACCTCTTCAAGGAACCCGTCCGGGTGGTCGTCACCACCGACGCCAGTCTCTCCGGCTGGGGAGCGCACCTGGGCCACCTCGTGGTTCAGGGGAGGTGGTCCGCATCGGAATCCCGCTGCAACATCAATCTACTGGAGCTGAGGGCAGCGAGGTTAGCCCTCCGTCACTTCCACCGAGAGGTCCGTCGACGACACGTCTTGCTGATGACGGACAACGTGGCCACCAAGGCGCACATCAACCGCCAGGGTGGCACCAGGTCAAAACGTCTGATGATGGAAGCGGAAGCCCTAGGTCGCTGGGCGGAGCGCCATCTGGAGTCCATCCGCTCAGACCACATCTCGGGAGTAGACAACACCCGCGCGGACTGGCTCAGCAGGAAAACCATCGACCCGGCCGAGTGGCAACTCGATCCCGCCCTCTTCCGCCGTCTGACCGTCAGGTTCGGTCTACCCCAGATGGACCTGTTTGCCTCCAAAGAGAACGCTCAACTGTCGAGGTTTCTCTCCCGCTTCCAGACTCAGGGGGCAGAAGGGACGGACGCTTTGCGGTGCCACTGGCCCCCAGGCCTGCTATATGCCTTCCCGCCGCTTCCACTTCTACCACAGGTAATCTCCAAGATCATGGAGGAGGAAGCAGAGGTGATTCTCGTGGCCCCCCATTGGCCCCGGAGATCATGGTTTGCCGACCTAGTCAGCCTGTCGGTGTCTCCTCCGTGGCGCCTTCCTCCGGATCTGGTCTCCCTTCGCCAGGGGGCAGTCGTACATCCCGACCCCCAGTGGTTACAGTTGGCCGCCTGGCACTTGAAAGGGACCTGTTAAGGAGCGAAGGTTTTTCGGATGAGGTAATACGTACCATTCAAGCTGCTCGTCGTCCCTCCACGACGAGGATTTATGACGCCACGTGGGTCTCCTTTGCCAAGTGGTGCGAGGAACGACTTTTGAACCCCGTCACTGCGCCCGTGAAGCGCGTTTTGGACTTTCTGCAGGGGGGTCTGGACAGAGGTTTGTCCCCCAACACTCTACGTCGCCAGGTTGCTGCCTTGGCTACTGTTTGGGCTGGGGATTCTTCGCTAACCCTAGGCAAGGTCCCCAAGGTGCGCATCTTTTTAAAGGGCGCCTCGAATCTACACCCACCCACCGTCCACCGTTATCCTTCATGGCAGCTGTCCGTAGTACTCCAGGCACTCACCGCACCACCCTTCGAGCCTATCAGCTCTATTTCTCTTCGCCATCTGACGCTGAAGACAGCCTTTTTGATTGCTATCACATCGGCACGTCGCATCTCCGAGCTGGCGGCCCTGTCGATGCGTCAGGACCTCTGCATCGTCCATCCCGACAGGGTCGTCTTGCGACTTGATCCCTCTTTCATTCCGAAGGTCAATTCACTTTTTCATAGAACACAGGAGGTCATTCTCCCTAGCTTCTGTCCCCGTCCTTCCCATCCTCGGGAGCGCTCGTGGCATACCTTGGACGTTAGGCGAGCCCTGAAGACCTACCTTCATCGAACGTCGGAGTTTCGGCAGTCTGAGGCCTTGTTCATCTCCTTTCAACCTGGCTCTCTGGGCAAGAAGGTCTCCTCTTCCACCGTGGGGCGCTGGCTCAGGGCTTGCATCGCCTCCGCTTATGAAAGTCTGGCCAAGACGGTCCCTCGAAATATCACGGCCCACTCAACAAGAAGTGCCGCCACCTCCGCAGCCTGGGCTGCCCAGGCCTCAATCGAGGAGATCTGTCGGGCGGCAGCATGGTCTTCACCTTCCCCGTTCATCAGGCACTACAAGCTGGATGCCTTCGCCTCCGCTGAGGCGGCCTTTGGCAGGAGGGTGTTACAGGCGGTGGTTCAGACGGATGTGACCCGGGACAGCTCTTCTACCCGCCCTGATGGACAGTAACTTGGGTATGTCCCATTCTTGGACTCTCTGAGCAGTGTGCAGGAGAATGACCATTGGTTCTTACCTGAAGGGTCCTTCTCTGCACACTGCGGGAGAGTCCAACCCACCCAGCTGTCCCGGGGGTGATAGTGCCATCTTCTAGTGTTTCTGAATTGTGACTTATGTGTCCTCTGGACTTGATCTTGTCTCTTAGCAGGACACCTTCACGGTCTTGTACTCTACCTTATTGCGACATCCTCACGGACTTGACTACTTCCATTTTTTCTGGAGAGACGTGACCACGCAGGAGGCGTGGCCAGGGAAAAGACTTCTCAGTCCAGGGCAAGCAGACTGTGATAATAACCCATTCTTGGACTCTCCCGCAGTGTGCAGAGAAGGACCCTTCAGGTAAGAACCAATGGTCATTTGTTCAGTATTCATCATTTTTAGCACTCATCGTTTATCCGGGAACGAATTAGTGACGAATACCAAAGTAGCACTGTATTTTTCCTTGGGAGAATGTTTACATTTGGGATGTAATTATTATGCTGTTGTTGTTGCCAGTTGCTAATCGGTTGTGTTTTACTGCTAAAAACATTTTGAAATAGCCAAAGTAAATATTACTTCATAAAAAAACACAATAATATAAATACAGTGTGCTTGAACAATTTTCTATCATAAAATACAGTTTTGCCTGTTACTTATGCATAATTCTTGTGGCTTTCAGATCCTGTTTAATTGTACCAAAGCTGAACATGCTTTCTTTTGTTGTTGTTTTTTTTAAACAAAGATTTACAGTTCAAGTTTATGAAAGTAATTTTATATACATGTGGTTTTGGCTCAGATTCAGTTACTGTTGCATTGGAATTTAGATTAAATATTCTTTGAAGTTCACAGTGTGACTGATGCCGCTTTTATCTGTGGTATCATCACAAAGGAATACAAATAAATCTTGCTCACCTGGTCTTGTTGATTGCCAACTCTCTTCCCTGTTAAAGTTGCTTGGAATTTGAACCTCTGCTCCTTTGAACCAGTGCCAAGAAGCAGGGCTATTGTTCAGTAGGAAATAGCAAAGCATTTGCCAAAAGGTCAGGCTGCAGATTTCAGCTCCATTGGTATTCCATTCTTTAATTTCCTAAAGGAAGACACTCTCTGTAAAGATGACCAGCACCATATGACATTCCCAAAACACCAACAATACCAAGACAAATAATTATGCTGCCACTGACACAATAACAATGCAAGAAATCATGACTGGAATTTAAACAAGAGCACTTAGGATTGGGTCAAGGTAGAATTGTTGTATTATAACAAGCCAGGAGAGAAAATCCCTTTAAATAACATAGTGCAGCACTTAATAGGCAAAAGTTGTTTGTTGTATAGAATGTGTCCAAATGGCTGTCTCGCTCTATGCCATGTAGAACAAAGAAGACGTTAGAATACGTTCTGTTACAAAATAAGATTCCCATGCAGAGATCTCAAAATTTTCATCACACTTAGACAAGGAGGAAAAAAAGTAGTTTCTATTTTCTTACCTTTTGATGTAGAAGGGATGACTCCGTTATATCAACCACCCAGAGGCACCGGGATTCATCAGATGTAGTTATCCAAATGATATTAAAAGCAATTGAACTCAAAAGCTTTCACACTTCAGATTATTATCTATCTGCAGGGAGATTTAGGGGATCTTACAATAAAAGATGGTCAGGCGCCTACTCTGAAGCCCATGGGTGAAGTCTTAATATCTCAAGCATTTGAACAGGATTGTTTAAATTGATCACACTAAAAGTATGTGACTTTCAACACAGGATTGCTCATCTTGCACATTTAAATTCTCTGGTTTAAATTCACATTCATTGTTTGTGCTGGAAATATTAACAACCTCTCCCAATTATTAATCACTTCTCCTGCACTATGGAATTTTGTATGTGTTTTTTTCATCCAGAGTATTCTCTCACAATGCAGGTATGAATATTATTTTTTTTAATCCAACCCAATGTAGCAATAGTACTTAGACTTATATACTACTTCATAATGCTTTACAGCCCTGTCTAAGCAGTTTACAGAATCAACATATTGCTCCCAACAATCTGGTCCTCGTTTTACTGAAGGATGGAAGACTGAGTCAACAGTGAGCCAGTGAGAATCGAACTCCTGGAGTGAGTAGTGAGTTAGCCTGCAGTACTAATTTCTAACCACTGCACCACCATGGCTCTTATATAATTAATTGCTTCTCTAATATAGAGATGAAAGTTGCATCATCTTTTATTTTAATTATCTAGAAGAACAAGAAGTAAACAAACTCTAGCAATCCAAGTATTAAACATTTTGGTTGAAATTATTGCTGGCATGAATTATATTGTTCCTAATAATTGAAATTAATACTCATTCTAACACTTTATGAGTTAAATAACAAATGATGATGATGATGTACATGTAACAGTGATACCCATTGTCATCGGGGCACTTGGTACTATGTCCAAGAATTTTATAAGATACATCAATAAATTGCAGCTTCCTGCAATAACACAAGCGGAACTGTAAAAAACCGTACTACTCGGAACATAGTATATTTTAACAAGGTACTAGGTTGATACCTAGGATACTGGCAGCAACCCATATCAACCATTAGCACCAGTCAATGGTATTTGTGATGCATTTTTGCATGTTCAGTTGACTGAGTTTCATGTTTAATGAATGAAGTATCATCATCATCATCATCATCATCATCATCATCATCATCATCATCATCCAATAAATAATATACCAAGTCAAAAGCTGAATACAAGAAAGAAGTAATTGGGAAGCGAGCTGAAAATTGGAAAAGCAAAGATATACATGGCGAATACTTGAAAAGCATTGAAGGCAAAGCTGACAGAAAGCTAACTTGGAACTGGTTAAGATCAGGAGTACTGAAAAAAGAAACAGAAGGCTTTATATTGGCAGCTCAAGAACAAACCTTAGCCATAAATTGCATGAAGGCAAAAATTCAGCATGTTACCACCAACAGCGAATGCCACCTCTGTAATGAGAAAAATATAAGGTCACAATCATAGACATCGCAATACCAGGTGATGGTCAAGATCTTGTGGGATTTTCGCATACAAACGGACAAAATACTGGCGCATAATATACCAGACATCACACTGGTTGAGAAAAATAAGGTCACAATCATAGACATCGCAATACCAGGTGATAGCAGGGTCGCCGAGAAGGAACATGAAAAAATCGCAAAATACCAGGACTTAAAAATCAAAATTCAATGACTATGGCACAAACCAGCAGTGGTAATTCCAGTGGTAATTGGCACACTGGGTGCTATTCCAAAAGCACTGGAATTACATTTAAAACAGTTAAAAATTGACAAAATCACCATCAGTCAAATGCAAAAAGCCGCACTGCTTGGATCTGCACGATATTATGAAAATACGTTACGACGTCCTAGGCCCCTGGGTGGGGCCCGACTAGTAACCAATGCCAAATCTGGCGAAACAACTGGCCGCTGTGATACAATTCTGTTGTTACGATAGTAGTAGTAGTAGTAGTAGTAGTAGTAGTAGTAGTAGTAGTAGAAGAAGAAGAAGAATAAGAAGAAGAAGAAGAAGAAGAAGAAGAAGAAGAAGAAGAAGAAGAAGAAGAAGAAGAAGAATCATGGGAAGCCCTAAAAACTAGCTGTCTCTTCATTCTTCCTTTCTGATAGGATAACCCTTTGCTTTCATTGCTAGTATGTTGGATATTTTTTGTGCTCCCAAGAAATGTCATAACAATAAAAGAAGACAAAATGCAAAGTAGAGGCTCACACATTACATCAAAAGGCTGAGTTTTATGACTTTATGAGAATGTCGTCTTCTTTTCAACTGAAGTGTAATAATCATGCCCCGGCAGCCTTGAATCATCTAGCATATCTATTATACCACATGTTCAGAAAGCCCATGCCTTTCAGTTTATGTATAAATAAATCCATGGTAGAAGCTGACTTTGTTCCTTCTCGTTTCATGATAACAGGGAGTCTATTTAATTCTGGCACAGAATCAAACATTCCCATGATTTTCAAATAGTTCTCTGCGAGTTCATAGATCTTTTCACTTTGAATAGTGCCCCATCATATAAAAGCAATGGACCACATAAGGCAAGTGAACCTGAAATTTACTAACTAGCCTAGATGTGCTCTGTCAAGCAATGCATCGTTTCTGTTTATTAATTGATACAAGATTCTTTAATAGGCCTGTTTGCTATGAAAAAGAAAGAAATCTGTCCTCTTTGCAAGCAGCCTAATTAACCCCAACTCATAACTTAACAATGGCTTTGGAGTTGTTCTAATGGAAATTCCCTTTGTAATATTTTTCAAGCAATTTCAGGTAACTTAAAGTCTTCTATGAGTGTTCACGTTTGTGGTTTTCTAGACAAAGCAGAGTGGTTTCATGTTGCTTTCTTCTAAGTTCTTTGCCCCCCCTCCCTCCCCCCCCTAGCCTTTGGGTTTCCTGTGGTCTCTGTCAGGAATGAAACTGATGGGATTGGAACAAATTGTTCCCAGGCTCAAGAGAACCCTTATGAAAATACCACCCACCTTGGAGGAAAATTGCAAAATGTCCATTCACTGAAAAAGAAAGGAGTATAAAGGTTAGGATTCAAACATTGGTGATTAGGGGGGCTATACTTGTGAACTGCAGTGGGCTTTTTTTTTGCATGGTTATTCTAATTAACAATTAAGGATTTAATCAACTGAGAGTTTCTCAGCCCTTCAGCCATGAAAGCCAGGTGATGGAGAAAGGCCCAAGTCTTGAGTAGCTGAAATGTTCTATTGCTCTGGGCATGGCAGATTGACTAATTGGGAGAAACTTTTAAGTTAACTAACCACCTTGGCTTTGGTAACTTCTGATTTTATAGCCTGCCTTTTCAAAAATTTCCCCCCAATTTCCTTTTCATATATTTTTAAATAACCCAATGAAAAATATCTTTTACACCTAGCAATTGCTAAAGTAGAACAGAAAGCAACTGCATTTAAAAAAAACACTTCCTTCATGGGTAATACTTAACATATACTTTGCAATTATATGTGAATATATCTTAGACGCTTGTCCAATTTGTTAAGTCTTTCATGTACTGTGGCATTTCTGTGGTAGTTCATTTTACCAATAAAGGAGAATATTTGAAGCTCAGGGTTGATGCCTTGGTGTTCTCTGAGCTTGGTTGCTTTCTCCCAGATGTTTCATTACCCAAACTAGGTAACTCATCTTAAAATACCAATCTAAAAATAGCCAGGCTACTAGCAGAAATGTAAAATTAACAACGAGTCCTTCTGTATGGTTATATGTCTTTGATCATTGGCGATGCACTCATAGATTTTAATTTCTTCTGAGTCATATCTCTAAGGCTGCAGGACAGAGCCCACACAGCAACTTCTGTCCAGCTACTACAATAAAGCTGAATGCCACATTCACCATCAAACTCCAAATGAGCTTGAGCTCAATGCCTTACCATCATTTCTTATTTTAACCACTTCTATTTTTTTTAAACAGGGTTTTCAATTAAAGTGCTCCCTTAAATTATTCATATGGTGCATTTGGAGAAAAAAATAGATTCTAAATAGAATACAGCTGGAAGGGACCTTGGAGGTCTTCTAGTCCAGCCCTACTACTGCTTAAGCAGGAGACACTATCTTAGGGGTGTCAAACTCAAGGCCCGCAGGCTGGATCTGGCCAACACAAGGTACTTTAATCTGACCCGTGGGGTAGACCTGGGAATACAAAGGACCGGTCCACGGTGTTGGCCAAAATAGACTGTGTGGGTGCGTGCACCCCCCACCCCGTGGTCTGTTTTCAGTCTCTATGGCCTCCTGCAGCAGTTTGCCTGCCAAAAACAGGCCATGTGGAGACCCTGTGAAGCCCCTGTGTGGCCCATTTTCAGCCTCCATGGCCTCCAGCAATGGCCACACCCATCATGACCACACCCACCCTGGCCACACAACCCCCCCTTTCCCCAGCCCTCCAAGGTCAAACACAAACCTGATGCGGCCCTCAATGAAATCGAGTTTGACATCCGTGCCCTATATTATTTTAGATAGGTGGCTGTCCAGTCTTCTTAAAAACATCCAGTGATGAAGATTTAGAGATAAGTATGACCAAAGTTTAAGAAATAATTACAACGTGCCGTGGAAAACAGCTGATAATAAATAAAAATGTTACCACTCCAAGCAAGTTTTTCAAAATGGAGGGTAAACTTACGATTGCCCCCCCCCACCCCCAGAACAGAGACTGAGTAAACAATAAAAAATAGCACCAAGTATTCAAAAAAAAATATTTGGAAGCCAATCAACAGGAAACCTTAAAGAAAGCAGTGTCTTGATTTACAAACATTCATATAGTAACAGTTAGATGTTATAACAGCACTAAAAAAATGACTTACGACCAGCGACCTCCCCCCCCCGGGTCACATGATCAAAATGTCGATGCTCTGGCAACTGGCATATATTTATGATGGTTGTAGTGTCCTGCTGTCATGATCCACTTTTGTGATCTTGTGACAAGCAAAGTCAATGGGGAAGCCAGATTCAGTTAACAACTTTGTTAATAGTTTAACAACGGCAGAGATTCACTTAACAACTGTGTCAAGAAAATTCATAAAAATGAGGCTAAACTCACTTAACAACTGTCTTGCTTGGACTCAGTGATGGTCATAAGTTGAGGCCTATCTGTAGAAGGCTAAAGCTACTATGATAACTTGCAAAGCTTCTTTAAAAGCTGTCAATCAGAGTTTGATTAGTTTGAGCCTGTGTTTAATTTCTGAATTAAATAAATATAGATCAATAGGATTGGAAGGAACTGTTTATTCATTTGAGCCCAGTCCATGCAGGAACTTTAACTTGGATTACTGCATGTAGCAGGTATTTAGACATAGGCTCAATCTATAGGTAGTCAAGGACTACCTGTATGGATGCTTCCGTGAAGTCACCTGGAAATCAAACTCTACTGGAACAAAATTTAATCTTTACCTTTTCAGGTAAAAAAGTAGAATCGAAAAGTTATTGCTGTCAGGAAGATCTAGTATTCCTTATAAAAAGAATCTATTGGCTGAAAAATTGTTTTAAAAGAAAAACCGCTAGGATTTTTAAAGCCTATAGATTTTTCAGCTGATTTACTGTAAGTTCTTTCCAAAGGAATGGTTGAGCCATTTTTGATAAAGGAAGTCTTGTACAGAAATACAAATTAGTCTTGCATTTTCCTCTGACTTCCCCTTCTTTAGCTGTATGGCATTGAGGGAAATGCATTTCTATGTAGCTCCTAATCGGAACTTGAAAGCTCCAAAAAGTACATTCTATTTATTTTGTCTGGAGGCAATTACAGTCAGCTAATACTATGGAATTTAATTTATGGAACAGAGCATAACTTTTTGCCCTTCTATTTGCATGCAATTTATCCATTACTCTGATCCCTATATCCTAGTTTCCGAAGGCTTAGTTGTTGTCGTCATCATCACCATCATCACCATATCATCATCGTCAAGTCCTGTGCAGAGCATATTAGGCGGCAAATGATTTCCAACTATTTTGATAATTCACAGCATCTTCGACTTTGTCCCAAGACACATTAATAAGCTTAATATCTTCCTTAAGTGTTTTGCACCAAGTTAGTAATCATAGTATTGACCAGGAAAAAATGTTATCAACCACTGAATGTTTCCAATAGTATTTCTCATGATATTTAGCTTTCAGATGGGCATTTTTTTTTATAATCTTCCTTTCTGTCTGCAATGTTTTACCTCTGCATTATGCTCACGGCATACATGAGAGTCTGTCGAGAGTCATTATTTATAATGATGGGATAAAAATGCAATAAAAGCAAACATGTCAATAAGTACATAAATGTGTCTTCAACCCCACAGAGCAAAGATGCTGCATATAGAAGGGGTAATGGGAAAGCTCTTTGTTCATTGAAAGAAAATTGATATACAACTGGCTAGAATCATCAGTGGTCTAGCAACCACAGAGGCTTAGCTGACACAGAATACTAAAGCATAATGGGTGGGCCAGATATGAACATCCTAGCTTAACTGGTGGTATCCCAGCTCACTTCTTGAAGTCAGGCCAAATCATGCTTTGAATCACATGTGGTTTAGAATTCAAATAACATTTTGGGCTTCCAGACTTAAATTAAGCAAATAGACCAACGTTCCAAACTAATTCCTGTTTCCGTGATGCAATAATCTTTAGCCATCTCAAAGTTGATCTTATGGAAATAACAAACTTACTAAAAGAAATACTGACTCCTTTGATTAGAGGAAAGATACTGTCTGACTTGGAAAGCTCATATAGATTTTTGTGTAAAAATGTGTAAAAAATTTTTTGGGGGTGTAAAAACTTGTGATTTATAGTTATGATTAGACAGGATTTATTATAGAAGGAAGAGTAATATGATGTAATTTTAGAGAGAGGAATTAAAATATATTTGAAATTATAACTGCTGTGAAGAATATCAGTAGTTCTTTCTTTTCTTTCTAACACTTATTTTTTTCTTTGATTTCTAGTGTTTTTATTATGTAAAAAAATTATTTAATAAAATCATTTTTAAAAAAAAAGGAGACAATAGATTTTTATCACATAAATCCCAACATATAAACTTTCTATGTTGGGAAAAATGATTCAAGCAAAATACTATAGGTGAGATCTGATTCATCGGAACTCATATTTCTATAATTTAGGTTTGTTTTCGGATAGTTTTTAAACTTACAATGATAAAAATGAACTTATTTTATTTTATATCTTCTCTGGAGTAAATCTTATATTACTTAAAAAGTATTCAAAGATTAATATTTATTTTTCAGTTCTTGCTTATTGTAATCTGCAGATATTGCTTCTTGCCAACAAAGGCAGAAGTAGAAGGTAGAAGATATGCCAGGCTTACAAATATGACCTATTACTATGTCATAATTTGTAGCTAGTAATTAACTTTTTAATCTAAAGCTATTAAATCTGAGATGCACAAATCTGTATGACCAATAGACAGCAGCAAATGATTAATTTGCTATAGCATATGAAAGGAAAAAGAGAGAGGAGGGTCTTTTTTAAAAAACTTCTCTGAGTAAATGAACCATTATATATGTTTGTGGCTTCCAGGGATATTTTAATTTATATGTCTTCATGCTAGCTTTGTCTAATACATTTTAAATTAATTAGGAAAATGGAACATGAGATGGAGTACTGAAATACTGTCATTGGACATTAGAACCATTTTGTTTTATGGATATAGACTTCTCTGCAATGCTGTGCCTATGTAAGCCATTAGTAAATCTATTTCACGGGAATGCATGCAATGCATTGTCCTGCCCTCTCTTTGGGATACAAGAACTTATCCCAAAGATGTTAACTAATTCCTCCTGTCTTTAGGGCAGAGAGGAGAAGGTTGCCTTGGTCAACTTGCCTGTGATTGTAAAGGAAATCTACCACCAGTGTAGGATCGTCTAGTGACTGAGATCATTGAACAACTTTATAGGACTGAAGCTAGGTGTACTAGATTTGGGCTTCCACTTATGGATGGCTATTAAATTGATTCATTCATTATAGTATGTTAATACAATGTTATATTAATAAATATAGCTATAAATCATAGTTTATAAATTACGATGGCTGGGATCACACAACATGCTAAGCCAAACCACATTGAACACAGTATGTTATTTAGGTGTAGAGGACAGTTTTTGCTTTCTTCGGGTCCATATTTTTTAAAGCTCAGACTCACGTGGTTGTAACCAATCATTTAGAAGAGACAACATGTGCATTGAACTAAAGAAATTAGTTATACAATTGGAAATATGAATATAGACAACTATCTTCTGTTGAGTCACACATGTGATGCAGCTAATCCATGACTTACCAGGTTGGCTGGCATTACTTGTCTCTAGAGATGTTGAGCAAAAAGGTTGATTTATTTCTAACATTGTTCCTTCAATGCTATGTGGAGCAATCCTAAGCATA
The DNA here is from genome assembly GCF_051295495.1 of Thamnophis sirtalis. Taxonomy (NCBI): domain Eukaryota; kingdom Metazoa; phylum Chordata; class Lepidosauria; order Squamata; family Natricidae; genus Thamnophis; species Thamnophis sirtalis. The sequence goes on along the minus strand of NW_028261384.1, from coordinate 14,168,990 downwards.
TTTTTCAGAAATAAGTGAGTTTACCAGTTGAAGATAGAAGGGTTAGAATGTCTATATTTTATTGATAAAAATATATCCAAAGGGTAAAAAATCCCAGTAATGCAATTTCTCTTTGGATGATTAAAATTACAGTAGAGCAGTTTCTCAATTAAGGAATTCTGGAAGTTGAAATCCAAATATCATAAAGTTCTTGAGGTTGAAAAATTGGAGGACAAAACTTTGTAATACTTTCCTCAATTACAAATGCAAACAAAACTGAAGGAAACAGGAATAATCTTCAGAATTGTCAAAATTTATTATTATTTAGAATAAGAGAAAATTTATACATTCCAGCAAGAATCTTTTGATGGTGTCTTTTTTCTCATTTATTTTCTCAAGTTACTGTACACAAGCACACATACTGTCTTTGCAGTGAACTAGATACTAAGCTTATGTTAGAATAATGTGTCATACAAATCCCCCTTTTGTTAGTTTATGGTTTAGTGTATTGTGCTTGAATAAGCTCTGGTTATTAAGGAAGAATAAGCATTTATTGTGAGCACTACCCTATACTCATTGATCATGATAGTATTAATGGGTAACTTATTTTGTGTGTATGATGGATTGTGATCTCACAATGTCTCATTGCTCCCATGAGAGATTTTTTTTCTTTACTATAAGATTTTTTTCTTTTCTATTTTTTGTTCCTTATTTCTCTTTTCTGTACTTCTTTTTAAAATTCCTTTTAGTTTTTATCTTTTAACTGTAATGTTTAATTATGTTGTTATTATACATTTCAAAATTATTATAAAAGGCAACAACAATATGATATAGATTGGGCTGAGAGCGAGTGATTAGCCAAAAGTCTGCTTTGATGCCTTGAAAGGGAGGCCTACAACTATCTCTTGGGTTCCATGCTGGCACTTAATCACTAAACTAGACTGTCTGTTTGGGTTATCCAGGTTTTACTGTGAAAAATGTAGATAGCTAATTTTTCCCACTTCACATGTGCATGTGAAACTCAGAAGCATTAGCTCTGTGTGACAGCTGGTGCTTAAATTTAGATATCACGCTAAACTGATATTTCCTAGTTCATTTTACCTACTTGCCTGAAGTAAAATAGAATAAGAGCAGTGTATTTGATGGGAATATGTCTCTCAATCAAAAATACTGACAGGCTTTCATGTGTCAGTGATCTATTAGCACCCAGCAATGAAGCATCTGATGTCTATCTTGATCTGTGATCCACTTAAAAAAAAGAATGGATGCTATTCTTAAATGCAAAAAGGGCTGACATTTCAGTGAATCCAAATATCTGTTTGCCCATCCCATTCCCCAAATTGTTAAAAATGTGGATATTTGGATATTCTTGATGCAATGCTATTCAATTTACTTTGATGCAGAATGTAATTGAGTTTAAGCACCCAGCATACAAGCTTTGCAACAATAGGATCCAAGGAACTTTTAAAATGCGTATTACAATGCTATATTTCAAAATGCTTTGGTGCCTTAATATGCTTAGTGATTGCTGTTTAAAAAAAAAGCCCTACAGTATTATGAGGCTTTTGAAGTATGCTGGTATCCATTAACAAGTCAGCATTTTCCAATCTAGCCTTTTCACATATTATCAACCACATTTATTTCATTTCTTCTTTTTTTTTCAATCTGGAGTGAAGAAATGAGTTTAGTTTAGGATTAGAACAGCTTGTTGCTAAGAGCAGGTTTCTAATTGTAGATTTGAAGGAGGGGTACTATCCATTTAGGGCAATTAAAGTGAATTAATGTTTATTTAGCCATTTCTGTAATTTGAGATGTAATATTTAATTGAATCTAACTTTTACTTGGAATAGCTTACCTTTGGAATCAAAATATCTCAATTCTGGTTATTAAAAATCTACCGTAGAAAGCTAACCAGGTCATACCGAATAAAACATTCGGTATGGCCTGGTGGGTTCCAGATCCCGTTTCAACCGGTATGGTTGCAACGGGTCCCGGTGTCCTCCACATGAACCCGTGTGACACGCAGAGTGCGCGCATGCATTTTTCCTTCCAGCGACACCTCCGCAAGCCTCCGTGATGCTCCGGCTGCTTGGTGGAGCATTGCTTAGATGCTATACGTGCCATGCACATGCGCGGAAGCGCCAAAGACTTTAAAGGACAGTTAAGGAGCTCGGGTGGGCAGGTGGGCCCTCTGGAGCACCATACCAGAACAGTACCCAGTGCTTCAGGGAGGCTCCAGTACGCCTGTACCGGGGCGTACCACACTGGTGTCTTCTTTCCATTTGTCTGCCTGTAAAAATCATCTTTAAACTTTACACATATCATGCTGTTTATGGATTTATAGGCATCTGTCAAAAATCTAATGTAGAAATACCAACCCCAAAGGAAGCCATATCATGTAAGAAAATATACTAATAATACTTCAATTAAAGTACAGTACATGCTAAAGTCATCCTATATATAACTTAAAAGGCAAAGGTGGTTTTGCTATTGTAAACATTATTATCAAATAATCCCATCTAAATGGAAATTTTAAAGCTGTCAGTTTCAAGTCAAAATAGTTTTCTATTATTATCTAATGCAATTATTATTGAGGTACAAATATATTTGTAGAGTCCTTTGTGTTATTTGAGTTTGGTTATTTTGTTGCAGACATGATAACGTTACCTAGCTGGGTAATGAAATGTCTGCAAGTAAGGAATTTAGCTCAGAAAGCACCAAGGACTCCACAGTTCAGTATTCAACTATAAATAATCTCTTCTGATGGTTACATACATATTTCTCATACATTTATATAACTATGTTTAAATGTATTTCATTTTGTAAAAATGAGTCCTATATTTTATTTTATTTGTCCATACAAAGTATATGACTGTAGGCAGTGCACTCATGAGTGCTAAGTACAACGTTGTAAACATGCAACGTTCTGACAGTTTAGTTTGTTCCAGTTTATTGTGGGATTTTCTCTGTGCAAATAAATGTCACAGTATTTATTTATTCTATCAGTACTTGGTGTTTTGCATCAACAAATGGAACAATAGGAATTCATCCTGCAAAGTTATCAGTGCCAGAACCCAGAATAGCAATTAAAGCATTCACTTTTTCCAGCATGTAGGTTAAAAGAGGCCATCGCCAAAACCATTTTTTTATATATATGCAAGTCTGAGTCAATTTCCAGTATAAAAATATAGTTGTTGCCAAATGATAGCAAATGAATGTTCATCGAGTAGTGATTTAAAATATTTGCATTTTGCATGGCAACTTTTCTATGTGCTATTTGCATTTTCTAATTTTGGGTGTGGGTTTTCCTTTATTTCCTTTTCTTCATATATTTTAAATGGCTTCGAAAATTCATGAAAATTTTACAGAAAAACATGTCTGGGGTATTTGATTAATTGAGGGATCTCAGAATCCTTGATAGTTTGAGAAACACTAGATTAGTAACCATGACTAAAACATGATTTGTCAAGAAGATGGGTTTGATTCAGAAGTGGGATTAACTTCCCTTCCCTACTGGTTCGCAAATGTGAGCGCTTTCTGCGCATGCGCAGTGCTCCCACATTATGTCTGGGTGGGTGGGTGGAGCCTCCTGTAGCCACTGTTACTGGCTGAATAACACCTCTGATTAGATTAATAGGCATATTAGATAACAGGGTAATGAGTGCATTTATTTACTCAGTCCTTACCAACTGGCTGGAATAGGTAGAGATGGGCAGTGATAAATTAGAAGCGTTTGTTAATAAGAGTAGATACTATAGATCTGTTTCCTCATTTCCACAGTGTACAGAAGACTTGCAAGTAAAACTTTGTTTAGAGTGGCAATATGCTAAAATGAACAAATTATCAGTGTTCTTGGAACTGCTAAAAGCCATAGGAATCCTTTTGGGATCAAAATATGGCAGCTTCAGAACAAATGCAAATCAATATTTCAAACAGATGCACTGTAAATTTCCTTCCATTGACCAAAGTGGTACAAGATTAATCTATATACTATTAAAACCTTTGTGTCTGTAATCTTTATCTGGATGAAATAGTGCATCATAGGGCAATGTTTTTTTTGACCAAAGGTTCCTCAAATGGGCTAATTTACAGAATTTGCAACCAAAATATGGGACCCACAATTCTCATGGAATTGATATTTGGCAAATTTTATGATATAAAAATGATATCATTTTATGGAAAAATACAAAGTGTCATGAAACATTTCCTGTCAGCTGCTAAGGTTTGGCTGTGCTATACAGTTCAACAAGAGTTACCTTCAAGGCAAATGCATTTCTGAATATCCCCTGAATTCTTAAGAATTTTTCCATTATGTTAGAAACACTGTCATTATTGAAGGCATTGAGGAATCTGAAATTAACCAAAACAACAATTCAGTGGATCATGGATTGTTTAGTACAGGAAGTCCTCAACTTACAACCACAACTGAGACCAAAATGTCTGTTGCTAAGGGAGACACTTGATAAATGAGTTTTGCCCCATTTTACAACCTTTCTTGCCACAGTTGTTAAGTAAGTAACACAGTTGTTAAGTGAATTTGGCTTCTCTATTGATGTTGCTTGTCAGAAGATTACAAAAGGTGATCACATGACCCTGGGACACTGCAACCATCATAAATATGGGTCAGTTGCCAAGTGTCTGAATTTTGACCATATGGCCCGACATGGTTGTAAGTATGAAAAACAGTCGTAAGTCGCTTTTTTCAATGCCCTTGTAAATTTAAACAGTCATTTAGTAACTACAGGACTACCTGTAGTTTATTAGATTTGTAGTATAAGCAAGTTAGAGCAGAGGTTGACTTGCTTATCTAAATTCATCTATGTATGGTTACACTTCAGAACTTCTGATAATTTCATTCAAGTATATATCATTCACTTTTCTCACGAAGTCAACAATAATCCAGAGGAGGAGAAAAATTGAAAAACAATCCATAAATTTGAAAGAAGCATGATTACAGTTTTTATACAGTAGAGAGGCTGACATCACTGTTCCCTTGCCATGAGGAAATGATAAGATGTAATGAATTTAATTTGTAGTTGGGTATATTTCAGCTGGAGGTTAAGAGTAAGTTCCTAACTGGACATAAGAGAAGGTGGGATAAAGTGTCTGTACACCACCGATCACAAACAGCTGTTCTTCAGAAAATGCTACTGAAAAATCTACCATATTTTTCAGAGTATAGGACGCAACTTTTTCCCTCAAAAAAGAGGCTGAAAATCTGGGTGCATCTTATACACTGAAGTCAGCAATTTTTGCCTCCGAAACCCCCGCCCCTTTCACCAAAATGGCCGTGCATAGCCTTTAGGAGGCTTTCATAGTGCTCCCAGGGGCTAGGAAGGGCAGAAATGAGTGAAAAACTGGGTGTTTTTTGCTCAACTTTGTCCCCCCCCCACTCCCCAGGAGCAATCTATGAGCCCCCTAAAGAGTATGCATGCCCTTTTTTGACAAAAAATGGGCCCGTTTTCACAAAAAAAAACGGGCCATTTTTTGCTGGTTTTGGTCCCACCCATACCCCAGGAGCACTCTACAAGCCTCCTAAAGGCTATTCATGCCCTTTTTTGGAAAAAAAAACATTGGCCCATTTTTGTGAAAAACGGGCCATTTTGGGGAGGTCTGCAGAGTGCAAAAACTATTTTTTAAAATTTGCCTCTTCAAAATCTTGGTGCGTCTTATACTCTAAAAAATACAGTATGTCTTTCATCTCCTCCCTTCCAAAGACAGTGCTTAAATTCACTGTTCACATCAGGTCATTTCCACTGCTTGTCTTTCAATTAAATTCTTCAGAGAGCTAAGCTTGCCATTAACTATGTCCTAACTAGTATATTTCTTGTCTTTCATATAGGGGTAGATAAGGGTTTAGGAGGATTATGGATTTTTGTAAAACAAACATTGAATACCTAGGGGCAAGCATTCTGCAAATGAAAAAATAGTTTTTATTTCGAACTAGCCGATAACCCGGCGTTGCTCAGGTATTTATTTATAATGGGAAAATGTCCAGACCAAACGTAATTACTAATGGTGAATTTTCCCCCTTGAGAGAGCCCTCTTGTGGAGTACTGTGAAGCCATTACCATGGCAACTCCACTGTGCTGTACAGTAGAAACAATTTTAAGGCACAATAGGCTGTATCTTAACAGAACACACACACCAAGGGGTTTTAGAGGTGTCTTACACCCACAATAGTTGTTTCCAGAGGGTAAGTCATCTGTGTACAAAGTTTGGTTGAAATTGCTCGAGGCATTCCAGATTTATGCTGAAACATACACCAATACAGACAGACAGACAGACAGACAGATCTTGATGTAAATGATGTAGATGTAAATGTAGATATAGATAGATTACCATTCATATTTACAGATCGTCTTTGACTTTCAATATGGCTATTTGTTTAATGACCATCCAGAATTACAGTGGTTCTGAAAAAAATGACTTATGATCATCAGTGTCCCTGCAGTTACGTAATTAGAATTCAAGTGCTTGGCAATTGGCATGTATTTATGATTTTATAAGTTATGGTTTCAATTATGGTTGTAAGTTAAGGACTATCTTTATATGACTGTCCATCACACAGTCAAGTGACTCTGGACAACATAACAACAAGTTCATGCAATTTGTGGTTTAATTTTACTTCCCAACCCTTCAAGGTGATTTGAATTGCTATTCTCAGAAAAATCCACCAGCATAGTATCCAAATATAATGGATGTTGTAATCTGAAATTTCTGCAAAGGATCCAGACTGGGATAGATTTATATAGTGGCTTTCTCTCAAAATTCTTTACAAATTTGCATCTCTTTTTAGAATGGAGACTGTATTTATGGAAGAGCAAATAAACCCCAGGATTTCTAACAAATATGGATAATGCAAGATTGGTAAAGTGTTGCTTGGAGGCACTCAGCAAGCAATAGCTCCAGATTTTCAGCTCTCTTTCTTTCTTTTTTAATATTAGGAAACAAGGTTACTAGAACAAGGTTGATGCAGTCATATTGATTTTCTGGACTTGCTGTATTTCATGGATGCTGATTTGCAAGCTGGGGGTTGCTTCTTAAACCACAGTCTGTCTTACCCAATCTAAAATTACCATCTGTGCTGCCACCTAGACATTGCCACATCACTGCCTATGGAGTTAACAAGACATTTGGATAAGTAAATATAAAAAATTTTCATTTTAAATATTTTTAGAGCTGAATATAACAAATGCTTAATCCCAGGAGGAAAAGAATCATAATCTGTAAAACACAGAGATGTATTAAAATGAAAACTCAAATCATCTCTGCTGAAACAGTGTGCCATACATAGACTGCTACCTTTTTGGGTGGGGTGGCTGTATTAAATTTATTGGTTAATCCCCCCCCCTTCCAGTCGCCCAATTTAGCAGAGGCTCATTATTGCAGATTGTGAGCAGTTGCTAATTATACCATTTATATTGTTTCAATGAGAGCAAGTTTGGTGTCGTGTTGAAAGGCGCTGAGGGATTTATCAATTTTAATTCTGCCTTAGGCACAGAAGCCAGCTGGGGAATCTCTCAGCCCTAGGAAGAAAAATGTTGCCAAGAAAACTGGGTGGCCTTGCCCACTTTTCGCCGGAAGTCAAACCTGTCTCAAAAGTGCAGGAACTGAAGAATAACAAGGAGTGTTATTGCATTTCATTTCACTGTTAATGAATAGTATTTCCTAACATGGTACTATCCATATGTACTGGAATGACAGCCCATAGAATTCTATAATCATAATCTAATATATTTTGAAATTATCAAATTGAGGCAGTGTTTTTTTAATCTCAGAAAATGGGTGAACTTCAACCCGCAGAATTTCCACACATCTTAAAGTTGCTGATGTTGAGTTGAAGGAAGATTTATTCATGGTATTCATTTCTCCATTTTTTACTCTAGGTCTTTATGATTGCAAACCTCCATGCAAATAATGTATTTTTTTTTTACTGTTGATCTTAGCCAGTCATTTTGAGACAAATTGTTAGGTAAACACATATAATGAATATTCTGTTTACCAAATATTGCTGCTGTATATATCTGTACAATCTATCCTCTGACATTACATACATGTCAGCTTTATTAAAAATTGCAATGCTTGTGAAATAAACAGCAATGGAACTAGCTTTTCAGATGTGAGATGTTGCTAAGGGTCAAAAGCATGAGGGGACCACTCATTGACCTTGCTCCCCCCCCCCAAGAATTTCAGTGGGTTTTTAAAAGATTTTCCTTCTCCTTCTGTTGAGATGGGCAAAATGAAGAAAGGATAGAAAGAAATATATTGTGCTTCATGAAACATTCTTCTCAGATATATATCATTGAAACATTATCTATTAACAACATACTTCTTTTGTTTTTTAAAATTTGAATGGTTGCCTCTTGAAATCTTTACACTGGATATAGCATTTCATATAATAGGCAGCTATTTTAACTGGAATAATATTTCATTTGAATTGCAGGCAGCAGCTCTTTCTATATGTAATTCCTCTTTGTACACACAATTGTTGTATTGCTGTGTTTAGAATTTGTTTTTCCTTAGGTTTATGTGTTTTGCTATTAATTTTTAATTTGTAGGTTTGCCAGTAGAGCAATGATCAGTATTTAAGGAGCTATAAAAAGAGGCAGATCCCTCTCTGGAAAATTCACAATTGAAAACAGATGCTTAAGTCCCTAAAGACCGGTCAGTATGGTCATGGAAGGGTTAGAGGATACACCAGTCAGGAAGTGCTGGAAAAATGTAATTGTTTTTCCTAAAATAGAGCACATCAGCAGCACAAAACTTTACCTCACCCAAATGTCGCAAAGTTTAGGATTAGGTAGTGATGAAATTTTACAATCATGTTCTCCACCCAAACAGATGGCACTGTAAAAACACATGATTAACAATTAATATGCCCGCCGCGAAGTTTAAGAGATGAATGTTAAAGGGTAAAAACTGATGGAGATTGAGATTTTATATCTGGTTGATAGTTGTGGTTCTCTGAATATTCTTACTTTCCTTGACTGAGGAAGGGGAAGAAGTATGGATGTCTGCATGAGCCCTGCACTGTGGCTCAAAAATTTCACATTCCTGCATAAATGAGGGAGTTAATTGAATTATTGTCCGTAGTGAGAAGTACGTACAATACGTAGCCATCAGAACAGATGGGTTCAGCAATCAACAGAACATTAAGTGTCTTTTGGAAAGCAGGATGTGATTGCCGGTGCTGCCAGCAAGCTTGATCAGCCATCACCAAGGAATCATATTGAAAGCTGCCAAGAAACTCAACAGGAGATGTGGAGATTTAAATTCAGGCACATTTGCAACGCTAGAGAGAGGCAGTCCTGATGAGGACTGTCAAGAAAGAGTTATAATGCAGTATTATCTTATCTTTTTACAGCAGGTCCATGAAATATCAAATTTTATATGGGGCTGGTCAGAGATGTGAACTAAAAATAGAGATACTGCTTTAACGTGTGGCAAAATCCAATATTCTAACATTTTCTTTGACTGAGCAAAACATAGCTGGAATGTCAGCTAGATGAAAACTATCCTGAATCTGAGATTTAGGGCAGGTGTTACTTTTTTATTTTTGTTATTGCAGCAGCGAGTGGGTTTTTGTGTTTTTATTCTAGCCCAAGAGTAGCAGTGAATGTCTGTGATATATGAGATGTTCCAGATTTATTCCAAAATGATGTTTTCCAATCCTCCCAATTTTGGTGGAGTTCTGCTCCCTGAATTCTCATTAATGACCATGCCAGTTGGAGAATTCTGGGATTTGAAGTCCACACGCATACATCCAAAATTGCTAAAGCTGGGGAGGAGAGGCTTAAAATAATAAAGGAGTTCTTAAAATGGCAGCTAACCACATTTTCTAATTTTTGTTGCATTGTTTGATAAGTTGACGGACTCCTGGACAGCTTTAAATGACTTTGGGCCTTGGGTTTTTCATCTGTGTGGTTGGACACAATGAGAATATGTGAGCATAAAAAGTACTTTCTGAAAGATGATATGTCTCCTGGCTTTTCAACTTCCCTTTATCTTGTTTCCTGTGATTTACGCAAATTTGACCCATTTGATGCTCAAACCCAGAGGTCAGTGGTGGTATTCAACAGGTTCTGATCAGTTCTGGAGAACCAGTAGCAGAAATTTTGAATAGTTCGGAGAACTGGTAAATACCACCTCTGACTGGCCCCACCTCTATCTATTCTCTGTCTCCCGAGTATCAGCTGATTGGGATGCAGTAATCTTCCCCTGGAGTGGGGAGGGAATGGAGATTTTACAGTATCCTCCCCCTGCTATGCCCACCAAGCCACACCCACCAAGCCACGCCCACAGAAACAGTAGTAAGAAATTTTGAATCCTACCACTGCTGGAGGTGAGCAAGTGGTGTTCAGTAGAGATAAAACCCCCAGAGTAGAAATCAGGAGACCATAAGTGGTACTCTTGCTTAAGGCACAAAGCTAGCTGAGTAACTAGCTTTAACCACTTAGGAAAACATTGCCCCCTCCCCCAAAAATCACCAACCCTGTATGGGCTTGGTTCTTCTTGTTGCCAGGAGTCAAGAAAGACTTGAAGACACACTCACAAAATGCTCTGAAAGGCTTTTTTCCTGATTGGTATTTTAAGTCACGCGGACCAAAAGTATAAAAGTTTGTTCCTAAATCATAAAACAAAACTTTTCAACAGTTCCTAAAGTAATTGCATAAATGTAGTCAACTCAAGCAATTAAAAAGTTTTATATAGGTTAGTATATTTCTATCTTGCCTTTCTCTCACCATGCAATTCAACAGCTCTTATTATTAATATTCTCCACAGATCTGTTTAGTTTCAAAGGTCACCCCCTCATAGTGCCTTCAAATTACATTTTGGGGTCTAGATATGACCGGAAACCTGCAAAGTTGGTAGGTGTTTCCTTAATCTTGGGTCTACTGTTGTGAGGCGACCGAGGGCAGCTTGGTTAGTAAAAATTTTCATGGGGACTTTTGTGTATTAATATAGCTTTTTATTCTGGGTAAAATGTTAGTGGTAAAGTAATGTATCCCAATTGTAATTAAACAAAAGAATTTGAAGGGTTTTCTAGTTATGTGTTTTTAAGCAATGTAATTTCTAGGCATCTGAAAAGTAGCAAGTTACGAGTTTTTGGCAGAATTTTAAAATTAATTTGCTGGAAGCCAATAATGGCTTCTTAGTCTCTTTAGGACTTTGAAAATTCTTATTTTTCAAAAAATTTGTCAGTCATTACATCTGCTGAGAGATTCTTCTGTTTTACCCATGAAAGAGCTTTTTCTAAAAATATATGAGAAATACTATGATTTTTTTATAACTCTGATGTTTCCCACAGAAAAGCTATAATAACTGCACAAGAGAGACAGTTTAATATATTCACCAAAGGGCCACCAGACTGAATAAACCAATGATATATTTTATCTTAAAAATAAATAATAAATATTTTTCTATTTTAAACTGGATTCCTTAATTGCAACTTATGTGGCTTTTTGCAAATGTACAGCATGGTATAATTAGCTCTGGGCATATCCGATATTTTTCCCTGCACAATACACAATATTACACAATATTAGAATACACAATATTATTCCAATTATCAGTAGTTTTACCGTTGTGTGTGTTAGGTGAGCTTTTAAGAAGAAGAAAACTATGCAAAAGCTTAGTTTTTAAAACCTGTTAAATCTGTTGAACTCTGTTCTGTAAATAAGTTTTTCACACAAGCAGTTAAGGCAAACAATATTGCATGTTAAATATACCTTGATGGGTCACGGGATATGGTTTCATAAGGAAGATTCATCAGAAGGCTTTATGCAATTGATAATTGTATCTTGCATCTATTCAGAGTGGAGCGAAATAAATGGGAGATTTGGATATAGTCCATGGAGTTATTGAGTTTTTGCAACTGTCTAGGAAGTCTGGGGCATTAAACACATGTTGCTTCCTTTGAGGGGAAAAGAGTGAATCATTCTGAGCTTTGATATTTTTAAATAAACAATTGTTTATATAGTTGTTTCTCTATGTACTAAAAATGATCTTCTTAGTACCCCTAAGACCTCAATAGGAGGACAAACACTTTCAGTTTTTCCTTTTCTTCTTTTAAGAATAGTGACACATTACAAGGCTAGACAAGACCTGCTAGATTCTGGAACTGTTGCTAGGGAAATTAGGCAAAGTGAAGAAGTTCACACATCACACAAAACCATAATATGGCTGGCTTGGTTTTGGTTAGAGTCAGAATGTAGGAAGCCATAGTTACACTATCCTTGATCGATGGCCGTTAAGCCTCTATTTAAACAACGCCAGCAGAGAAGACTCTATCATTGGCTGTGGAAACTTAATGCTTTTTTTGAACAACTTTATTGTTCTCTTTTCCAGCATTGAACATGTTCCTGTGGTTTATTCATTCCTTCTAAGTTTTTTTTTCCTTCCAGTTGCCTTATCAGCTGCTGTCCTCTGGACAACCTCCAGCTTTTCAACATCTTACTTAAAATGTTGCAGAGCGAGTATTTCATGCTTAGTCTGACCAATCCAGAATCAGGATTTTCATTTGATCTTAACAGAATAACTGAGTTGGAAAGGATCTTGGAGGTCTTTTAGTCCAACCCCCTACACAAGCAGGAGACTGTTTTAGACAATTGACTTTCCAGTCTCTTCTTCAAAACCTTTATGCATCTCTATGATCATAAAATTGGGCGTGACTCATTTAACAACCTTGATGTGATAGTTTAACAACAGTAAGTGATGACTTAGCAACAGAAGTTCCAACTACACTTGTGTTCATATATCAAAACTCCTCGTATTTAAATAAAGCATAGGTGCTCAGTGTTATTTTTCCCCACAACAGCAATCTCGCAAGGTATGTCTGAGCTTGGCTACCAAACTCACTCAGTGAGTCTCTGCAGCTTACTTTGCATAAGGCTTAAATATTTCTGTTTGTATGCCAATGTTTTTTTTATCATCCCCATCACTCTGGCTATCATTCTGTTCTTCTATCCTTGTGCTTCCCGCAAATTTGATAATCTTATTTTTTAACCCTCCATCCAAATCACTCATAAGTCTAGTAAATGTTCTGGGACAGTACAGATAGTCCTTGACATATGGCCACCATAAGCCCAAAATTTCCATTGTTAAACAAGGCAGCTGTTAAATATGTCAGACCCCATTTTATGATATATATATTTTTTTGCAATGGTTGTTAAGCAAATCATTGTAGTGGTTAAGGGAATCGTGGTTCTTAAGTGAACCTGGCATTCTTCATTGACTTTGCTTGTAGAAGCTCCCTGGGAAGGTTGGGAATGACAATTCCAGGACCCCAGGATGCTGCTATCATTGTAAATACATGCCAGTTGCCAAGCAACAGACATTTGATAACGTAGCAGTGCGGATGCTGCAAAACCAGTGCAACAATACTAAGTATGAAAATTGATTGTAAGTCATTTAACTTTGAATGGTCACTAAACAAATGTTTGCAAATCGAAGACTGCATGTATGAACAGACTATGAAAACTACATGATTTGATGTTGTGTTTTCTATTTTTCTTTTACTACTTCTTTTTAGGGAGAACTCAGGATTTTAGTTACAAGTGCTTTGGGCCATAGAACGTTTTCTAATTCTAAATGTTCCTTTATTTCATCAAATAAAGCTTCCAGCATTTCAAACCAGAGACATATGATGCTTGTTTGTGGCAAAAAGCTAAAGAAGAAAATAAATCAACTGATTTAATCATAGTGTTATAAACATACCAGAAACTTCTTGCTCCCTGAAATTACACCTCTAGTCTTGCTGTATAAATGTAAAAACAACATTCAAATCACATTCATCTCATGCCTCTTTGTGTGTGTGTTTTGTGTGTATCCATTAACCATGCCCACTTAGTATTTTTGATTTGGCCATCAATACTGAATTATTGTGTTCTGTGCTTGTTTAACCTATGAATGTTAGCTCTCTCTTTGGCACCATTCCATGATATAAAAAGGGGATTGTTAGCCATTCTCCTACACAACAAGGATGCTGTGAGGAAGATTATTATTTTCAGTAGCTGGAAAGAACTGTGTGTTTCTGGCAGCCCTTTAAGAATAGGGGGGAAAAAAAACCTCAGGTGAGCGCAAAAAAAGTGGAATGGAGAGAAATAAGCAATTTATCCAAGAAACAGTTATTGCCTGCTGGCAGCAAGGCTGAGTAGGGGGCGGGAGGGGGGACTTCCTATTCTTCCAGAAATGGCAAACTTCCCTAGGCATGTATCAAAGTGATAATTGAAGCATAACAAAACAAACTTCTGAAAGAGAATCTCTGCATGAAAGAACTTGGAGGGGGTGGTGGAAGATTCTAGAATGTCAAGGAGCGGATCCCACATCAAACATAGCATCTTTGCATTTTGCAGATGGAACAGCTATAGATATAATTTTCTCAAACGTTTTCTGCCCCAGGGTTAGAAGCTGCAAAATCTGGATATTGGGGGTGGGGTGAGGGGCTGTTTGAAAAAAACAAACAAACCGTATGATTGATCAGCTTGGGGTTGCAGACTCCAAGGAGGTTATTTTGGGGTTTGTTTCATATTTCATTTTAAACATGATTTGTCATTTGGTTGTTTTCCTGAAATATTTTCATTGTTAAGGTGCAAATAGTTCCTCTTTATCAGTTTCCGTTGATAAGTAAGACAATTGTTAAGTGAATGTTGTCCCATTTTACAACCTTTCTTGCTAAATTAATTGCTGCAGAGGTTAAATATGCAACACGAAATTGTTAAGTGAAATTGGTTTTCCCATTGACTTTGCTTGTTAGAAGGTGATCACATGACCCAGGACACCCCAGGTGATCACATGATCACAGCACACCCCAGGGGATGGTTTTGCATGGGCACCTGCCACATGCACAAATGGAGCTTTGTGCAATTGTGCACTTACCCACCTCTTGTGTGGACTGGTTCCCAATGAATCACAGACTGGTACTGGGCTACGGACCAGGGTTGAGAACCCCTGCTTTAGACGGTCATGTGTGTTGCTTCATTTACTTTGAAATATAGAAAGGTATTCCTATTCTATGGAGATCCTCATTCTGAGTGGGACATGGGTTGGTGCCTGAAATTCCCACTGAGTTGATTTTATAGAAGAAAGATAACCATCAAAATGTTCTAGATAATTTTCCTGGGAAGAAAATTCCATAGGATGGGGGCTCACTTGATAGGTCTTGATAGATACACCCTGTCCAGTTTAACGGGCCCCAAAATAATAGCAGACTTATTTTTGTGTCTGAAGTCAATCTGTGTTTCTGCAACAGTGCAAAGCTCTAGAGCATTATGACATGATTATTTGAAGACATGGTCAACATTTTCAAGTTGAGTAAATTGTTGACAAAAATATTCCCCCTTTCTCCAGTTTTACATCTCCGCCCCTGAGAGAGAGAGAGAGAGAGAGAGAGAGAGAGAGAGAGAGAGAGAGAGAGAGAGAGAGAGAGAGAGAGAGAGAGAGAGAGAGAGAGAGAGAGAGAGAGAGAGAGAGAGAGAGAGAGAGAGAGAGAGAGAGAGAGAGAGAGAGAGAGAGAGAGAGAGAGAGAGAGAGATAGGGAGAGAGATCACCTTGTTGAATCCATAGCCCAGTGATGGCAAACCTATGGCACGCATGCCACAGGTGGCATGTGGAGCCATATCAGCAGGCACATGAGCCGCTGCCCTAGTTCGGCTCCAGTGCGCAAGCATGCACTGGCCAGCTGATTTTCAGCTGGCTCACCCACAATGACCTTCCCTTCCCAAGAGTCTCAACATGATGCCAGGTAAATACAGGACTTACGTGGAGGTGCTGGGACAGTGTTTTCAGCCTGCAGAGGGACGGGGAGGCCATTTTCATCCTCCCCAGGCTCCAAAAAAGCTGTGTGCACAGAGGGGGCATGATGCGGGGGGCATTAAATTATAGGTGTGGGCACATGTGCTTTTGGCTCCCGAGACGTTGCCATCATTGACATAGCACAAGCTAACAATTACATTTTATCCGCAAACTATCTTGAAGGCACATCATTAGCAAATTGAGGCATTCCACTATCTCAATATTTCTAAATGGGATGGTACCACGTGGAGAAAGATAGTTTCATCTGTGACGTTAAATGTTTGCTTTTGTTAAAAACAGTCAACAGACTTGAGGACTATTTTCAAAATAGGGCTCTTTTCTTTTGTTCAGATATATTGATAACATAAAGTTTGAGTCATTCCTGATGTAACCTTGACATGGTTGTGTTTCCGGAATTTAAATTGGATGGTTAATAGGTCCAGAAAGAAAACATCTTTTTAGCATTCTTAGGTTTAATATTTTAAAAAAATGTGCACTCCTGTTGAACAGATTTTTATTGCGATCAGGAAAATTGTTTAGCAATGTTTTGCACTTGGTATGGATTTTAAGAGACTCTTAATCTTTGCACCTGGATTAGACAAAAGATCATCCTGTCAGCTGATAGCTAACATGAAATGGCCAGATTGATGCATACGGTAGTTATTTTACTTATCCTGATACCTTACAAAGCATGACTAATTAACCTATTCTATATGTTCCTAAAGACAGATCTACAAGTGAACTGGCGTGATGGAGGTGACCTCTGAAAAATGAGAATTCCTATTATTTTATTTGAACTCATGCTGGGATCAATATAGAATTGGCCTGTATTTTTACTTCATGTACAAACCAGTGGAAGATGGATACTCTAAAATCTTTTCTATTTCAGTGGGACTTTTGACTATTTACATATCAGAAGTTATCAGGGAACTAACCAACAAGTAAATACCAGACAATGTTGGCTGGTATTTATGCGGCTAAGTAATCGTCCATACAAACATTTGCTTCACAAATCTGTGGGTGCCATTCTCATATTCCGTAGCCAAGGCAATCAGCATGCTGAAGGAAAAGGCTATTTGAGGGTCAGGTATTGATTTATAATGATAAAGAACAGATTTTGAGTAATGACATTTCATTATTGAGTAGCAGTTAATTACTGTTTTTCACTTCTGGCACATCAAAAATACAGGATGAGCCAAATGGGCAGGGTTTTTTTTTTTTTTTTTTTTGCAAAGTGTAATTATTGCCATTTTCTAAAATACTTAGGTGGGTGGACCTTTCCTTTTATGTTTCTAGCAATCTTTAGGATTGAACAAAACAATAATATGTAATTCTTTTGTTCATTACTTAGGAAATGGCTTTTTATGTATGTATGTACATGTATTGGAATTTGTCAAACAAAAATGGGAACAAGAACAAGAGAATAAAGTTCGAGTGGGTGAAATGTACCACCATCAGGGGGGCTTCCAATATTTCCAAGTGCTTTGAATGCCCGCCCCCCAGGAATGCTCCCTTAAAGATTGCAATAATTTCTAGTGCAAAGATGGCAACCAGAACCAAGTCTCTAATCAAAATTATGAAGATAAATTATCTTTTTTGATTGGTTTTGTAAATTATGGACCAAACGTTACAAATTATAGTCACTGTAGAAGCTAGTGACTAGTAGAATGTGTTAATAAACATTGAATTACAATACTGCACTTTTTTATATGTACTATGTCTCATAGAGTGCAGAGTTATTCTAATTTTAAAGTGAGTTTATTTGGCATATTCACATTTTTGAAAAAGTAATATGTGTTTAGAAGTTTAAGTACCTGATTCAAGCATGAGGCAATTCTGGTTTTCAATCATGGAATTCATGGAATATATTTTCACCTGATAAATCCAGGTAAAGTTTCCTTAAAGTAGAATAAAGTAATCTCAAGGTTTGGGGTTGTTGGTTTTTTTTTGGCTGCAATTACGTACAGCAGGAAGATAAAAGTTAATTTTTATGGCTTTCCAATCTTATCTAAGACCTGACCTTCCCTTGAAGATGTACATCCAAATACTAATTAGGAGACTCCCGTCAAGCATTTCAAGGTTGTTTAACTTCTCAAAGCATGTTGTAGGAAAGGATCTAAAGTCTTTGGCTTTCTTTAGAAAAACAGAGATATCACTTTGGCACCTGCTGCCACAATAGATATGAAAACAAAACAAAAAGAGTAGAAAGTAAACTAAGAGCGATTTAGACATAGAAAAGCAGGAAAGTTGAGAATAATGGACCCCTGAACAAAGAAGTGTTTCCGGAGCTCATGGCTGTCAGGCCACATTAATTGCTGGTTCTTCGGGAGACTCCCTCTAGAGACTTTGTGCTCAAAACAAAGCAAGTCTTTATAGTTAGACCAGGCGTATTATGTCAATAAAATGAGCCACAAAGCTATCTAGATATTGTATGAAATCAGTCAGTGGCAGATGTCCACTGCTTTATGGTTAACCAATTGTCATGGAGGTAGTCCTTGACTTACAACCATTTTAAGCAATCATTTGAAGTTACAACAGCAATAAAAAGTGACTTGCCTCTTACTTCCTAACACTTATAACCATCTTAGCATTGCCATCAAAATTCAGTTGATTGACATCTAGCATGTATTTATGATGGTTACAGTGTTCCGGGGTCATGTGATCACCATTTGTGACCTTCCCAGATGTTTTTTGAAAATGAAGTTAATGAGGGAAAGCGGATTCATTTAATGACCATGTGATTCTTTTAACAATTTAGCGATTTGCTTAACAACTATGACAAAACATAGGGGGCCACTCATAGAATTGTTTTGCTTAGCAACAGAAATTCTGTGTCATTTGTGATCATATGTGAAGGACTACCTGTAGTGCTGATGGCTTGGTATGATATTATAGCAGTGTCCCAATATTTGAGAAGAAGAGTTCAACCTATTTTCCAAAGTACCTGAAAGCAGGAGAAGAAGTAATGGATGGATACTAATCAACTAGATATTCCACCTGGAAATAAGAACAAATTTCCTGATGAACAATCCATCAGTGAAACGACTTGCCTTCAGAAACTCCGTCACTGGAGTTTTTAAGAACACAGTCAGTCATTCATCTAAAATGGTATAGGGCAGTGATAGCTAACGCTTTTGTCCTTGTGTGCCGAAAGTGTGCGTGTGTGTAGGACCATGCACATGCATGCCACATCCATAATACAATGTGTGTGCGACACCCCCATGCGCCCTTCCCCTTATGTATATGTGTGCAATCACCCCATGTTTCCACTTCCCCGGGCATGCACACGCAGCCCCACCCTGCAATCCATTTTGGGCCATTTTAGCAGGCTTCCAGGGACCAAAATGGGGCATGCGGGGGGAATGCAACACTCCTGATGCTCCCCCATGCATGCATGCATGACCTCCCCAACCCGTGCATGCACGTGCATCTGCATGCGCAGCACAGACTCAAAAATCAGCTGGCCGGTGCGAGGTGAGCATATATGCGCGGTGGAGCCGAGTTGGGGTGACGGCTCACGTGCCTGTAGAGAGGGCTCCATGTGCATCCATCACAGGTACAGGGTCTCCTACCTGAACATGATGTTGGACTAGAATATCTCCAAGGTCCCTTCCAACTCTGTTATTCTGATCCCATCCCAGTATTCTTTCCTTCCTTGGGGAAGAGATGTATGCCTCTGTGGAAGATTTCAACTGATTATTTGCAAAGAGTGCATATGTTATTTAAAATTAGACAAAGTGATTTCCCCCCCCCCCCTCTAATAATATTAAAAACTGGCATTTTGTCTTCACCTTCAAGATACTAAGTATCTCTCGTTAATTTGGAGGTGGAGGATAATATCTGAATGTGCGTAACCTTCAGTTAAGAAATTTGCTCTTACTGATTTAGGATGGTTTTATTGTGTGCATGAGTTACATTATTTTAGGCAATGTAATAGTTTTTCTTGTCTTCCGATTTATTTCAGTTTCACACAGGAACATTTATCAACCAATGTCCATTCATTTCTGCTCTAAGATATATTATTGGGCTCTCGGGAAGAATTCTGGGGGAGGGAAATCCACCAAGACTATTGCATTTTTCTGACATATCTTCGAATGAAAAGTGTACTGGAGTGTTACGACTGAAAACTCAAGGAAGTAATAAACCCTCTGAAACCTCTCTGGCTTTGGCTATCTAGAGGACCTGAAAAATTACCTGGGAGATGCTTTCTGTATCTTCTGCAATCAAGAGAGTGGGGATAAAACAAAAAAGTGCTACTTATTCAGATGGTCTTAATTCCTAGAGGAAGGATAAATAGTGTAAAGTGCTTTTTGGCTGGCAGGGAAGCTCAGGCAAATAAAATACATTCCATCTAATGCCCAATTTAAAAGATGACTGGAGACAGAGAAGCCTTTTGGCTCTGATCAGTCACTCCAGTTCAGTTTGTGATATACTTTGGATATCATCAAAGGCTAAACTTGTATTTTTCAGGAGGGATGTCAGTCTCTCCACAGTGGTACAAGAACTTTGCTGTAAGTTGACATGGGGCAGGGATCAACAATCATTTGTTTGTTGATCTCTTCTGTATTAAGATTATTTTAGAGCTAAAAAAAGATTGTGCATGACCCAAACCTTTTGAGCAAGATGATTAACTGATTATATTTCCATTTTAATGTCAGGGTGCCAAGTAACACCCCCAACGAAAGAAAACTCTGAGGCTTGAAGTTCTTCAAAGTTCCATTTTATTAGAGATGTCATATTGGCACATCTAGGAAAACCTGAATCTGAAACTTCCAGGTTTTCCCCACCCCAAAAATGGTCAAAGATCCATCCCCTGCACCCATAAGTCCATCACATGGTCCAATGAATTCACCATCTCAACTGGGGACACCCCCCTAGTCACTCCCATCCTGGTGCACGTCAAATGAACTTGGCTCACAGAGAAAGGAATGTTGTTATGGTTAATCCTTCACCACCCCTTGTAATCCCCCATCCCGTTTTCTCAGGTACTACATGTGGCAGCTCTGAAGCTCCAATGGAAAAGATGGCTTTCAGGGCTAACATCTAGCTTTTTTCTCATTAGCTCAAGAACATATGGATGGGTTCCTCCACGATTTCCTTCTGGTAGTCTTGTGGGTTGGTTTATGGAATATCTATTAACTGCTACACAGAGATCAACCTGAGGGTTCATGCTTCAACCTACGGCTTCACCATGCTTTCCCTTTTATCTAACAGCCAAGAAGAAATCATGTCAATGTAACTCACGTTACTCCCATAGCTTACTCTAGTCATACTTCCAGGACAGGGCCATGCTGTGCTATTATGTACACAGCTCTTCCATGTGATGTGTAAGGCAGTGGTTGATGATTTTCTCTGACACAAATCTAGACGTCACCCATCATAGGAAAAGCCATCACCAATCTGCACACAGATTGTATGATGGGATACCTGTTACATGATCTGGGCACTTTTTTCTCTTTTTAGATTTTAAAATTGATCTTTCTTGACTGCAAAATAGAAGTCATCTTAATTTTTGCCAGCTTACGTAGAGTGGCTGCATAAGCTTTCTTGAAGCAAATAAATCTAGAAAGGGATTTTGATATAGGTCAGAGACAGAGGTGGGTTGTTGCCGGTTCAGCCTGGTTCAGCCAAACTGGTAATGGCGACAGCAGGAGACTCCACCCACCTGCCCATGCATGCACAGAAGCGCTGTGTGAGCGTGTGCAAGCACAAGCATAAGCAAACCAGTAGTAAATTGATTAGCAACCCACCACTGATTAGAGAAGGGTTTTGTGGGGTAGTTTTGGAGTATTTGTCATTTCTGCAAAATAATAGACCTATCAGTTTATCTATCTATCAACCTCTAGATGGCAGCAAAGGATTAGAATTTTTTATATGTCCTGGCTGCTCTCTGGTGGTCATCCAAATGTGTGCAGCTGAAATGCAGCTGCTGAATAAATTTTGCTGAAGAGCTGGACTGTTGTGTCAAATCATACAGTAGCATATATACAACTTCGATAATTCCATACCTATACTAGTTTAGAAAAGAAAGAGTCAGAATTCTCTGAGAACAACATTAGACAAATGCATAATAGCAAAGGCCTTTCAATTAAATCAGAAATGGGTTATAAATTTCAGTTCATATTCTTCAGGTCAACCCATCAACCTTTAGCTAACCTGTTGAGAAGAGAAGAGAAAAGCAAGACCCCAATAGTACTACGAACAAGCACCAAACCAAGACCAGTCAAAATAACATTGTCCCACAGCAGGTCTGTCAGACTAAATATAGTCAAGGAAATTGATGCCCTTGTTTGCGTCACATCAAGCCTCTTTTATGCCTCATGGATTTGCCAGAGGGGAAGTCTTCCATTTTCTCATGAATGACAATATTTTCATGCTGGAACACCATCAACCAGCTTCAGGCTTCCTTCACAGAGTCATGCTAGAGATGAAGGGTTGGTTGTGGAAACATATTCTCTGCAAATGATAGATGGACAACTTTTATGATGCAGAAATTATGCTTTGTGAATGAGCTCCATGTGCTTAATTTTCAGATTGATTGTATATAGTATTACTAATTCCTTTGTGCAGTTTAAACCATTCTTTGCATCTAGGAAACCTTTCTTCTTTCTCTTCCCCACCCACTTAAAACTAGTTTGATTTATTTAAAGTACATTTAATTTTCTTACATTTATATTCTGCCTTTTCATTGAAAGCTCAAGGCAATGTATGTGTGAATCTTTTCTTCTATTTCAACAATAATAAGTGTGTGAGATAAATTGGACTGAGAAAGAGAAACTAGCCAAAATCAACCAAGAAGTTCTTATGCTTAGGTGTGTTTTCAGATGCCTCTGGTACCATTTTATTCTTCCTAATTGTAGATGAAAGTAAGAGCTCAGCTGATACAAATTGGATTCCTGCAGGTATAAAATTGTGTCAGAGTGGCTACTAGTTATGGTGACTAGTATTTTTCCCCATATCAGTCAGAATTAAGCAGTCTCTACTCCTCTTCCCAGAAGGAGTCCCTCCCTCCTGCGACTCCAAACTATCACCCATCATAGTTTGGTTTGATTTTATGTTGTATGAATCCAGAAAACTGTGGCTTATTCTACAAACAATGGATAAACAAATCATTGATGTAGGAATCTAGATGTAACATGACCCTCAGTACCATTTGTTATGAAAATTAAATAAGAAGATAATACTTTGCTTGTCCTTTCTTCCCAAAGATCTTGTTCAATGGGAAAAATCTATGGGAATGGAATGTTGGCTTAGATAAGCAGTTCCGTGACAGTTTTCCACGACATCTTTTTTAATGTTATGTATCCAAGGAGATAAACCTATGTAAAGTAAGCTGCATAAAATTACTCTTGATAAAATAATTCAAGAGGAGCCTCTTCTTGATCATTTGATATTTTACATAGATACTAGCTGAAGACTCCCTAGAATAAGAATGAAACCTTTCCAATGGACAAAATCGGATACAATTGTAGTTGGGTATGTAGTATGTGTTTATATAAAAAAATGGGTCAGTGCATTAACAAAATGTGGAAAGACTGGCACTAGTGAAATATTGATCCAGATGGTGCTAAGTAGAAAATGTGGTTACAGCACATTAGTTTTTGTCTCCATGGTAATGCTAGTTTGACAGGTTTAGATATTTAGATCTGCAGTGCAGTGCTCAGCACAATGTAATATTAAATAAACCTTTATTTATGCAGTCTATTGGTGAGAAGTACATCATCAACATATATATGTATATGATATATCAGACATGCCCAAAACTACTTACGACTCACTTCTAAAGTTACGGCTGCTGTCATTCGCTCTCCGATGGAGGTACTGCCTCCATCTCCCACACCGGGTCCCCAAAGATCTTAGGCCTGCTTTCCACCCAACTGAGACCAACATCCCCCTCCTCACTTACGTTTCGTAGTAGATCCCCAAAGCTCAGGAGATCATGGTAGACAGGACACTCTGTTTCTGGTCACATGGCACAATCCAAGACTTCCATTTTTCAAGTGCCAATTGAATTGTAGCCACTAGGAAGATGGTGGCTGCTTCCAGGCATGTGCCATATGGAGCATCTTGCTTCGCTTCGCTAATGCAAGTTTTGTAGCATTCTGGCAGGCTCCATTATACTCGTAAGTCAAGGACTACCTTTAATTCTGCAAATGTGTAGAATAGGTATGTGGCTCCACACATGCCAATGGTCCATAGATGTACTTGCTAGTCATTATATGCTGCCTAGAAAGTGAATGGATTGAAATCCACGATAGATATAATAGATATTGGAGTGAAAGGTATATGGATGTAAAGTTCGTAAGAATCAGCCTTGAATTTTATAGATGTGCTATATGGTTTTATGCATACTTATTTCTATAATCAGGGCTGATTTTTTTTCAGCGCAGCTTCCTTTTAAAGAAGGCTGATAAGAATGGTAGCTTTCACTTAACTTTGGTTGGTTGGTTTAATTATTGTGAAGCAACATAAGATTGACATAATTCAGCCTAGGAATTTTAAGCAGTTATTATAAAAAGCCTTATTCAAATATTGCTTAGTATTAACAGAAAATATCTTATTAAAACAGCAATTTTAAAAAGCTCAGCTGACCTGATCCTGAGAATTTTAATATGCAATTTCCCAATGAATCTTTTCAGGATATTTCATCCTTTATTTTTTTTCCTAAGTTTTTTATGTGGGAGATCTCCGCGAAGTGTGCACTTTATTTGGGTGCACTGGTGGGATTCAAATTTTTTTTACTACTAGTTTTGTGGCCGTGGCTTTGTGGGCTTGGCAAAATCCTCATTCCCTATCCACCCGACTAACCTACTTTCCAGCTCCGTTCTCCTGTTCAGGGCAAAAAAAGAAAAAAGGCTGGGAGGCAACTAGGCCAGCCTATTTGCCGGTTCTCCGAACTACTCAAAATTTCCACTACCAGTTCTCTAGAACCTGTCAGAACTAGCTGAATACTACCTCTGACTTGGATGCTGGTCAAGGCGATGAGAACCACCACTTGAGGCCATTTCTAAGTGAGACGTATTCAGTCTAAATAATAGTGCGACATGGACAATTAATATCCTAGGTCTAGAAACAGACTTTTGAAGCATTTGATATATCCTGCAAAGCCACTGCAAAATTAGTTGTATCGTAATTTTAAAAAAAGTTTTTTGAATGTCAGAGAAATCATTGTGTTAATTCTGTTCTGTTGTTTAAATTGAATTCAACTACATTTAGTTTTTCTATCTTAATCCTGGCCGTTTTTAGGAAAGCATCTTTGGCATGCCACACCAGACCATGTGTGATCTTTGGCTTGAAATAGATTGTGTACCTTTGCAGTGGTACCATCTGTGTGCTAATAAATGTTGTCTGACATTGTCACCACCCAGAGGACATAGAGAAAAGTCAGTTCATGAAGTCGCAAAACAAGGCTTAACTGAGATTAATAAATTGCAGACAAAGAAGAGGGATCTGAGAAGGGATTTTTAAACAGCTGTACATCAAGAGAGTGTAAGCACGAAGGTAATGGATTAGAAGAGACATGCCTTCTAAAGTCTCTTGAAAATAATTTAGTTGTGTTAGGCTTTTGTTTGCCATGCAATAAATGTAGCTTTCAGTTGCATTCGTTGCATGTAGAATATTTTCCTCATCATTATCATGGATGAAAACTTTTTAAATAATTGTGATGAAAGGCACAATTCATGGGAGTAGACAAGTGTATCATTATTATTATAGAGTCCTCAACCATTGACTCTAATGGAGCCTGCCCATTATGGTCACAAGAGGTTATGGTCGTTAAGTGAGGCGACCACATGGTTGTGTAGCTTACTGATCCTCATCCCTACTCTCCCTGTGGCTGTTAAGTGGAGCACAGGGTGCCTCTTGGGTGGGGGCAGCCCTGGGAGGCCTTCCTTCTCTAATGTGATGGAAGCAGAGCAGGCTGCTTTGTCTCTTGGCCATATAGCTCTGTCCCAGAAGCAGGTGGCATTTTGTGAAGTGTGCCCACTCTGAAAATTGCACCTGTTTCTGGGATGCATCGCAGCCTACTTCCTTGCCTCACACAAGCTCTGGCGGTCCGGAGATCTCCCAAAGGTAAGTATACAATTAGTGACCGTGTGTAAGGAAGAAGGTATGGGATCCAGTGAGGTGGGAAGCTCAACCAAGACAATATTAGTTGTAAGAATGAAAGCGATGCTGCAGTGGCTATAGCCTCAAAACCGGTTCATAAATATCTTTTTTTGGGGTGGGGGTGGGTTGTCATAATTTCAGGTGGTTGCTAAGTGAGCAGCTGTATGTCCAGAATTTTCAGTATGTGCTATAGGATGTTTCTTACCACAGTCCCACCCAAAAAATCATTGATTTTAGAATAGCTGGCTGATTTTTGACCAAATTATCTCATTTCATAATCATATTATTTTGTTTGTCTTATTTGATACGTTAATTGTAGCCTCAGTTTAGCACCCAAAAGATGTGAAAACCTATATTTCAATGTTTCAAAACATTGTCTGGAGATTTATGTGAACCACGATTTGTATAGCTAAGCTGGGAATTTGGAGAGAACTGTGAATGAGTACCATAGGTGTTATTTGTTTGTTAATCACAGCAGGAGATGTTCATTATTCTTCTGGGTGCTTTTGTTTGATTTTTTTTTTGTCTTCTCTCCTTTCCCGTATGGAAACTTTTAAGCCCATTTGAGTCTTCCCCCAAGCATGTGGTTTTCAGATGTGTAGGACTACAGCTTCCCAGCATTGTCACTCACCCATGATTGACCCAGATGAGTCTTCCCCATAAAAATGTCCTCAAATGTTTCCTCCCAGAATTCCTAGTAAGAATTAACCACTGCTGAGAATTACATCTGGAAAATGCCCTGGTTGGGAAAAATAAATCTCAATGGAACAGCAGGATCTTGAAATTATCTGCCTAAGGATACCAGACAGATGAAATAAAAGCAAGATGGTTGAAGTATTGCTAGTTTTCTATTATGTGTTTCAGAAGCTTTGCTCTATTCTTTTTCTTACCTATTGTTTCCAAATCTGTGTTCTTTCTCAGTCTTTCTAGTTTTATTCAGTCTGTCAGGGAATCCTGCTGGAAAATCTTACTACAAGCTGTCCCTTGGATCCTGATGGAAGAGCTTACTACAAGCTAGTAAGCTTGCTTTGTAGTAACTTCATGTTGGAGTTCATTCTTTGCAAGTTGAAAATCCCATGTTCAATCCCTAGTATCTCCTCTTACCAAGGAGCAAATCATAAGAAGTTATGAGAATGATGAGCTATTGCCAGCCAGCATAATTAATCTTGTCTGGAGAGACAAAATAGCTTGACTTGGTGCAATAAAGTACATTTGTATCTATGTCATATCGTTGCTTTGAATAATAAAAATAGAATATACCATATTCGTGTTTAATATGCTTGGGACAAAGTAACAAAGCAGAAGGATCAAGGAAGACAATATAATTATAATAACTGATGATTCAAAACCATAATCATATTTCGTGCGTGGAAGAAACAATTCTGTTTTTTTCTGTCGGCAATTCATTGCAATTTAAGTATTTAAATAGAAGGCTATGAATGCTTTTTCCTGGATGTCTGGAGATTATGAGAATTCAAATCAAGACATCTGGAAGATAATCAGGATGGAGAAGGCTGGAAAGTTTTGTCACCCCAATCCTCAGCATTAGCATTTTTTTTCCTTTATAACTTAAGTTTTACCATGTGACAAGGTTGCACGAGCTACCATTTTTAAACAAGATAAAACAAGACTGGACTCCTGTTTACTATCTGAATAGCTGCTAACACCCTTATTCCTGCTGACACATCTAATCAGACAAGGTGACAAAATGCAATGCAGTAGCATGTGATTCTCCCAAAGCAAACTCTTACAGCATTTACTACAGTCCCCTCACATACACAAACACAAGCATTGTGGTTAGTCTCAACTGATGGCATTTATGTTGGCAAGGATACTGGATGTTTTGAAAGATTCTTGGCTTTTCAGAAATGTAACTGTTAATCACTAAACTTGATGAAAAGTATGGAGGTCATGAGAACACCAAATGTTGACATGTCATCCCAGAGTGACAGTTCTTCTGCAATATTAACAAGAAATTTATTTTGAATAACTTTCATTCTAAAAGAGATAAAGAAGGGTAAAAATACTTGGGATCAGAATTAGTGGAGGATTTAAAGGAAAACTCCATAAATCATGTGTGATAGTTGAATAAACGGTCATATTATTTTATATATATCTCAAAATACCTGTGAATGCTATCTGCAAATGCATACATGCTGATGATATGCTATTTTATTACAAAGAATTCTTAACATATGGGGCAACTCATTTTATACAGTGGTACCTCGGTATTTATTGTTAATTGATTCCACAAGGCCCAACAAGTACCAAAAATGATAAGTATTAAATAATTTTTCCCATAAGGAATAATGTAGTGAGTCAGAAGGCAGCCAAAACCAACAAGTACTATCTTGTACTAAACAAATAATGAATAATGGGACAAAATTTTCATGACAGAAAGCATTGAGCACCAAATTGAATGAGTTTTTAAGTAGTTAAAGTAGTTAAGTATACCACTGTATTTTAAGATTCATTAGCTATTTTTTCCACTACTTTCTTTTAAAACCTCATGAGCTTCCAAATATGATAATTTATGTAGATTTGTAAGTCTTCAAAATGTCACAGAACCTTTAGTGCAAAGTACTTGTTTAGAAATTGTTATTATTATTTTATATGTCAGAGGAACCTATGCAGATGAATTGTCTGGAAGTTGAGTCATGGCAACTGGACTTCTGTATATTCATTATAAGTTTTATTTATTTTTTCCATACTAGAACTGAAGGTGATGTGTGTGATTTTCACTCTTATCATGCTCTGATATATGGCAGTCCCATTCAAATTCAATATGGTTACTGCAGCGTGTGTTGGACTAAAGTAGGCATTGCTGACCAGAACCAAAGAATGATTATTATGCCATCAAGTCTATGTCAGCTCCTACTGAAAACATATATAGATCTTCTCCATCTTGTCCCAAACTGACTCTTCAGATTTCCAAGAACTAATTCATTACTGCAATAATTAAGTTGATCCAGTCTGCTGGTGAATTCTTCTCTCTTTCCTTCCACCATTGTCAGTATGGTATTATAGACACTCTCAAGAAAACTAAGTCTTTGCCTAATGGGTCCAAAATACAATAGTATTTTGAAATAATTTGAACCAGATCATTTTGTGCCTTGAGTGAGAACTGATTCATTCTGTGATCAGTCTGTTTTCTTGACAATCCATATTATTTTCAGGAGTCTTCTCCAACACCAAAAAAGCATCAATAATCTTCAAAGTCTAATTTTCAATTCCACAGAGTATCATAAGGAATAGGGCAGCCTTATATAGAGTGCGTTAATACAGTCCATTCAGAAGATGATCAGGGCATGAATTCATAGAATAGAATAGAATAGAATAGAATAGAATAGAATAGCAGAGTTGGAAGGGACCTTGGAGGTCTTCTACTCCAACTACCTGCCTAGGCAGAAAACCCTACACCACTTTAGACAAATGATTATCCAACATCCAACAGTAGAACTTCCTGATCAAGGAACAGTTGCAATTGGCATACAATATGAAGTGTAACTAAATGTCATCCTAGCCACAACTGCTACTTGCTTTTTTAGCAGGAATCATGAATACAGAACTTTATCCAGATTGCACACCTATTGTCTGTTTCGGGCACTGCATTTAGCACCAAAGTTCGTAAATTCCCAAATCTGAAAGGATACACATTTCCCAAAACCACTCAATCTTATCAGAGTTCAACTGAACTCTGTTGAAAGTCAGTCGTAAAGCGCAGAAACTATCAAACATTTCAATATATTGCCCTTGTCTTGCAACTATTCCTTTAGTGACTTTTCAAAATTACAACAGCACTGAAAAAAACTGACTTACAACTGTTTTTCCACATTTATGATTGTTGATCATGGACAGATTATCAGAATTGGACCCCTGGCAACTAATTCATATTTATTATGGCTGTAGCCTCCCAGGATCGTGTTTTGCAATCTTCTGACATGCAAAATCAATTTACTTCACAACCATGTTAGTAACTTAATCCATGCAGTGATTTGTGTAACAAATGTGGCTAGAAAGGTCATAAAATGGAGAAAATTCAATTAACAACTGTCTTGGTTAGCAATAAAAGTTTTGGGCTCATTTGTCATCATATGTCAAGAACTACCTGTATTCTCAACCCTGTGATAAGATTTTTCCACAGGTCCATATCTCTACCATTAGATATGAACTGAAATGTCTGTCATTACAAACTTTTTGAAAAGTGCATCAGCTATTTTCCCCCCACGATTTTCTTCTAAAGATTGTGGGCTTCCAAATATGACTTATTTTATGTAGATTTGTTAGCCTTCAAAATGTCACAGGACTTTTAGTGCAAAGCACTCATTTAGAAGTTATTATTTTATATGTCAGAGGAACCTATATAGATGAATTGTCTGTTGAGTTGAGTCAGGGCATCTGGACTTCTGTATATTCATTATCCGTCCTTAAGGTTGGTTGCTGTACCTATTGTTATTGATTTGGTCTTATGCTTAATTTTAGTCCTGTTTTCCCCCACTATGCCCCTTGACTTCATTATTAGTGCTTTCAATCAAAGGCCTTTATAATCAGTAAATCTATTGATTTATTTTTAATATTCTTTGGTTTTGTCAATTACTGCATCCAGGATGAATCAATAGTAACCTCTTTTGTTCTTTGATATTTTCTAAGGTTAGCTTGAACAGCTGGCATCTTCCATTCCATGTAGGGCTCTAAACTATGTTAGACAATTCAAAGCATTATTTTGCTTGTATGTGTGAAATTGGGGATATTGTATGGTAATCACATTTTATTAAGTCTATGGTTTTCTTCCTTATTCATTTTAACTTTGGCATTTCTGTCCCCAGCCACAAACAGCACATCTTCCTTATATATTCTATCTATTTCAGATTTAACATTTCCATAAATCAGTCCCCTCTTCTATATCAGTGATTGAAATAAAAAACACAGACATATTATAGGGTTTCTAAGAAGGATAATTAACTATTTGCATTGTATCCAAGTCTTTTTTATATTCTTACTGACTTTGCAAATACAGGTAGTTCTCAACTTACAACCACAATTGAGCTCAGAATTTATGATGTTAAGTGAGAAATTTGTTAAGTGAGTTTTGCCCTATTTTTACAACTTTTCTTACCATATTTGTTAAGTGAATTACTGCACTTGTTAAATTATTACACCAGTTGTTAAATAAATCTAGCTTCCCCATTGACTTGGCTTGCCAGAAGGTCACAAAAGATGATCACATGACCCCGAAACACTGCAACTGTCATAAATGTGAGTCAGTTTTCAAGCATCTGGATGTAAATCATGTGACCATGGAGATGCTGCAGAGGTCACATGTGTGAAACTCTTCTGAGTGCCATTGTAACTTCAGATGGTCACTAAATGAACTATTGTAAGTTGAGGACTCACCTATAATGCTGTTCCTTATTTGTTTTATGAAAGCAGTGCTATATCTTGTGTGATTTTCTGACTGTCCAATTGCAGTCCATTTTAATTCACTGATGAATTAAAAAAAACATCTTTCATCTTTCACTGGATTGAGCCAGTTCCCATAGCCTTGTTTCTTCTGTTCCAAATTTCCATAATAATTCTATCATTGCAGCTTTGGATTCTCTTTTCTTGAATAGCAATATTAACAACTATTTGCCCCAAAAGAGTTATTAATCTAACTACTTCATAAAGATCATTAATACTCCACAGTAGCATGAGGGGGCTTTTATCCAGGGCTATATCATCAATCCATTTATTTTTGCATTTCATGTGATTTCTTCTTCTTCTTCTTCTTCTTCTTCTTCTTCTTCTTCTTCTTCTTCTTCTTCTTCTCCTCCTCCTCCTCCTCCTCCTCCTCCTCCTCCTCCTCCTCCTCCTCCTCCTCCTCCTCTTTCTTTGTAAAATACAAGAATGGTTTATTATTGCCTTCTCCCACATCATATAAAATTATGGTTTTGGTATTGTCATTAAGCTGATTATCTGTCCCCACATATTTCTATATTGCAACTGCTTGCTTGGGATAGGATAAGATAGGATAGGAGTAGGAATAGGAGTAGTAGGAATTAATTGTTCTCACTGTTAGGGAGTTTCTCGTTAATTCCAGGGTTGCTTATTATTTATTCATAGAAGTGGAATTTTATACAAGTAATCCTCAGTTTACAACCATTCATTAAATGACTGTTGAATGGCATTGGGGAAAAAAGTGACTTTTGACAAATTCTTACACTTATGACAATTGCAGCATCGCCACTATTTCGGGTGCTTGGCAACTAGGATGTGTTTCCGATGGTTGCAACATCCCGTGGTCCTGGGATTGTCATTCACAACTTTCCTAGGGAGCTTCTGACATGCAAAAAGAAGTGTTATTCAGCTGATTCAGACCTGTTCAGGCGAATTGGTATCTCCGACAATCAGTTGACCCCGCCCACCTGCACCTGCCCTATCCTGTCCTTTATTTCCTGGTTGTTAAACCAGCAACATCCCACCACTGCACCAAAGTCAATGGGAAAAGCCACATTTGGTTAACAACTACATGATTCACTAAACAGCTGCGATTCACTTAAGAAAAAAATGGTAAAATGGGGCATTTAGCAATCTAGCAATGCCTTGTTTAGCAACAGAAGCTTTGGGCTCAATTGTGGTCATAAGTAAAGGACAACCTGTATACTTTACCTAAAAGTAAAATATATTTAATTTATCCAGGCAATGGGGTGAATGTCATGATTTGGATGACTCTGCAGGGAATATATATTCTTGGTGTGCACTCCCTCCATCAGCTTTGCCTATTCCTCCAAGAAACACCCGCACAGCCACAGTGAGGCAGCATAGCTTCACTTGAGAGGAGCCAGAATATGAAAAGTATGGTATTTATCTTAGAAGATAGTCACATTTCCAAAACAAACATTGGGCTGTTACTTTCTGTGGGTGGCTGTGGGAAAATGGGAGCAAGTAATGCTTTCTCTGAATGCTTTTGATTCTAAGCTAAAGAAGAAAGGAATAATGTCATGTAGCACATAATCTGAAAATAGTGAAGGACGTATCAACAAGCCATTTCATGGTTGACACTACAGTCTTGCCCAGATAAAGAGCTATAACCTCTTTAGTTTTATTTCAAGTGTATTCAATTTCCCATTCTCTTTGCAACTACTATTAGATTTTTCTGCCTTCCACATCAAATGAGTAAGATTTGACTACTGAGCCTCTATAGAAGTAAAGATATCAAATTCCCCTTTCTCCATTTTTACAGTTTCATCTTATAAAATGCTCTCCAAAACTAGGCATTTTATTTCCACTTTTCAAAATAGCCAATAATAATTTATGCATTTCTGTTGCTAATGCTGATAAACTTTGCAGATCAGAATGAACTATTATTTTTCCGCTTTCCCATTTATGAAATAGGAAAAGAATTGGGGAATAGAAGATAATAAACTATTTGTCCAAATTTTCTTTAAATCCTTGAAATTTTGCTCATGCATCTAAATATTGAGCTGAAACTAGCTTTCTAAACATTCAAAAACCAGTTTTCTTTTTAGCCTGTCTTATGTTTCTTGGGTCATTTGAATGACTTTATATGTTGCTTAAACCCATAAGAAGAGATTTCAACAATGCCAAGTTAAGTGCAGTTAATCTGTCACTCTT
Source organism: Thamnophis sirtalis (assembly GCF_051295495.1). Taxonomy (NCBI): domain Eukaryota; kingdom Metazoa; phylum Chordata; class Lepidosauria; order Squamata; family Natricidae; genus Thamnophis; species Thamnophis sirtalis. The sequence goes on along the minus strand of NW_028261384.1, from coordinate 14,135,495 downwards.
TAATAGGAAATTGATGTATGAAGTAAATGTACAACTTAAAAAAAAGACCAATAATTTCTAATTGGCAATCCACACAAGTTGCAATTCCCAAAGATATATTTAAAAGTTGGTTGTAAATTCCATAGTTTGCTATAAATCTAAAAAGAGTTACATGAATTTTTGCTATATGATATTTGCTATTTTAGATTCTGGATTTATGAAGATGTGCGAATACTGAAACTATCCCTAGTTTAAGTGAGAAGTCAAAAAATTGCTTTCTTTTTTTCAAAATTAATTTGTTCTATAATTCTTAAGCAACCACGATTGTTTTTATTGACCTCATAGTTTGAATCAATCCATACAAATAGCCATCCATTTCAGCCTACACCAAAAAATTCTTGTCACATATCCTTTCATCTTAGATTGATCAGATCGCTGTTTTGAGCTTTTCAACTAAAAGGCCTATACTCAGCCCATTAGCTTCCTATCAGTGTAGGGTAGTTAGATCCCAGGAGTATAATACATTGATGCTCATCATTTTCCTGTTCCCTGCATAGCATGAAATATTACTTTACTTCATTGTATTCTTGGTGGATGTTTTCTAATAGGATACACATTCTTTTTAAAAGAACTTGCAACGTTATTTATAACTTTAGCTTTTAGCTTGTTTAGTTCACGGAAGACTTTCTTGTACAATTATTTGCACATAAAATATTTATGGTGAAAAATAATGACCCACTCTTGATTTACAACAATTATGGGGAGAAATGCCAAATGAAGAAAATGAATCCTGTGTTGATGTATTAAATTTATTTCATAGAGATGCTGTAGGTTGGAGATGACCAAGCTGAGCTTGAAGGAGAGGTCAAACACATCATAAGTCATGAATCCCTGTGCGCCAACAGGAGATCTAAGTCCAACCTACTTTCAATGCCTTTCTATTCTTAACTCCCGCTAATTTTCCTTGACCATTAGTAGTTCAGATTTTTGCAGACTGCTTAAGCTTAATAAATCTTTATATACATTTGAACTGCCTGGATTTCTGAGTTCCCTGGTGCTTGACAGATGTTTGTTGGATGGGTGCTTTTATAAGTTAAATTTTAAGCTATATACAGGTAGTCTCAACATACGACCACAACTGAGTGCAAAATTTCTGTTGCTCAGCAAGGCAGTTGTTAAATGAGTTTTGCCCCATTTCACAACCTTTCTTGCCGCAGTTGTTAAGTGAATCACTGCAGTTGTTAAGTTGGTAATACAATTATTAAGTGAATCCCCATTGATTTTCCTTGTCAGAAGATTGCAAAAGCTGTCATAGGACCCCCAGATCACTGCAACCATCATAAAATATGAATCAGTAGCCAAGCTTCCAAATTTTGATCAGATAACCATAGAGATGCTGCAACAGTTGTGAAAAATGATTCTGCCACTTTTTTCCAAGATGGAAAATTTGTGATTCTCCAGATGTTATTGAAGTACAAGTTCCAGAATGATTCTTTGACTATTGTTGCTAGCATTACTAAGAGTTTTAGCCTGTTGTTTCTCATACGTAGTACTACAAGAAAAGTTCTCATCATAGTATATGAGCGATTCTAGCCTGTTCAAGTTATTTTTTTTAGTTTAACCAATTACCTGATTTATGTAAGACTTCTTTATTGTTCTGATTTCCCCAGAATGAATATTTTTTTGAAGGGGATGCCAGATTAATTCTAAAAGATTTTTATAACTACTAGTTGGATGGATGCTTCCATTCTCAACAATGTTTCCTGAGGCTTTTTTTTTTTACTTATAACTAATAATCATGTGGATTTAATTTAGTTAATGAAGTGATACAGACATGTGATCTCAAGCAGGAAATTTGGTTGCAGAGATGACTGATTATGTATGAGTCTGTGGTAAATATTTAATTCTTTTTGACTGGTAAAACAGAATCATTGATAGTACATCAAATCTTCTATTGTAATGGTTTGAATTTGTATGATTGCTGAGAACATTCAGTTGCTCATAGAACAAAATGATTTGTAGGCAGCTTCTGTAAGACAAGGGAAAATTGTTCGTTTCATATTAAAGCCATCCCATAGATTCAACACAATGCACCATGTGTTAACTGCAAATACTGGAAAGAAAGATGTGAATAATTAAAGATTGGAGAACTGGGAAATCAAAACCTGTGGAGAACTGAAATTGCAGCAAATGGGTACTGGTCTGTTGTAAATATGTCCACACAATGTTTGCAATTTGTGAAAGGGTAGGCAAAATGGGTTATTTTTTACATTGACAAAAATAATAGCGTATTCCAGAACAGCAAGTCACAATGTAGCATTGGAATATAGTATTTTCAGTAAAATGGAATTCCTGATTTCATGGCATTTTACTTTCCTATAATCACTGCTTGAATAGACAACTTTCATTTATTAAATAATTTATTATGTGTCATGCTTTTTAATAAGAAAATTAAATATTAAATGGGGCAAAAATCATGATCGGAGTCATCCAGCTAATATCAAATTGTGCAGAGCAGGTAAATAATTATAGAAAAGAGTTGGACTAATAAACAGCAATAGCACTTAGACTTATATACCACTTCATAGTACTTTTCAGCCCTCTCTAAGTGATTTACAGAGCTAGCATATTGCTCCCAATATGGGTTCCCATTTTACTGACCTCGGAAAGATGTAGGGTTGAGTCAACCTTGACTCAGAATCAAACTGCTGGCAGTCAGCAGAATTAGCCTGCAATGCTGCACTCTAAACATTGAGCCTGAAGTTTTATTCTATATTGATGTCTCTCCAGATTCAGACAGGGACAGTCTTTACAGAGTCTTATTGTGTAGTGGCATATCACCAGAAATCATGTTACTTTAGCTGCTTTAATGGGATCTGAAGTTGGAAATCTGAGCAATTGAAAACAAAGCTTGCAGGCATTCCAAGGGTTTCAGATACAGCTACATGGGATACAAATAACTAGAATGAGCAGAACAATATTGAATTGTCATTCATTTCTTTGATTATTCCCCACTTCCTGTGGGAGGCACTGGGAGATGGTGCAGCACATTGTTCTTTCAGAACAATGAGAAACACTCTGTGTGGGCTGGGATATCTTAGAATGGGAAGGAATGTAAAATATTGCTGCGGTTTCACTAATAATGCACTGGAGGAAGAGTGGTGGCTGAGGTGGAACAGATCTTCAGATCTGAAGGCACCTAGGTTGGAGAAAGATGACTACACCATGAGTTTCTGATAATTTTTTTTAAGCCCCTTCGGCTTTAAATGCAAGGTTGTAATCCCAGATTAGACTTCTCCAATTCCTTGCTGATGACATTCTTTAAAAGATGGCTAGAATTCCAAATGGTGAAGGGTAGATCTGATTAAAAGATTAAAGTCCATGTTAAGATTTCCTCAGCACCTATGATAGTAGCTAAAAAATTCTGCCAGGTTATTTCAGAAAACAAATGATTACAGGTAGTCTTTCAACTTACTAGCATTCATCTATATGAATGATGGTACTGAAAAAAGTGACTAAGTGGTCCTTATACTTGTGACTATCATAGTGCTCCCACAGTGACATGAAATAATTCAGAAACAGCTCTGAAAGGGTTTGCTTCCCCCTGCATTATGGTTAACAAATCAACACACAGGTAGTCCTTGATTTACAGCCATTTGTTTAGAGACCAGTTGCTGATAGAGCAGCACTGAAAAAAGTTACTCATTGCAGGTCTTCTCACACTTACAATCATCACAGCACCATCACACTCACATCTTCAAAAATTTAGCTGCTTGGCAACCAACATGTATTTACAATTGTTGCAATCGGGTGACATTCACTTACTTTCCCTACCGTTCAAAAATGTGAGCGCACCTTGTCCACGCATGTGCTCACCCTTCCGCGCAAGCACTTTGGCTTGAAAACATGCCTAAACAGAACAGCATCGAGCCGGGGAGGGTGGGCGGGGGCACCCACTATTTCCACTACCGGTTTGGGTGAACCGATCTGAACCGGCTGAATACCACCTCCGGCTAGAATACCCCCAAGTATGTATTCACCATTTGCAACCTTCCCAACTGGTTTCCAACAAGTAAAGTCAATTGGATTGAAACCAGATTTGCTTAATGACCTTGTGATTCACTTAACTACTGCAATGTTGTTGCTTAACAACAGTGGCAAAAAAATAGTAAAACCAGACATAACTCACTTAACAATCACCTTGCTCAGCAATAGAAATTGTGGTTCTATTTGTAGTCCTAAGTCAAGGATACCGGTACTTGTATTCTCGATCTAGGGAAGGAAGGAGATTGCTTAGGTTTATGAATCTTTGATACAAAACCATGGGGAAAAGGAAGAACTTGTTCTTCAGAAGAAACAGGAAAGGAAATTGAGAAGGTTCAGCAACTCTGTTTGTCTGCCTTGAACAAAACAACCTGTCAGGACTGATTGTACTGCATGAAAATGTGTTTTAGGAAAGTGGGATGTCTAATTCTTCACCCTTTTCCAAAACTGTGAATTGGATGGGGAAGCAGAGGCACAGAAAATTGGAAAATGCAGAGAAGGTGTTAGGTTGTTTTGGTCCTTGTTGTGACTGCATTCATCTTCTAAAAATTTCAGACAATTTCATGTCACCTTTGTTGGTCCATGAACACTCATGATGAAAAATCTTTTCATGGTTGGAGGAGCAAATTAAAAAAAAAATCAATTTGAAATCAATGGAAGAATAGGGAGCTAAAATAGAAACGCTAGTTTTCAGAGAAAAACCTCTCAGAGAGACATCATGTTCTATAACTCTAGAGCAAATGATGTTTGGTTTGGCAGAAAATAGTATTCCATATTTGCCTTATCATATGATTATGTGTTTGGGCCGTTGCATTGTTCTCCAGAAGCCTAAATTATTCATATACAGAACAAAATATAATCAGCAGCTTAAATGAAAACCTATTATCAAATCTTCCTTGTTTTCAAATTGAGGTGTTAAGAGTTGCAGTGCAGTTCAGATTATTTGAATTCTCTGGACTCACATCTTGTAAATATCCAAGCACTCCAAATACTAAAATATTCTCTTAGATGACTGTGTTTTCTACAGTTAGCACCATTTAATATGTAGGCTCTTGTTGTCTCTCTTGACAAAAGCTGACAATGTCTTGTACCATGTAATTGCCTGTTATTACAAGCAAAGTGATTTACGCTCTAGCTTCTTAGTAAAATATACTAAGTTTTTTTCACGGAGCTTAGGGAACAAAACAAAAAAAAGGAAAACAAAAAGAAACAAAAATATTTTCTCATAGCAATAGCACTTAGATTTATATACCACTTCACAGCTTTCTCTAAGCGGTTTACAGAGTAAGTATATTGCCCCCAACAATAAAATTGGTCCCCATTTTACCAATTTTGGAAGGCTTGAGGTGTCAGTTTGCCAACCAGCACTATCAATACAGGGCCCTCCCCTTGGGCTTCTCATCGGCCCCAAGGACATTTACCAAACTTCTGGCCACCATCGCAGCACATCTCTTGATCTCTCCTGGTGCGACTCGAATTCTACCTGGGTGACATTTTCATTCACTCATCGTCCAGGGACAGGCCCAGAGAGATCTTGACATCACCATCCACGTTCTCCAACGCCATGGGTTCTCCGTCAATCTCGACAACAGCCACCTGACTCCAACATCCAGAATTCAGCATCTTGGCACGGTGATCGACTCCAGGAGCTGCAAAGTCTTTCTTACACAGGAGCGGGTGGAAAGCATCAACTCTGGTGAGATACATCCGAGCGACTAGGTCAGCATCCATCGTCTCTGTCTCCCAATTGCTGGAAAACTAATCTCATGCATCGCAGTGGTTCCTTGGGCACATCTGCATGCATGAGAGCTCCAGTGGTTCCTCCTACAGATCCAGAGACGCAAGGCCAGCAACTCCAATAGAGTGGTTCGTCTCCCCGCAAAGGTGGTTCGGTCCCTCAGGTGATGGCAGTCGAAGGCCCTAGTACGGGGATCCTTCTTCAAGGAACCGGAGCTCCTGGTCATAACAACGGATGCCAGCCTATACGGTTGGGGCCTCATCTCCAGACTCACGTAATTCAGGGCAGATGGCGCAGGCGGAGCTCACTCACAACATAACTTGGCTGGAGCTCTGGCCCGCCAGGCTTGTCCTGTGTCATTTTCACCATCACACCAGGAGCCACGATGTCCTAATATTGACCAACAACATTGCCATAAAGTCATATATAGACCACCAGAGCGGCACTTAATCTCAGGTAGAACATCACTTGACATCGCTGCGGGCAAACCACATCTCGGGGGAAGACAACATGGCTGCGGACTGGCTGAACTCGGAATGGTGGCTCCATCCATCGCTGTTCCGTCAGCTGTCGCAGAGGTTCGGCCTTCCAAGCGTCGACCTATTCACCACCCCGGCCAACACGCATCTCCCCTCAGTTCTTTTCCAGGTTTCAGTTCCCCGGCGCAGAAGGGACAGACACCCTCCGATGTTGCTGGCCTCCTAGCCTCTTGTATGCTTTTCTGCCTCTCCCCTTGATACCCTTGGTGATCAGGAAAATTCTGTCAGAGGGAGCAGAAGTATTGCTCGTAGCACCATACTGGCCCAGGAAGTCCTGGTTCGCCAACCTCGTCAGCCTGTCGGTGACCAAGCACTGGCACATACCTCATGAGCAGATCTCTCTCACTGGACCCCCAGTGGCTTCAACTAGCCATTTGGCACTTGAGGGGGACCTCCTGAGGCTAAGCAGATTTTTGGACAAGGTCATCCGTACCAGCCAGGCGGCCCTCCACAGTCAGAATTTATGAGGCAGCTTGGTCTGCCTTCTCAACTTGGTGCCAGTCTCATCACATTATCGCCACTTCCGCAACTTTTCCACAACTACTGGATTTTCTCCAGGAGGAATTGGACAAAGGCCTCACGCCCAACATACTCCATCAGCAGATGGCAGCCTTGGCCACCACTCTGTCCACGGACTCACATCTGCCTCTTAGTAGACATCCTCATGTTCATAGGTTCCTCAAGGTAGCTACCAACTTCAGCCCTCCTACAATTCACCAATACCCGACCTGGGATTTGTCCGTCATCCTACAGACTCTGACCGCAGCTCCATTCAAATCGCTTCGATCCATCGGTTTGTGTCACTTGTCTCTTAAGACGGGTTTTCTTATAGCTGTCACCTTGGCGTGCAGGATCTCCAAGCTAGCCACTCTTTCCATCAGAGAGGACCTCTGCATTGTGCATCTGGATAGGGTCATTCTCAGACTGGACCCGGCATTTGAGCCAAAAGTCAACAGCTTCTTCCACAGGACACAAGAGGTGATTCTTCCTGATTTTGGTCCACGACCCAGACATCCTAGGCAGCACGTGTGGCATAAGCTTCATGTTCGCCACGCTTTGCACATATACAAAAAAAGAACTGCTTCCTTTCGCAGGTCGGAATCATTCTTTGTGTCTTTTCAACCCGTTTCCTTGGGCAGGAAAGTCTCATTTTCTATCATAGTACGCTGGATACAGGCCTGTATTAAGCTAGCTTATGAGCAACAGACTAGACCAGTTCCTCCTCACATTACAGCACACTCCACGAGGAGTGCCACGACTTCGGCCACGTGGGCCACGCAAGCGCCCATCGAGGAGATATGCAGGGCCTTGACATGGTGGTCACCATCTCCTTTCGAGAGGAACTAGAGACTGGATGCCTTTGCATCTCCAGAGGCTTCCTTCGAGAGAAGAGTCTTACAATGGGTCATCGCGACTCCCGCAGGCCTGGACACTTCTTCCCACCCTGGGAGTACATAGTTTGGGTATTCCCATGCTTGGACACTCCAAGCAGCACCTAGGAGAATGAGTGTTGACTTACCTGAATGGTCATTCTCTAGGCGCTGCGGGAGTGTCCAACCCCACCCTGGGGTTGTCCGCGGGTGCGTGTGTTACCAACTTTGAGGACATAGATCATTCATATATATCTTCCTTTTGGGACTTATTCTTCATTTTTTAAACTGAGCCTCTGAGGGGAGCAAGAGGCGTGGCTACACAAATTTTGAACTCAGTCCTTGGGCAGCAAGCTGAAGTTAACCCATGCTTAGACATTCTCACAGCGCCTAGAGAACGACCATTCAGGTAAGCCAATGGTCGATTTAAAAGCATCGAGTCAGGTTTATGCATTGACATCATGTAGAAAAGCTGTACTTGAGCAAGTACCTTGGAGTCTGATGAGGCTCTCATTTTAATATTTGACCTAAGTGGCAGTCAAGCATGCTAAACCACTATTTATGTGAGTGCATAAATAGTTGTCAAGGTCCCTATTCCAGTCTGAGAAACCATAATGAAAATGAGAGCATTGGGATTAAAATACACAACACTGACAAATTGCCCTACGCATGTTCTCTTTATGTAATTTTATTGCAAGATAATTTGTTTTCCTTTCTGTTGGATTGCTTCATGGGTGACAAGTGTTGGTGATGTGAACTTTCAGCCTTGTAGTGAGCCATGAGTGTCTACTGAATACAGCCTGATGTGGTTTGGGTAGCAGATCTGCTGGAGCATTGCAAAAGAATTTGTTTTAGAAATATTTGTTTTTAAAAAACAGAACAACAGCCTTCAAAATAGTTGCTAATTAAGCAGTAGGTTGCAACCTACAAGCATTTTTAAAAATCCTATTATGTATCACTTAAAAATATGTTAGGAAATATTTTATTATCCATTTTTTATTGGAGAGGAGGAAAGGAAAAAAAAGGTTGAAATCCCTAGCTTTCTCTTATCTCAATTTCCCCCCAGTTTTAACAAACTTCACATCTCTAGGTTTCTTTTTCTTACGAAGAGGCTTATCTCCATTTGATGTTGATGCCGCCTTAAGATTGATTGATTTTATGTCACCAAGTCAGTGTTGACTCTCAGCAACCACCTAGATAGATTTTTTTCCTCCCATGACAAAGTAGAATAATTTGAACCTGGCCATTTGTGCCTCAAGTGAGATATCTGGGGTTGATTTCTTAGGTGATTCATTTGCTCTTTTTCTTGGTATTCCCAGGAGCATTCCCTTTCCAAGAGCAAAGTTAAAAAGCGTCAAAATTCTTCTTACCCTGCTTTTTTGAAATCCATAGGGTGCCACAGGGAAAACAATTGCCTGCACTGTTCTGATATTGTAGGCACATCCTAGTATCTGAATGTCTTTTCCAAGGCCTTCAGGGCTACTTTACAAAGTTATAGTTTGTGGTATATTCCTTGACTTACTTTACTGTTGACCACTAGTAGTAAAATCTACTTCAAAATGATCTCAACATCTGGATCTCGTAGATTCTTCCAAAGTTTTCTTCTTATCTACAGGTAGTCATCTACTTTCAACCATTTGTTTACCGACCATATGAAGTTACAACAGTATTGAAAAAAGTACCGTATTTTTCGGCGTATAAGATGCACCTTTTTTCTTCAAAAAAGAGGCTGAAAATCTGGGTGCGTCTTATAAACCGAATACAGCATTTTTTTTTGCTTCCCGAAGCCCCACCCCTTCCAAAATGGCCATGCATACCCTTATGGAGGTTTTCAGAGAGCTCCTGGAGGCGGGAGGGGGGAGAAATGAGTGAAAAACGAGCTGTTTCCCCCCCCAGCACCCAGCAGCATAAGGCTATAAGCCTTATAAGCCCTCTATAAGCCTCCATAAGGTTATGCATGCAATATTTTGAAAAAAAATGGCCCCGTTTTTGTGAAAAATTGGTCCTTTTGTGCTCATTTTTGCCCCCTCCCCCCCGGAGCAACTTTGCAAGCCTCCCCAAGGCTATTCATGCCTTAAAAAAAGTTCTGTTTTTGTGAAAAATGGGCCGATTTTGGGAGGTTTGCAGAGTGCAAAAACTCCCACCCCGTTGGAAAGCTCTTTAACTGATTGATGAGAATTACATTGATCAAGTGCTGTGCAGCAGAAACACCTACCTATTTATTGTATTTCTCTCTCTCTCCCTCTCTCTCTCTCTCTCTCTCTCCCTCCCTCCCTCCGTCCCTCCCTCCCTCTACCTAACTACCAGTGGTAGGTTTCAAATTTTTTTAGAACCACTTCTGTAGGTGTGGCCTGCTTTGTGGGAGTGGCTTGCCAGCCATGTGACTGGGTGGGAGTGGCTTGCTGGCCATGTGATTGGGTAGGAGTGGCTTGCCAGCCATGTGACTGGGTGGGCGTGGCCAACTTGTAAAATGTGGTGAAACTCACTTAACAACGCTCTTGCTTAGCAACCAAAATGTTGGCTGAGAAACTCTGGCTTTTGAAGCATGGAAGTCTTAAAGCTGTCAAGTTACAAAACCCTTGCACCCCTAACCCTTTAGAAAAGAAAAACCCAGGGGTGTTCAAACTTGGCAGCTTTAAGACTTGTGGACTTCAACTCCCAGAATTCCTCCTCTTGCTCTTCATCTTGATGATGTGCGGACGGGCGGGGGGAGGGAGCGGTTCTAAATGGCACTGTAGATTTGTGGAACCTCTTCTATAGAAGAGGTTGGAACTGTCAGGAACCCACCCCTGCTACCTATCTGCCTACACACTCTCTCCCTACCTATCTACTGTATTTCTCTCTCTATTTCTCTATCCCTCTACCTACCTACCTTCCTACACACACTCTCTTTTTATCTCCCTCTATTTCTCTCTCTCTCTCTCTCTGTCTCTCCTTTTATCTATCTACCTACTTACCTAACTACTCTCTCTCTTTCCCTATATACCTTCTGTATTTCTCTCTTTCTTTCCCTCTCTATCCCTCTATCTACCTACCTACTTTTTAAAAAAAAATGCCTCTTCAAAACCTTGGTGCATCTTATACTCCGGTGCATCTTATACTCCGAAAAATACTGTAATTTATTACTGTTTTTCACACTTATAACTGTTACAGCATCCCCATGGACACATGAGTAGAATTTGGATGCTGGGCAAGTGGTTCACATTTATGATGGTTGTAGTGTCCTGGGGTCATGTGATCACCTTTTGTAAACTTCTGACAATTTGACAACTGCAGTGATTCACTTAACAACTGTGGCAAGAAAGGTCATGAAATGGCGCAAGATTCATTTAACTTTCTTGCTCAGCACAGAAATTTTGGGCTCAGTTAGGGTTGTGAGTCGAAGACTATATATGGATTAGCTTGCTGTTGTCACCTTCTAAATTATTTGTTAACTCTGGCCCGGGAATTTTTAGGTGATCTTCCTCCCAGACTTTTTCTTGCTTAGTGTCTGGGCTAGACAAAGTCAATTTGGAGTTCATTAAAATTGTGTTAACCTTCCTAGGCACAAACAACAGTACAACTATAGTTGCGCAATCGTGTTAATCAGTTCTCCAAGACAATAGGGAGGGCTTGAGAGGTTGAGAAAAAAATTCTTAGCTATTGTGATGTGATGCTTAAGTAAAGGTGATAGAAGGAATATAGCTTTCAGCACGATTCTGATCAAATTGGCAGCCTGTATTTGGGTCCTTTAATTAGTTATCAAGAAATAATGTGTTGAAATGCCCTTTTACAGTATAACACTTCGGTTATTCTAATTTCATACATTTAAATATTCTACATAAGTAGTCTTGATGCCATTTTTCCAGAGTGCTAGTAAATTAATAGTAAATCTTGCAACTCTTCCTGTTATTGTCTGAGTAGCATTTTAAAATTATCCTCATTATAAGGACAATAACATAATTACAGTTAAGGAACAAAATAAAATTAAGAAGTTATAACAGAAAACACAATAACTTGATATGTCTGTTGAGAGTATATTGAGGAGAGAGAGATGGATGGATGGATGGATGGATGGATGGATATAAGCCAGTTTGGTGTACTGGCTAAAAGCATCAAGCTAGAAACTGGGAGTCAGTGAATTCCAGTCCTGCCTTATTACATAGACAAAGCTAACTGGGTTTGAGAGTCACTGTCTCTCAGCCATGGGAAGCAGGTAGTTACAAACTCCTTCTGAAAAATCATGTTAGGAAAACTGCAGGGCCTTGTCCAGGCAGTTGCCATGAATCAACACTGAATCAATGACATGAAAATATGTAGACATGAATATATCTCACCGGCTCAGGGTTGACTCAGCCTTCCATCCTTCCGAGGTGGGTAAAATGAGGACCCGGATTGTTGTTGGGGGCAATATGCTGACTCTGTAAACCGCTTAGAGAGGGCTGAAAGCCCTATGAAGCGGTATATAAGTCTAACTGCTATTGCTATTGCTATATCTGCATGCATGTCTGGAAACATGCCTATATATGCAAATACAGAGCCGAGAAAGCTTAAGGGGAAAGCTAGATTTTAAGACCATGGTTGGGGCAATTTCAGGCAAATAATTATAAGGCCTAATTTTTATTTCCATTCTTTGGAGATAATTTTCTCAGTATATGTGGGATATTATTACATAGACATAATATACCTTGATTTAAGCAGAGTGCTTGTCAGGGTATTATTTGACATTTTGATTATCAGAATAGCGAAATGGGAGATGGATGACGTGACAATTATGTGGCTGAATAGATGGACATATTTTCAAAGAGTTCTGGTAATGGCAGTCTTAGTAGGTTCTTAATAACTTCAATTATCAAGTGGAGTGCCATAGATTCAGTCCTGCATCCTGTCCTCCTTATTTTTATTAATCACTTGAATTAGAATTAAGAAGTGGAGGAAAACTTTGTCACCTGCACAAAATGACAGATATCAAATTTAAACCAATCACACTAAGTTGGAAGGATAAATTGAAAAAAAGAGTACAAAATTAAATAGGGACAAATGCCAACTTGTCCATGGTGAGCTCCGTTTTCACTCACAGAGGGTTGCAGGAAGCCGTGGCAGCTGAAAATGGAGCTTGGGAGTGAAAACGGCAGAGTTTTCACTGGCAGAGTGCTTGAGCTACCACGGGTGCCCCCTACAGAAGTGACATTGAACTGTCCATGCTCTGGCCACACCCACCCCTGCCCACCAAGGTCAAACACAACCCTGATGTGTCCCTCAATGAAATCGAGTTTGACACCCCTGGTGTACCATGTCATGTAAGAAATAGGCTCTCATTTGATGTCTATATTTAAGCTGAGGCTCGAAGCCAACAGTTTCATTTTGATATGTATGAAATAGGGAATTAAATTAGTACCTAAATGCCCCTTTCCTGAGACTCTACCTGAGACTTTACAGTACCTCCTTAATTCTCGGTTCTATCCCGAATTGTCAAAAATATCTCTCAAGGACATCAGTACATATTGATTACTATTTGAATTGCTCATAATCCCACCTGAACACACAATATATGCATTTTATTCTTACTACTACTACTACTACTACTACTACTACTACTACTACTACTACTACTTCTACTATTACTACTACTACTACTACTACTGATCATTGCACAGTCAGCCAGATATTCAGAGTGGGTTTGCCATTTTTATCTACCTGTCGAGCCCTTACCAAGGACCTGGGATAGGCAGAGCTGGATATTTGATGTTATTAACAGATATTGTTGCAAGATAAAAACTTCCAAGTAAAGCCGATTTCTGCAATTGACTGATGGCAAACTTGTCAATGTCAATGGTGTTCAAATGGTGTTCCAGTTGTTTTGGGATTGCACCCAAGGCGCATATTACTATTGGTGCTAACCTTGCTTGCCTTTCCCACAGTCATTCTATTTCTATTTGTAGTCTTTGTATTTTGTTATCTCCTCTTCTCGTCCTGTCTCCAGGCACTGCCACATCCACTAGCCAGACAACTTCTTTCTTTCTTTCTTCCTTCCTTCCTTCCTTCCTTCCTTCCTTCCTTCCTTCCTTCCTTCCTCCCTCCCTCCCTCTCTCCCTCCCTCCTTTGTTCTCCTCCTCCTCCTTCCCTTCCTTCTCCTCCTCCATCATCAACATCAGCATCATTATTATCAAAATTATTTTCAGTTTTGATTGCTGATATAGCTGGACAGTGCTGATTTGAACTGAGTAAATATCCAGGGAAGAGATGAAAGATAATTTTTCCAGCAGCTAGGAAAAAATATTTTTTTAAAAAATCAGCACTTCAAAGATACCCACCAGCCATATAAAGAAATCAGAGGGGAGGATGACATTAGGAGTGATCCATATAGGTGTAGAATTCCAAAAATGGAATTGATTTGCTTTCATTACATAAAGTGTCTGTTTAAGCTTAAAATAAAAGAAATAAACATTGAGAATGGAAAGCTTCCCTGTTAAACTGTTTATATCACAAAGCACGTGATACAAAGGCTTCTTTCTTAAGGAAATTCTCAAAGGACTAATAGACCACACAGTGAACATGGCAGAGAATACCTATCTTTGATGAAATTCATTTGCCTTTTAACAAAGATCATGGTACTTTAGTCTGTCATCTGGTTGTCCAAATATTAGAATCTTTCACTAGAGAACCTAGATAAGTGGATAGATAATCCTCCCCACTGTTAGTTCAGTGAAGTTTCTATATGGTGGCAGTAAGATTCGTCTGTTAAGTTGTCCTGACCCAATGGAGACAAGGAAAAAAAATGGGGAAATTGGCCAACCTGATGTTGAACAGGAGATTGGTCAGGATATTTTCAGTTTGTGACATATAACAATCTAACTTTCTAACCAAGCAAATGTATGACTAAAACAGTGTTTCTCAACTCTGACAACCTTATGATGTGCAAACTACAATCCCCAGAATAGTGAATCCTCTATGCTGTGTAAGGGAATTTTGAGAATTGAAATCCACACATCATAAAGTTGCCAAAGTTAAGAAACAAGGTAAAGACTAAAAATCTCTTTAGTGCTGCTTCTTAATAATAGACATGATAAGACAAGTTGGTAGAAAGTTAGAAATTCATTATTTGATATTTATTGCTAAAGATATAAGAATCAGACTTGCATGTGTACAAGTGTGTTTGTGTGTGTGTGTGGGGGGGGTTGGAATAGTTTTAAATATGATCAGTGAAAGTTGGTTTCCTCCTTTTTGGTACATTTCATTAATGGGAAAGAAAGGGGGATTAAAATTAAAAATACTGGCCTTTTTGAAAATTTTGACATGAATTGTTTATTCTAAATTTCAGAATCTTTCATTTGTCTATTAGAAAGGGAAAAAGGAAAGAAAAAGGACACACACAGAGACATATACACAAAGAAAAGAAACAGCCCCTAGATAAATAAGAGAAAAATGTTTTGAGCTATAGTAAATTCTTTTGCAAAGAAGGTGACAACCAGTTTGGCCTAGTACTGAAGGCACCAAGTTGGAAGCCAGGAGATTGAGTTGTAGTCCTGCCTTGGTTGGTTGGTTGATTATGAGCCAATAAAAAGGAGATTGAAAATTCGAATCCCACTGTAGGCATGAACATGGGTGGGTGACTTTGGGCCAGTCACCTTCACTCAGCTCAACTCACCAGTACCTCATAGGATGGGGAAAATAGGAGGAGGGAGGGGCATTATGGATATTCACTGCCCTGAGTTATTTATAAAAATAATAAAGGTGGGATATAAATAAAAAAAAATAAAACGTGGTCCCTATTATATATTTTTACCATCCAGAGTGATGTTATTGTAGTATTCTGATTCTCCCCCCTCCATTTATTTGCCCAAAATGGGTGATATTCAGACTATATTGAAGAACAACTGATCCTGAATCATCTTCCAGATTTAAGGGTGGAATACTTCATAGTTCATCCTTACATCTAATTTTATATATGTTCTGAATATTGCTATAATATTAATAGATATTAGAAGTAAATATTTGTAGATCAGGGTTGAACTCTGGAATCCTTGGTGCTCTCAAAGTTTGATTGTTTTTTGCAGACATTTCATTATCCTAGTTGGATTCCATAATAACAACCGTCTAACCATTGCTCTTGAAAACCTTCTTGATGTCAAAAGCTATTTCCTGGATAGCTTTCAGATGGTCGTTTTAGTAGTCCAAAAGCCTCTTAAAGATGTACAATCAGTCTAGTTGTTGACCTGAATGTTGGCTAGGCTGCAAAATACATCCCTTTCGATTTGGGTGTGTTTTTTCCCCCCTCTCAATGCGTTTCTGCAGATTGCTTCCTTCAAGCTGTAATCCCTTGTCTCCTTGTGTATTTTTGGAAGGGCAGACGGAGAGACTCTGCATCATCAGTGAGAGAAATCAGTGAGTCATAGCACTCATTTATGAGGAACGTTGTTTCATTCGAATCTCTCTTGTCAAGATGCTGACAGTAAATTTGAGTCATTGGCAGCAAACAAGCTGTATAGCAACTTGACTATTTGGAGGATAAAAATAGATTGTGGAGGGTTGGAAACTGACTTTTGTCTGAAATCCTCAGACTTTGGGATATAAGATCCCTCCCCCCTCATCCATATTTTGGTTTCGTGATCTGCATATGCTTGAATCTTGATTAAAACCAGTTTTTATTTTCCATCTGAAGATGTTTGTGTTTAGTTAAATCCTTATGTGGAGTTATTCGACAACTCTAGGGCAGTTCCAGGGTGGTGTCTCTCAGATTTCTTATTCTTGACAACATTTTTATTTTTGAATTATTACTGGAGAGTTTTGCTTTCTTTCTGCCAAAATAAATGCTTTTTTTGGGAGGTGGGGGAAGAGTTAGAATGATCTAATAGGAGACTGTACAGGGCGGGGCATAACCTTTTCCTAGGGGGTCACAGCAACACTTGTAATAACAACACAAATAATTCATACACCATTCGAAAGCCCATCAAAAACTGAGTTTATTGACACGATTTAATAGTCAGTATGACCACCATTAGCCCTTCGAACAGCATTCAAACGAGGTGGATAAGAACACAACAAATCTTCAAACAGTTCCGTTCGATTTTCCAGATTTTTCAACACAGTTTCCAAATTCATTCTCAAAGTTTCAATCGAATATCGATTTTGACCTTGCTCCTGAATCATCAGAGCTTCCACTTCATCCTTAATTATGGCCCCAATGTTCTCTGCCAGATTGAGATCTGGCGAATTTCCTGGCCAGACGTCATTGCCCCAAAATTTGACATTGTTTTCCTTTACCAATTGCTGAGTCGCATTTGCACGCATGCAAGGAGCTTTGTTCTTCCGAATCGAATTTTCCAGCCATTCTTAAAGCAAATTTAACATTTAATAGCTCATTCAATTCAGTTTTTTATGGGCTTTAAAATGAGGTGTCGCGGAAGTTGTAAACTGCTGTCGATCTTGCTGTGACCCCCTAGGAAAAGGTTATTCTACAAAGTTGATTATTTTGTCCGTTTGGCTGAAAGGTTTTATTTTTTCTTCAAATGGTGCAAGCTCCATAAAATGCTGATAGAGAACCTTCATACTATTTGCTGCAACTTTACAGTAGTCTTCCCCACCAGCATTCTCCAGATATAGAGAATTTCAGCACTCATAACTACCAACCAACTCGACAGGAATTATGGTAGCTTGAAATTTACCTCCATATGGAGGTTGGAGAAGATCTCCTTAGGAACTGAACTGAAGCTATTCACCTTCCCTATTTCAACCTATTGTATATATTATTATTAGTATGAAATCACATAAACTGTTTGCTATGCACATTTATGCCTAGAGAATTTTGCAACAAGCAAGCGGCCCCCAGTTATCTCTGAGAATATAGTATGCTGCTCATGTGTGAGGTTTTTTTAAAATATGGTTGCCAAGAAATTGATAATATGGGTAGTCCCCACTTACAACCAAGAATCCTGAAGGATTCTTATGGTCACATGGTCAAATTCAGGTGCTTGACCACTGGCATATATGTGTGATGTTTGCAATGTCCTGGGGAAACTAAATTCACTTATCTGTGTTACTAATCTACTTACAACTGCAGTGATTCACTTAATAACTTTGACCAGAAAGATCATAAAATGGGACAACTTAACAACTGTCTTGCTTACCAACAGAAATTTTAGGCTCAGTTGTGGTTATAAGTCAAAGACTTATTCTCATCTATATTCTCATCTCTGTGATTAGATTCTTCCACAGGTCCGCATCCCTAATCACTAGAAATGAACTGAAATGCCAGTCTTACAAACTTTTTAAAAGTGCATTAGCTATTTTCTCCCACTATTTTTTTCTAAACATCCTGAGCTTCAAAATATGACTTAATTTATGTAAATGTGTTTGTCTTCAAAATGTCACAGAACTTTTAGTGCAGAGTACTTATTTAGAAATTGTTATTATTTTATATGTCAGAGGAATCTATTCAGATGAATTTTCTGGAAGTTGAGTCACGGCAGATGGACTTCTTTTTCTTGTTGGTTCAAAAAGTTTCGCTGTTTTATCCAAGTAGTTTCTTTGGTCTTCTATGCAGATGCTTTGAGGCTTTTCAAGTACATATGCAAAGATTGTTGGTGAAGCTTGCTGAGTCTAGAAAGAAGATCCACAGCATATGGTTTAGAAAAAAATAATCAAAATGGCGGTCACCTTCATCTAAACTTAGTAGTAACAATTTACAAATGGCTATAGCTATGTAGATATGAACATGAAAAAGGTGAAGCCCTGTTTTCTCATGTTCATACCCACATAGCTATAGTTATTTTCAAATTGAGAAACTGTTAATAACCATAATAGTGGGCCATTTTTGTGCTAGCCTATGTCTACATAAAAGTGTGCCATCATCTTCCTCCCTCTTGAAATTTGCTCAAGAAATTTGGAATTTAGGGAGGTCAAGGTTCCCCCCCCCCCCCCGCCTGCCCTAATAAGCTTTTGGGAACTGAAGTAAATATCCACCCTGCCTTTTGGGATTGTTTATGCCTAGAGTTTTTCTGATGCAGTTGGGTTAATGGTAATTAACTCCTGAATTAAGATACTGGTAGACTTCAACTTTCAATGGTAATTCTGGCCTAAATTGTTTTTGCAGTCATTAAGCAGGTGACCACATGATCGGTACCAATTTTATGATTTTTTTGTGCTGGTCATTAAGAGACTGCATTTTTACACACTGAGTGTTTTTGCTGGAAACCAGAAGTAAACACCAGAAATTGGCAAAAAACAAAACAAAAAAACCACCATTGAAAATTGTAGATACCAAACAGTGGGATGCTGCAAAAAACTATAAATGTGAGCTGTTTGCAAAGTGCCCAAAATGTGATCACATGTCTGTGTGTATGTGTGTGTGTGCGTGCATGTGCATACAGTTGTTATAACTTGGAAATTAGGTCATAAGTAGCTTTTGGGAAATCCACCATACTTCAAATAGTCACTAAGGAATCAGTCATAAATAAAGTATTAAATTAACTATAAGGACTATTGTCACTGTGGTTATGGATGTGCTGAATATCCTGCTTGGAGCAGTTGAAGCAACAGATAAACAA
This sequence comes from Thamnophis sirtalis, assembly GCF_051295495.1. Taxonomy (NCBI): domain Eukaryota; kingdom Metazoa; phylum Chordata; class Lepidosauria; order Squamata; family Natricidae; genus Thamnophis; species Thamnophis sirtalis. The sequence continues at coordinate 14,116,300 of NW_028261384.1, read as the reverse complement.
TCAAGAAAGAAAAATAATAAAATAGTGTTTCAAAGTTTTAAAGAAGTTTGCTACTGAATGAAAACTACTGGAAGCCACAATTGGAGAGGACCACTTATATTCACTTTCAGAATGAATGACTTACCTTATTGCCCCACCATTTTATAAATAAATTTGTTGTCCTCTTGAGGTTCTGGGACTGGAGCTTCCCAAATTTTCAGACAGCTCAAGATCAGCAGTTGGATAATGCCAGGAGGAACTGCTAGTGATCAAAGCCTGCCAGAGTGCTGGAATAAAACCATATAAAGCTTTGTGATTCACTAGCAAACCAGTCAATTAATGCCCCTGTCTTTATTCTTTGCTTTTGGTGCATCTCAGGACATAGTATTTGGTCTGTCAAAAAAATCATCTCAGCCATATGGCTGAAGGGATAGAAATAGTATCTTTTTATAGCCTGGTATAGAGAAGTTCGATGCAATTGATGCTTTGCATTTTTGTCTTCAAGTAGCTCTTAAAAGCTTAGCCAAATGTTTATACAATACTATTATTTGAATGGTGTACCAACAGTTCCAAATCTTTTGTGCATCCTTCATGCTTGATTAAAGAATCCCATTAATAGTGGTGGAAAATGCTAATTGGCAATGTCCTTTGCCAGCCATTACCGGCTCAAATATCCTATATAATCCATTGTTGATTAACATAATGAAAACTGCTGTATTTTTATAAGACTGAATATTGCAATGACAATGCAGCCCTCTGAATCAATTGGTAGAAAACTACACTGGGAGTTTAGATGCCAAAAATGGGTCCAGCTTAAATGATCTTTTCCAGGCAAAATGGAAACGATATATTTTCAATCATTTATTCATTATGATCATCAAAACAAACAGTGGTGCAAAGAAAAGCATTTACCTTCTTGACTTGAGCAGATGAGTTCTTTCTTCATTAAAACTTGTCTTGATTTTCTCTCCTTTCTTTGGCAGGTGACATCACACAGAAGGGCTATGAAAAGAAGAGATCAAAATTAATTGGGGCTTACTTGCCACAACCTCCAGGTATGTAGAAATTTAAAATCAGTGCATGGAACTGTCATGTGTATTAATCATTACAACAATCTGTTAATGTGCATCATAGAGAGTTATCTGGAGCCACAAAAGAATCTGTCACTATTGTGTAATGTGTGTCAGTTCTTCCCACTAGTTAGTTCTTGTGGACAAATGTTTGTCTCCTTGTTTAAATATATGGCCTAAGTGTCCAACTCTTCTCATTCCCATCCCAGTTTCATAAAAATAGCACTAGTACTTAGGTTTATATGCTGCTCCATAGTGTTACAGCACTCTGAGCAGTTTACAAATGTCAGCATATTGCCCCCGATAATCTGGATCTTCATTTTGCTGACTTCAGAAGGATGGAAGACTGAGTCAACCTTGAGCTGGCCAGGATCAAACTCTTGGCAGTGGGAAAAGTTAGCCTACTAAACTGCACTCTAACCACTGTGCCACCACGCAGCAATAGGAATCACATGGTAAATGGAGCTAGATGAGACTGTTGAAAAGTATTGAACTACTTTAAACTAAAATTATAGAAGTAAATAATATCTGGCCATCTTTTAATCATTTCTAATTTAAAATCAACAAGTTTTTATTAATTTATATTTCATATTTCTAAACTGCCCATCTCCCTCAAAAATATTTTCCTAAAGAAATGAATATTTCCAGAAATAGGCATTGTGAGCAGAATACATCTATAGAATGTGTCAAAAAGTTATAAAATTTGGAACTGAGTAAAATCCTTAAGATACACATCATTGGAGGGAATGCTACCTCATTCATGACAAGCAACCTTCAAAATTATTGGCCATGGAAAACATCTGTCCACACTATCTCTGTCTTAAGTAGACCCAGTTTCACTTAATTAGTTTCACCTTACTCCATTATTACCTACTAAGGATTATCCATAGATTTTGGAGAAAATGAAAAAGGAAAGATGGATCATCAAATCCATTATCTGGACACTGCACTCCAAATATTGAACAGTACAAGAGAAAGTCTAGAATACCTCCACAGATGACATTTGAGCACCCTGGAGCCAAAGATAAATTTCCCATTTCCTTTCTCTGATCATGGTCTTATAGATAGGAATGAAACTCCTGTAACCAATGTCCTTTCAGTTTTAGAGACAGTACATCTCAGACCAACTGTGTTCTAATTATTGCTCCCTAATCTGTTGGATCTGCTTCTTCCAAAACTGCCCAGCTGCTTAGCATGGCTGAGGAATCTTGGAAGATGTATTTAAAATTCAACTGGAAGATGTCCAATTGGACAAGGCTATCTCAGTTATCAGTATTTGGGACAAATGACAACATTCACCTTGGCGCACTTCACTGTGGTCCACATAACAGTAGCAGAAATTAAACAGTGAGAAATAGGTGATTATTTCATTCATAATTAATGCAGTGAAATTTATTCTTTTGGCTCTGTGGTATGGATAAAGCAGACAACTCTCAAAAATCAAATGTATGATTATTATTTTTAAATAGCTGAAGGTATCTAGCCAGGCATTAGAAGGGTTTCACATCTTTGTTGCCTGCTGGCCAATTTCTTTTTATGTACTTGCAATTATAGCTTTTTAGAATCAAGGAGGTTGGCAGAGGGCCCGGTAAGAAAGTAGAGGATTTCACTGGTACCATAGCAGAGTATAAAAACTTGATGTACCACCAAACCCTTAATAGTCCACTGCAAGCAATGAGTCATGGACAGCACAAAACTCCAGCTGGTACAGTAATTGCTTGACTTCCCTGATGTTCAGCAATAGGGTGACATGATGGGTAGGAAGGTCTCCAGTTGTGCCAGTACCATTTTCTCTTACAAAGCAAATAACAATTGCAGAAACCCAATCAAAATAAGGACAATAACAGGGAATAATAGGTATATTCAAGTCCAACTCCCTTGGGCAGGCATTTAAACAAGAAGACCTTCAAGGTCCCTTCTAGCCCTATGACTTTATGATTCTATGAGTGTCTTCCTCTTCCCACTATGATTCCTGAGTCCAGTAGTCCATCCTTTCTGCCGTACATACATAACATCTGTTCAGAGTACTATTAGTTGATCAATAAGTTCTGATTAGGTTTGGTCTCTTTCCTTACCCTCTCTTTCTCCCTTAATGAGAGAAAGAAAAACCCAATAATGTAGCAAAATACTTTATACAAGCATGCATTTATATCTTAAAGAAAGTTACAATAATATAAATAGATCTCTATATGTCTTAGTATAGAACAGGACCAAGGGACAGTTAAACATAGGATTATTTTCCTATGCATAGAAGCCAAGGCTAAATGGCCTATTTCTTCCTGCTTTATCCTCTTATTTTCCCACTCATGCCGGCAGGTGAATGAGTCAGACTAGCTCAGTACTGCATGACATCTGAATCCAGGATGAGGTTTTATTGCACCCCGACAAGCAGGATTATTAGCTGGTTTTAAAGGAGCTTGTTCGTTTACTTATAAATCCTGCCTTGCTTGGGCATAATATAATCTGGAATTTGAATGTCACGCTTCCGTAATCAACATGCAGCTCTGTACGGATGAGGGAAGCAAAATGTGGGTTCAAAAAGGTTGCATGGACTCACATTGTGGATTTAATTGCTACAGGAATTCTTCCATTAGTCTCGAAAGGTTTCATTAAGTTTTCCCAAACAAGGCAGTATCAGGATTTTATTTCAGTTCTTCTCCAAATATTTAAGAAGGCTTTTGAAATGTATGCATTCCCCAGAACCTGTGACACCATAGCATCTAAGTCAGTGGTTAGAAAAGGAGAGTTTGGAATCAAAATTATTCTTCTGAGAGATGCTGTATCCCTTTTTTCTTATATATATATAAGAAATATATATATATATATATATATATATATATATATATATATATATATATATATATATATATATATATATATATATATATATATATATATATATATATATATATATATATATATATATATATATATATATATATATATATATATATATTCAGATGATTAAGAAGGCATTTTGTGGGACTTGGTCATTGATTTTAAGTAGATGGTGCTCACCTAATTTTCAGAATTTCCTCTGTCTGGCAAAACTAGCTTTGGATTAAAATTTTTGGATTTACATTGATGTTTCAGTCCTCAAGGCCAATTAACATTTAGATTATGATTCCCCAGAAAAAAAATATGTATGTATATGTATGTGTATGTATAAAGTTATGTATATATGTATGCATATAAAACTAGAGAGCAGCAGATTGGGAACGCTGCACTAGAGTAACTTTAAAATATGCACTTAGATTAGAAAAAATAGAACTATGCATGTTTGCTGAATAGACATGCACAGTCCAAACAGACAAATTACCTACACATACATAAATATATGAACTGCCCTTATATTTTTCTGGCTTCAGTGTATATTATAGATAGTCTTATCTTAACAACCACAATTTGGACTGAGAACTCCATTGCTAAGCAATATGGTCAATAAGCAGAACATTGCATGATTGCACTAAACTTACGATGTCGTTTCTGTTATGGATCTCAAGCAAGACATCAACATCCACTTCCAATTTTACTCTAGTTCCTCCGTAGATTCTACTGGATGAAATTCAGTAGAAGTGCAAGTGGCCATAATGCAATCATGAGATTCTGTGACAATCATAAATTCCTGCTGGTTACAAAATGCCCAAATTTTAATCACATAACTGCAGGGGGCGCTGCCATAGCCATAAATGCAAGGACTTGTCATAAAGTTAACCTTTTCATTGCCATCATAACTTTGAGCAGCCACTTAATAGATCAGTTGTTAAGCGAGGACTACTTGTATATGCAGAGTTATAGTGGGGAAGATCTTGCCAGTATAGTCTTGTTAGTGCCATGAAGCATTTGCAGTCTGATCTCCATGTCATGTAGGGACAAATAATAAGCTTTAAAACAATTTTCACTTGAATTTTCATAGTTTCCAGGCTGCAATCTGGAAGATCACAAATGAGAGTTTACAAATTTAGCATTCTTCCAAATCAAGTATAAAAAATATGACATTTTTAGCATTATCCACGTAGAAAATTAACTTAGAGAAGACCATTCCAAATACAAAACCATTTAATTATTTGAGACCTACTTCTCTCATTTTAGAAGTGAACAGAATATACAAAGGTCATGAACAGAATATACAAAGGTCAAAATCTGCCATTCAGAGGAGTCCAGAAATCTATTGGCAATTCATTTTTTAGATAAAACAATGCAAATTTTTGTTGCATTAAGAAAAACATTTTTTTTAAAGAAAAACAATTTTGTTTCCAAAAAATTCAAAATCTATTCTTAAGAAAATATCATATAATTTACCTGTCCCCCCTTGCAAATAAAGCAAATGTTTTTCATAATTTGTTTTGCTTTTTTGGAGGTAATTCGCATACACACACTTTTGCCAGTCTGAAGTAAAAGGATAAAAAAAATTCAACTGTTCATATTTTTCCTGAGACATCAAAAAAACCGCTGATAAACTCTTCCGACATCTTTGCATTTGTACTCTTCTAGCATTTTTACTCTTTAAAAAAAAGTGTGATTGCTAGAATACTAAGTTCAGCCTCTGCTAACACATTCTGTAGAGTTTCTAAGATTCCCTGCCAAATTTATGGACTTTGTCCTGCATTAGCTATTTCTTCTAAAGCAAAGTTGGGAAAAATATGTAGGAGACGCCCCTGTGCGGTTCTCTCATTGTGTTATGCCAACAATGAGCAGCTGCTAAAGTTGCACACTACTGCTTCCTAGAGACAGGAGATTGTGTATTTGTCATAGTCTTTGTTCCTATATTTCTGTCTTCAGCACTTTCCAGACAAAATTGGTGTTTTCTTCTGATGAAACTTGCTTGCTTCTAGATTCTTTCAAAGGGGAGTTGCTTTGCCCATTTTGGGGATGATGTTGTTTTAACGTGCCATTAGTTGCACTTTGATCACTATTTGCTATGATCTATTGGAAAATGCAATGTCAAATCGTTGGGAAAGTTTGGTGTTTTACATCTTTAAACCAAAACAATCTAATTCTTCATGTAATTCTTTGGGTAAGGTGCCTTTACGTTTTGAGCAAACATACCCAAAATACTGGCTGTAAACCAAAAGGCAGCTCTTGACTATTTCAACATCCAGTCTTCTGTGGCTGCTGCTTTGTTGACATTACAAACACCAATGTTGGCTTAGTGGGAAATTGATTATGTGGCTCTGTTTTACAATGTCTGTATATGTGTTTGTATGTTTGGGGGTGGGGTGGGGATGTATGTATATGTGCAGGTACACCTGCTTTGGGACTTGTGTGTGTACATACCTCAACTGCATGGGGGCTGAAACTCCATCCGTGGCTGTAACAAATGTAAAAAAACTAAACATGATTTAATTAGTTTTTTTCGAATTGTTACAGCGGCGAATGGAGCTGCCGCGGTACGGTGTAGACTGCAGCACAGTGAAGGGCCCGCAAGAAGGATGCACCGCACTAGCAACATTGGGGTCTGTGACATCCGGGAAGCAGCAGCTAGAGAGCGCACAGCACCGCACAGCACAGCAGCAAACCGTCCCCTCTTTTACTTTCGTTTTGGTGAGCACAAACAACTGTACTTATGTTTATATATCTGTATATGTTTGACAAGAATTTTGAAAGAAGTTGGTTGGATTTCATGGATATGGTATGGGAAGGAAGTTACAGCACACAGAAAAGTGACATTTGCAATCCCAGAATTGCACACTATTTGTGGGTTGTTTCACAATGTGTACCTAATGCAGTTCCAGCTCGATTTGTGGATCTGCTAGAGTAGCAATATTCCTGAGAAAAGTTACAAACTTGTGAGAATTGGATCTTGCTCGACATTCCAAAGCCATCTCTGAAAGACAAGTGTTGACTTAGTCAAGGTCATTTCTGCCAACTCATTTGCTACTTTGGGAAAAGAGGCTTGAAAAATGTGTCTGTAGCATAAATTATTGATCCATGCATATGTGTTTTAGAGTATTGTGTGAACCAGAGAGTAGCAGTTAACTTTAAAAGTATGGTTTTATTGATATCTATGAAGGTCATTATTGCTTTTCTGCTCAGTGTTCTGAAAGCAAGTACCATATTCCATTCCAATGTGGATCTCTCTGCAGTTTTCCACAATGCACCATCTGAAGGACAATTCTGTATGGTCTTGCTTGGTAGCCCTATGACCTCTAATAAAGCATTTGTCTACTACATAGTCTTTTCTCTGGTTATATTTGAGATGGCACTGAAACATCTATTTTGAGGGTATCTGTTCCATGGATTTGATGCTGATTAATGACGGAAACAAACTAATTCATTCTTACCCTGCCTTACTCCAGCATCGTGAAATATTTGTATAATATGGCAGATGTAGCCACAAAAAGTTGATTTTTTTCCAGCCATGTTCTCTGTGGGAAATGTATGTTAACAGCCTAAATCAGAGGCCATCAGAGGCCACCCCATCAGCCCAACCCCCAATCCATGGACTGGCATCAGTATGCGGCATGCCAAAAACTGGGCTGTGCAAACAAGCAAAGCCCATCCATGGGACACAGTCAACATGCAAAACTATGCCTCATCTAGTCCATGAAAAAAACCTTTCTGGTTCCTGGTGCCCAAAAGCTTGGGGGCTGCTGGCCTAAATTATCATTGGTGATAGGATTAGTTCAGAATCTGTACGTAGATCTCTGAGTGAGTTGTAGTCATTTATAATTTTTTCTGATCTTTAGCTATCCAATAAAAGCAATAACTATTAGATTTAGCTCAAGAACAATGTAGAACAAGCCAGCCACAGATAGGTTCTTTATTTGCCTACATACAACAGACAGAATCCTGCCAGACTAAACTATTATTAATCTCACCCTAATGGATATACCCTAGGAGATTCTAAGGAATGGCTATCCTAACTCTCTTCCTCTATCTCCTGTCCTTCTCTGGGCTCTGCTGTCTCTTGTCCTCTCCAACTCCTTCTTCACTACACTAGATCCCCTCCATAGGCACCATCTCTTATGGTAACTGGAAAAAAACCCCTAAATTATTCCAAATGAATGCTTAAATTTGGGAGGAAAATGGGAATGAATCTATATGTGAAAGGACATACATGGTTGTTGCAAACACTGAGCACACAATTCTATTTTGTTCCTTAAATTTTAGAGTATTGACATGTGTCCTAAATGACTATTTTCGTCTGATTTTAATTGGTGGACCTAAACCACCAAACAATTAAGAGCAAATGACAAAACAAAAACACCCTAAAATCAAAATAGGTTCTGTTAACTGAGGCTGTCATATGCTAAACTAGAATAGTTCATACTACCTGCTACTATTTCTTGGAAAGGCTTCTGGAATTTAGAATTCTGCATCATTGGAAAATGTCCGATTTGAGAAAGCTAGTCTAGGAATTCTGTCTGGGATCTTCTGTATTCAAACTTCTTATTTTACTAATTGGCAATCTTCCTATGACTTCCATTTTCATCCATCCCAATCAGTTCATTGGAATGGAAGTATGAATTTATAGTAAAAAAAAAATAGTATGTTAGTTATATCTGAGTACTTCATGCCAGTCCAGATTTGAGACTTGATGAAGGATTATCTCAATGTTCAAGTAGTCCTTGAGTTATGACCATTTGTTTAACAATAGTTTGAAGTTATGACAGCCAGAGAAAAAGTTTTTGTGTTCAAAGTTAAAACTACCTCACCACCCCTGCAGTCACCTGATCTCAATTTGGACACTTGAAACATCCCTTATGCATGTTTGGAATGGAATGTTTGATTGACACAATTGTCTTCAACATAAATTTATTCTCTTCAAGAATTCTAAATTGGGTTTTAGAGTACTTTAATGTGATTGGAGAGGGAATCAATAGAATATACATTTTAAATGAACTTACCAGTAGCTAGGAAAAGAATATTATTGCTCCATATTGCAGAGTTAAGTAAAGCATTCTAACAGGAAGCAGTTCATAGAAAAAGGAAAAGCAAAACACAACAACAATCAGGAGTAAGTTCAGAGGGTGGCTATCAAGAGGAGGGAAGAGTCTGGAAACAACCACTTAAAAGACCTGGGATGTTTAAGCTGTGAAGACATGATAGCAGGCAGTTTTTAGATACTTATGGGTTATTAAGTGGACAAAGGAGTGTTCTTACTCTCTGTTGTTCAAAGAGCAAAACAAAAACCAGTGGTTTGAAAATACAAGGAGCTAGATTTATGTTAGGTGTTGTAAGGAAAAACAGAACTTTGAAAACCTATTAGAATTTCTCTTATTCTCATATAACAAAGAGAGTTAAAAAGCAACAATACTGAGTTTCTTGCTCACTCACTCCTGCCTTTGTGGATTAAGCTGATGTTTTTATAACAGCTGTTGCATAATTTCTTCAAGGCTATCTCCACTCTCTTTTACAATGCTATATTCTCTGTCTCTATAGAACTTCAGTCAGAGACTGGAAATGTTCAAGCAGATGCTGCAAAGAGTAAAGCGTTGAGTAAGATGGTTGGTGTAGGGATTAGATGACTTCTGATTCTATAAGAATTAAGATGTTGGGAGAGATGGGTGTAAATATATATTATATAGTTGCCATTCTCCACTCGTGAATCCAATTTAATTGGTTCCAAATTTCGTAAGAATCAAAATGAAGCATCTTTCCTCAAACTAAAGCACTATTGTTCCATTAAGGGAGGGGCAGTATGAAAATCCTGAAAAAAATATTGTTGTCTGGGATTCTCTTATTGAAGGCAGGTTTTTGAATCTTGATTCCATTTTTCCTACGTTTGGTCCCAGGTAATAATTGTAGTTGCTGATTGTTCGTTTCCTTCATCTCAAAAGCATGAATAGTAGCAAGGGAATAAATCTTCCTTAAAACTCATTGAGTAGGAAACATTGATTGCTTATTGATTACTTCTTACCTATATGTTCAAAACTAGGGGCTAAGGCATAGCAATTTAGATTAGGAGATTCTTGCTTCGGTCTGCTTTGACAGCCATTAAGTCAGCATTCCTCATGTGAAGCTTTTCAGATATGTTGATATTCCAGAAATCAGTTAACTCCAAAATACCCAGTTGCATTAGAGGTGTAAAGAAATGATAAGAATATAAGAAGAGTTGTCCTGGAATTGTTATGCTCCCTCTAAAGCTGTGATGGCGAACCTATGGCATGTGTGCCACAGGTGGCACACAGCACCCTTTCTGTGGGCCGTCACCCCAGATCAGTTCTGCTGCACATGCGTGTGCGCCTCCTGCTGGCCAGCTGATTGTTGAGTTTCTGCTGCACATGTGGGGGGGGCAGGGGTGTGTGGGAGGGCGATACATGCATGCGTGGAGGGTGCACGTGCATGCAGGGGGGCAAGGTGCATGCAGGAGGCACATGTGGAGGTGGGTCACCTATGGGTGTCTGTGCAAGTGTGTGTGGGAGGGGCACATGCACATGAGCCATACACGCATTGAGTTTTGGGGGTTCGGGTGTGCACGCCCGCATTCTCCTGCAAACGCACTTTGGCCACTCTGTCCGGAAAAGGTTAGCCATCACTGCTTTAAAGGATTCAGGATTAAATTACAGAGATTCTCATTTTATATAGCTCATAAGTTTGGATATGGCTCACAGACACAGATCAATTAAATAAGAATCTTTATTGCAAGCAAGAATGGACCCAGGTGAATTAATTGGTTGCTTATTCCCAGCAACAGTTTTGTACACCCACTGCGATTTAAACTTCCATTTTCTTCTGGCCTTTCTCACAAATCAATGGATTTCTTCTGACAGTGGTGATTTTTTAATCTAGTAGTTCTTAAATATTTGCATAGTTCCCAATTTTGGCTTTAGATATTCCAGCATTACTATCAGCATTCTGTATCATATAATACATTTATGAAGCCAACTTATGGATGGGCAAGCAAAATCTCTTGTCCATTGTCATTTTTAGTAACAGTCAGAGATCCAAAAGATAACCTTCATTATCAAGATTTATAGCCACTGATATCCCAATTTTATTGAATCTCTCAAATCCAAAGTAGTGATCATCGCCATGTATGATGGAAGTTTCTCTCTTTTCTCTCTTTACTTTCATCTTCTTTATAGATTAAAAAAGGCTTCAGAAGAGAATTCCTTTCAAGTAATTGAATGCTGGATGTATTTCACTACCAATTAATTTATTGATTTTATATATTTATTTTCATCATGCATTTTCCAAACAAAGGACAAGTTAATTCAGCTTCAGGTTATATTCTGTTACCTTCTCATTCAGAGATGTGATATAATTAACATTTTTCTAGCTGGGTGTTCAACGTTGAGTGACTCCTAGAAAACAGATCAAGAGAGATTTCAAGAGAATATAGTACATGATTTTACAAGATATAATCCTCCATGCAAGGCTATAGCAATGAATCTATAAACTCTACAGATTGCCTTCTGCATTATTTATTTGCATAAATTTAATTCTGAAAAAAGCAATTCCATCTGACTACAGGTTCCAGCACTATATGTGCCACACAGATAGATGATGTTTCTAAGATGATTTTGATAACAATATTTCACTGGATTTTTGGAGTTTAATATTTGTGAGGGTTTTCTGTCTTATGCAAAATGGTCTGCATACCAGAGTCTTAATATTTTGTGTTCTATATTTACCCTGCAAGAAAACTAGGCTGTTTTTAAAAATTGCAACTGACTGGCCCTGCTGAATACCTAATAAAAGCTTGTACTGGACTTCCATTGTTTGAAGAAAACTTGGGAACCAGCCATAAAGTCATATTTATATCCCTTGTATATGGGAGAAAGGAAAAGGAGGTCCTATTTTGACCTTTAATGGAGGCAGAAAATTGAATTAGACATTTTCTATTTAAGGCTTCTTACCAGAGAAATGTGCTCATGTCATTGGAAAAAATGAATGAACCAGCAACTGACTACTGCATGAACAGGACACAAGAAGAAGATCTGATTCCAAAGAGAATAAAAACTGGGACTCACGAATTAATTAGATCATCTCAATAGCTGCAGATTTATAGGATTCTAAGAATATCATAACATATAAAAAAGTTCTAACTAATAGTTCTGTTTGGTAGTATTGACACCAACACCACAGTTGGAAATAGAAACTGAAATTATACAAAGAGAAGAGACGCTGAGACTAGGATACTTCATCCAGCTCATGGATTATCCCACTTCAATTGATACTTTGCCCATTTTTGCCTTATCTGAAAAATTATAGTATTCCAATTTTATACAACATACTGTCTCATTGGCTTATAAAACTGTATAAGGTATTGCAAGACAAATACAAATATTATACTTAAGTATAGAAACATCCTGTAGTATACAATAATTTTTCATTGGTATCAGGTTGGAGGGTAGATAAACTATCTTTCAAATAAGCAGGGTTGTCTTTTTTGTCCCCTGTGGTTCTTATCACCATAGTATCTAATTTGTAGACCTAAAATAGAGCTGTCGCCTGCTCCAAGCTCAGCCACATGATGCTCTTTGGAAAGAGCTGCTGAACTGATTATTTCAATTAGCTCGTATTTATTTTTAACCGTTTGCCAAGGCAGTACGGAGCACATAATCTGTCACAGAGTTATTTCTTGTTTCAACTCCTAACTTGCTTGTTTTTAATGTAACATACTGAATAGTCTAAATGCTCTGTTTGGAGATACTGCCAAATGGGACATTTAAAAACTCTTACCTCCATATTCTTTCTCCTTCAGTCAAATATACTGGGATCCATCTTCCTAAGGAATCAAAAAGTAGTAGCATCTGGAGACAGCAGATGGGGTTCATTAAGCTGAAGAGCTGGGAAAACCTTGTTTTGGAAAGGCTCAGTGGGTATATTTTGATTTGATGCATAAAATCAACAAAAGTGCCTGGTGACTCTCTAGAGCTGCAAACCAGATGTAGTCCACAAGAATTCAGCACCAGGTTCATTCAACATTTCATCCCCTTTTCTGCTGCAGAAATGGAAGGGCAGATTGTTTATTTTCCATTGTCCATTACTTCAATAGAGGAAGAATTGTCTTTCTCTGCTCAGGTGGACCATAGGAGCAATTGTTCACTTCCTTCTTCTGTTTAAAGAAAGAGTTTCTTCCATTCATTCTGGAGATAGCAAGGGCGAGATTTCATGATTTTCCTTTTCTATCTAGAGCTCAATCCTAACCTATGAAAGGGACAATTCAAACTTTGGTTGATGTTTCACTTCTGGAGGCATCTGAATCAGTTGCGTTTTCCTATAATGTAGACATTTATATGGTGCACTTAGAGTACTTTCACTTTGCAGCAGTAAAAGGGATTAGCAAACATTGCTTTATTTGACTCATAAGATATTTGATTGTATACCAATGGAACATGGGCAGAATTACTATACTTGATGCTGCTGTTTTATGATTCTAACTCTACCAAACATTTTCTTGATCAGTTTCTGATTTGTACAATTCAAGCATGACAGTATCACAAAAGTGCATTCCCTAGAGTTGTTGTTGTTCTGTTGCATTTTGCATATTTGTGCTGCAGTTATTGGCAATAATGTAGATGCTTTGTTCACACCTTTGATTTTGAACAGTGTCATAAAATCCTATGTTGTAATAATTTCTTTGCTTTGTATCAACTCTAGCATAGAGTTCTTGACAACTTAAGCAGTTCAAAGTTTTATTTGCATTCCACCTTATGCCATGTTTACCATAATTCTAAAAAATAATGGACAGAATCTGATATTTTTTCCTTTTGTTTTCTGCAAATGCAGGAGTGGATCAAGCACTGCCACAAGAACGCCGAACACCAGTAACTCCATCCTCCTCCTCTCGATATCATCGCCGTAGATCCTCAGGGTCACGAGATGAGCGCTATCGATCAGGTGCGTACAACAACAACAACAACAAACATTAGAAGGGACCATCTGTAGCTCAGGATTGTTCCTTGGTGGAATCCTTGGTGCTCTGGTTGTTTGCTTACAGATGTTTCATTACCCAGCTAAGCAACATCATCAGTTCAATGATTGTGGGATTTGGGAAGTGTGGAGATGATTTTATGTAGTACGGTAATGAAATGTTTGCAAGCAAACAATAAACAGAGAGAGCACCCAAGACTTCACAGAAGAAATATCTTTTGAAGAGCAGTGGAGAGATATAATCTTCTTGGACTCCATTTGACTCCAACTACGTTAATCTTTTAACCTTAGTCGGAAGATTCATGAAAAAACAGGGCATATACATTATTGATTTATGAGTTAGTTGCACATTATACTTTAACTTAGGGAGAGTAAGGCAACATTCAGTCTATACTCTTTTCCATTCTCCCCTTCCCTCTAGCTATTTCTTGATGGGAAGCTTCCAATGAGAGAGTATGATTGCTCCACTATCACCCAATGAGTGTCAGAAGCCAAGAGTAGGGTTGGTCCCCAGTCTTAATGCAACACCGTGACACTATATGATTCATTCAAATCTCTTCTGGAAATATTAAATCTTCCTTGGATTTTGTAGATATCAACTCTATCTTATCAAATCTATTTTGGAGATATGACTCTTAATCAGATTTCCTGCATAAGAGGTATACTTTACATAATGACAAGGGAATATGATCAAGATTGTATAAATAAAACTTTCACACTGGAAATGCCAACTTATCCTTAAAAATTGGGATAATTAAGATCACACTGGAATTCTTTATAATACAAAAACAGGAAAATCAAAATATAATATTTTTTTGGATCGGTGGTATTTATACAGATGAAAGTTTGCTTTGGGAAAAAACAAAAGGATATTGAAAAATTTATGAAAGACAAATTCAATTAAATTGGATCATTTATTAGCAGGATTAATAATATATTTAATTATTGTCTGTATGGGAAATATTTGAAATATTTACATCTTCAAGCTGGAGTATATAGTGTATGTGGATGTGTGTGTGTGTGTGTGTGTTTCTGGTTTCATACTGAGTTAGTATTACCCTCAACTTTGACTTATTAATAATTTTTTTTTATTTTATAAAAATAAAGGAAGCTAAAAAGATGATAAAGAAACCTATTTGAGAGTTAGGTAAAAACAATTCTCTATATGTAACTCAAATCATGCTATTCACGGTGGAGAGGACAAAATTAACTTCTGGCTGAAGAAAATGTCAATAGCTGCTGAAATACCAACATGGGTTTTTAAACAGCAATATTTCAATCTGCCTGATATTCCAAGTCCCACTTGTTTCTTCTGAATGCTTTCTCCCTGATGCATCAGAAAAACACCTTAAAACAATCTAATATTTGAATGTCACAGAAGCAGAAAAATAAAACCGTTTAAAAATTTAAAAATTCAATTCTTACAAATTTTAACTTATGAAAGCCAAAGGGGAAACTGTTCCTGTGCTCTTATGGACAGTTAACCTGTTTTTGTAAAGCACTGAGATAACATCACCTGGCTCACAGATCAGCAGTCTGGTTTATCTGAACCTAGCTATTGTATCTAGTATAGTATAACTTACGTTTTAGGGTGGGGGGAACCTGGATTATTTCCTTCCTTCCTTCCTTCCTTCCTTCCTTCCTTCCTTCCTCCTTTCCTCCCTCCCTCCCTCCCTCCCTCCCTCCCATCCAACCATCCATCCATCCATCCATCCATCCATTTGTGTGCTTCCCATCCTCCATACAAAGTGACACTAGTTGGCTTACAATTTATACAAACAAAAGAAAAATAGTTACAATATTAAAAAAGCAAAGCAAACTGACATTAAAAACTGTGCTAAAACACACAAAAGAGCCAAGAGATGGATGGAACATGGATGAGATTCTCCTTATTCACAAGCCATGACCTGCAGTAAATACCATTCTCGGGGCGCAGACCATCCAGCAACACTAGATTTTGATATGCTACCGAAAGGCTAAAAGACAGGGGGAGTTCTCACCTCCAGTAGAAGAATGTTGCACAGGGATGGGGCCATATCAGAAAATGCTGTTCCTTGATATTTCTTGCTCCAGTTCGTTAGCAGATGGGATGTTTTCTCTGGCATGGAACAAATTCATTTTGCATGACTCTTTAAATGATACTGACATTTTGAAACACTTAGGGCCACAATGCAGGGCTTAATTGCGGCTCTAACTTATGCCCAGTCAGGTTCATTCTTAGTTTTATTCCAGTTTTGCTCCAGCTGCACTCCAGCTGCCTTTTGGTCCTATTCAGAACCCAAAGCTCCTCCATAAACTATGGAGAGTTTTCAGGACTGATAGGCCACATGAGGGCACATAGGCATAATCTTTCCAAGAGCCTTGGTCGCTTTCTGATTCCAAGCAGTGATCAAGGCCTCCCTGATAATGTGGCAAGTCCATTCCCCCAGTCTCTCCCCCAGTCTGCTCTATGCTTGGATTCAACCTGAGAATGCATCCAAGGAATTTTCTCCATCAGGTGTTTTAACAATTTCTTCTGCATGGCCCTTTAAATGCTTCTTGGAGCACTCCTTCCAAGGGAGAAATTTGGTGGCCTTGAAGTTTCCCCATTGGACGACATTGGAGATAGGACTGGAAAAATAGTGACTTTTGCTGACGGTACCACCACAGAGTAGGCCTTATTTGTTGCTGTTTCACCTTCTATATTACTTTTCCTGTAGCACTTATCTAGCTGCTTTTTAGTCCTTTTTAGAACCCTCAGTTCCTGAATAAATCAATAAAGTTTTGGCATTGATAGGCCACATGAGGGCACATGGCACAATCCCGTCCAGGATTGTGTGGCAGAACCCCCAGGATATTCTCACAGCTCCTTCTAAAACCTGAGTGGAACCCTTAATTGCAACTCTTCAAATACCTCTCGCTACCAATTAATACTGCCATGGAGAAGGGATTTGAACTAGCACAAAACTATAATGCACAGCCCCATCCCCTGTAGTCATTGAAAGGTCAAGGAGAAGAAGGATGGGTGCGCTATTCCACTGCCATTCTCCCCAGAGATCATCCATAAGTGCAAACAATGCCATTTGTCTCCCTGTCCCTCGCATGGGGTATTTTAAGACTGATATGCCGTGTGAGGGCACATGGGCACATCAAGGTAGAACTGTTCAAATGGGACCTGCCTCTCTCTCCACTGCCACACTTGCTATAGATCATCCACAAGTGCAAACAATGGCGCCTGTCTCCCTGTCCCTCACTAACTTGGCTTGAATCCCTGAACCATTAAGGGGTCCAGATCATTGTGCTCCCCATTCCCATCCCATGTCACAGAGAAGAAGGTGTTTCCACTTCTCCATCCCAATCTTGCCAGACATCATCCACAAGTGCAAACAATGCCATCTGTCAACGTGTCTCACTCCCAATTAACACTTTTTGGAACTAGCCTTGGATTAGCGAGTTGACCATTAATTTCTGAAAGCAGACTCATCAAATACAGCCCGCTTACATGCAACCTATTAATACTGCTTGGGACCGGCCAGGGAGAAGGGATATGAGCAAGTGCAATACTATGTTGCACATCCCATCCCCTGTAGCCAATGAAAAGTCAAGGAGAAGAAGGATAGTTGCACTACTCCACTGCCACTCTCCCCATAGATCATCCACAAGTGCATACAATGCTGTCTCTGTCCTTGGCATAACTTGGCTTGAAACCCTAAAGGACAAACTTGCTCTTTTCGTAACCCAAAGCTCCTCCAGTACCCTGGGGTATTTTGAGACGGATAGGCCGTGTGAGGGCACATGGGCACACCAAGGGAGAACTGTTCAAATGGGACCTGCCTCTCTCTCCACTGCCACTCTTGCTAGGGATCATGCACAAGTGCTAACAATGCCATCTGTCTCCCATATCCTGGCCCCAAATCATACATTGAGGGGTCCAGATCATTCATTTCAACCAACAACCTCTGGAGCTACGAGGCAACCATATTTCCACCAGTTGTTCTGGAAAGTTGAGGTGGACACTGGACAAATGTCTCACATGGATAGGCCGTGTGAGGGCACATGGGCACACCAAGGTAGAACTGTTCAAATGGGACCTGCCTCTCTCTCCACTGCCACGCTTGCTATAGATCATCCACAAGTGCAAACAATGCCGTCTGTCTCCCTGTCCCTCACTAACTTGGCTTGAATCCCTGAACCACTTAGGGGTCCAGATCATTTACTTCAATCAGGAGATGGGCACACATGGCACACCAAGGTAGAACTGTTCAAATGGGACCTGCCTCTCTCTCCACTGCCACGCTTGCTATAGATCATCCACAAGTGCAAACAATGCCATCTGTCTCCCTGTCCCTCACTAACTTGGCTTGAATCCCTGAACCACTAAGGGGTCCAGATCATTTACTTCAATCAGGAGATGAACTAGCATAATATTGTTCTCCCCATTCCCATCCTCTGAAGGCATTGAGCCATGTCACAGAGAAGAAGGTGTTTCCACTTCTCCATCCCAATCTTACCAGACATCATCCACAAGTGCAAACAATCCCATCTGTCAACATGGCTCACTCCCAATTAACACTTTTTGGAACTAGCCTTGGATTAGGTAGTTGAACCATTAATTTCTGAAAGCAGACTCTTCAAATAGGCCCCGCTTACATGCTACCTATTAATACTGCTTGCGACTGGCCATGGAGAAGGGATATGAACTAGCGCAATACTTGTTTCAACCATTTCTTCTGCATGGCCCTTTAAATCCTTGTCCGAGCCCTCTTTCCCATGGAGGAAGTTGGTGGCCTTGAAGTTTCTCTATTTGGCAACACACCATAGTGGAACCATTAATTTCTGAAAGCAGAAGGGATATGAGCAAGTGAAATACTATGCTGCACAGCGCCATCACCTGTAGCCTATGAAAGGATGGTTGCATTACTCCACTGCCACTCTCCCCATAGATCATACACAAGTGCATACAATGCTGTCTTTATGTTGAGGTGAACACTGCACATATGAAATCCCCAGGATATCTCTCCAGCTCCTTCCATTAGTGGGTCCATTAGTCACCACTCCCATAGTTTGGTCAGACAATCTATAGAAAGGGTTCCTAATAATTGATTTTAATCAGGAACCGGAGATTCAACACGATCTTGTCCAGGGCCTTGGCCACTCTCTGATTCCAAGTGGTAACCAAGACCTCCATAGGACTGTCTAGTAGAACTCGCCCAGTTTCTTCTGAAAACTGAGGAGTTCGAATAGTTGCCATGAGCAGACCATTGAAAGCGGCAACGTGTCTCACTCCCAATTAACACTTTTTGGAACTAGCCTTGGATTAGGTAGTTGAACCATTAATTTCTGAAAGCAGACTCTTCAAATAGGCCCCGCTTACATGCTACCTATTAATACTGCTTGCGACCGGCCATGGGGAAGGGATATGAACCAGCGCTATACTTGTTTCAACAATTTCTTCTGCATGGCCCTTTAAATCCTTGTCCAGTCCACTTTCCCATGGAGGAATTTGGTGGCCTTGAAGTTTCTCTATTTGGCAACACACCATAGTGGAACCATTAATTTCTGAAAGGAGACTCTTCAAATAGGGCCCACTTCCTGCTACCTATTAATACTGTTTGGGACCGGCCATGGAGAAGGGATCTGAGCAAGCGCAATACTATGCTGCACATCCCCATCCCCTGTAGCCAATGAAAAATCAAGGAGAAGAAGGATGGTTGCACTACTCCACTGCCACTCTCCCCATAGATCATACACAAGTGCATACAATGCACTTGGCATAACCTGGCTTGAAACGCTACAGAGAGAGGTTGCACTACTCCACTGCCACTCTCCCCATAGATCATACACAAGTGCATACAATGCTGTCCCTGTACTTGGCATAACGTGTCTTGAAACCCTACAGGGAGAGGTTAAGATCATTTACTTCAATCAGGACACCCAGAAGCTTCAAAGCAACATTTTTCCATCACCAAAAATGATGAGGTGGACATTGCCCAGGAAGATTGGGTCCAATGGTGGTCTCTTGAGGTGGAGGTGCACTAAGGCTTCCTTTATTGGTGCTTCAAATAACCCCTCCCTGAGCAATGCATTTATCACCACTTGGACACACCTGCAGCCCACCATCCTGGAGGGTATCATCGACCAAGAGGGACAGGGATCTGATTAGCAGTTAGTTGCCTTCCTTGGGTCCTATGCATTTCTTTAGGCCAAACAGAATTTAACTGCTCCCATATAATCTGGCAAGTCCATTCCCCCGGTCTCTCCAATGGACCTGGCTCTATGCTTGGACTCAAATTGAAAATGCATCCAAGGAATATTCTCTGTCAGGAGAAAACAATGTCTTCTGCATGGCCCTTTAAGTCCTTGTCTCAGCCCTCCTTCCCAAGGAGGAATTTGGTGGGCTTGAAGTTTCTCTATTGGGCGACACACCATAGTGGAACCATTAATTTCTGAAAGCAGACTCTTCATATAAGGCCCACTTACTGCTACCTATTAATACTGCTTGGGACCGGCCATGGAGAAGGTATATGAGCAAGTGCAATACTATGTTGCACATCCCATCCCCTGTAGCCAATGAAAAGTCAAGGAGAAGAAGGATGGTTGCACTATTCCACTGCCACTCTCCCCATAGATCATCCACAAGTGCATACAATGCTGTCCCTGTCCTTGGCATAACTTGGCTTGAAACACTAAAGGACAAACTTGCTCTTTTCGTAACCCAAAGCTCCTCCAATACCCTGGGGTGTTTTGAGACGGATAGGCCGTGTGAGGGCACATGGGCACACCAAGGGAGAACTGTTCAAATGGGACCTGCCTCTCTCTCCACTGCCACTCTTGCTAGGGATCATGCACAAGTGCTAACAATGCCATCTGTCTCCCATATCCTGGCCCCAAATCATACATTGAGGGGTCCAGATCATTCATTTCAACCAACAACCTCTGGAGCTACGAGGCAACCATATTTCCACCAGTTGTTCTGGAAAGTTGAGGTGGACACTGGACAAATGTCTCACATGGATAGGCCGTGTGAGGGCACATGGGCACACCAAGGTAGAACTGTTCAAATGGGACCTGCCTCTCTCTCCACTGCCACGCTTGCTATAGATCATCCACAAGTGCAAACAATGCCGTCTGTCTCCCTGTCCCTCACTAACTTGGCTTGAATCCCTGAACCACTAAGGGGTCCAGATCATTTACTTCAATCAGGAGATGGGCACACATGGCACACCAAGGTAGAACTGTTCAAATGGGACCTGCCTCTCTCTCCACTGCCACGCTTGCTATAGATCATCCACAAGTGCAAACAATGCCGTCTGTCTCCCTGTCCCTCACTAACTTGGCTTGAATCCCTGAACCACTAAGGGGTCCAGATCATTTACTTCAATCAGGAGATGAACTAGCATAATATTGTGCTCCCCATTCCCATCCTCTGAAAGCATTGAGCCATGTCACAGAGAAGAAGGTGTTTCCACTTCTCCATCCCAATCTTACCAGACATCATCCACAAGTGCAAACAATCCCATCTGTCAACGTGTCTCACTCCCAATTAACACTTTTTGGAACTAGCCTTGGATTAGGGAGTTGAACCATTAATTTCTGAAAGCAGACTCTTCAAATGGGCCCCGCTTACATGCTACCTATTAATACTGCTTGCGACTGGCCATGGAGAAGGGATATGAACTAGCGCAATACTTGTTTCAACAGTTTCTTCTGCATGGCCCTCTAAATCCTTTTCCGAGCCCTCTTTCCCATGGAGGAAGTTGGTGGCCTTGAAGTTTCTCTATTTGGCAACACACCATAGTGGAAGCATTAATTTCTGAAAGCAGACACTTCAAATACAGCCCGCTTACATGCAACCTATTAATACTGCTTGGGACCGGCCATGGAGAAGGGATCTGAGCAAGTGCAATACTATGCTGCACATCCCCATCCCCTGTAGCCAATGAAATGTCAAGGAGAAGAAGGATGGCTGCATAACACCACTGCCACTCTCCCCATAGATCATCCATAAGTCCATACAATGCTGTCTGTTTCCCTGTCCTTGGCATAACTTGGCTTGAAACCCTACAAAAGGGCTCCAGATCATTTACTTCAATCAGGACCCTCTGGAGCTTCAAAGTGACCTTATTCCATTTTCTTCTTAAAAATCACGAGGTCAACATTGGGCAAATCAAATCCCCAGGTTATTTCCCCAGCCCCTTCCATTAGTGGGTGCATTAGTCCATTAGTCACCATCCCCATAGTTTCTTCACAAAACCTTCAGAAAGGGATCCTAATAATTGATTTTAATCAGGCCCCCCGGAGTCGACAAGCAAACTTTTTCCAGCACCTTCTCAAAATGGTGACCCTGACCCTGGACAAATTGAACCCTTTTCACCACCCTTAGTTTTTACTCAGTGGAACCATTAATTTCTGAAAGCAGACTCTTCAAATAGGCCCCGCTTACATGCTACCTATTAATACTGCTTGCGACCGGCCATGGGGAAGGGATATGAACCAGCGCTATACTTGTTTCAACAATTTCTTCTGCATGGCCCTTTAAATCCTTGTCTAGTCCACTTTCCCATGGAGGAATTTGGTGGCCTTGAAGTTTCTCTATTTGGCAACACACCATAGTGGAACCATTAATTTCTGAAAGAAGACTCTTCAAATAGGGCCCACTTCCTGCTACCTATTAATACTGCTTGGGACCGGCCATGGAGAAGGGATATGAGCAAGCGCAATACTATGTTGCACATCCCCATCCCCTGTAGCCAATGAAAAGTCAAGGAGAAGAAGGATGGTTGCACTACTCCACTGCCACTCTCCCCATAGATCATACACAAGTGCATACAATGCACTTGGCATAACCTGGCTTCAAACGCTACAGAGAGAGGTTGCACTACTCCACTGCCACTCTCCCCATAGATCATACACAAGTGCATACAATGCTGTCCCTGTACTTGGCATAACGTGTCTTGAAACCCTACAGGGAGAGGTTAAGATCATTTACTTCAATCAGGACACCCGGAAGCTTCAAAGCAACATTTTTCCATCACCAAAAATGATGAGGTGGACATTGCCCAGGAAGATTGGGTCCAATGGTGGTCTCTTGAGGTGGAGGTGCACTAAGGCTTCCTTTATTGGTGCTTCAAATAACCCCTCCCTGAGCAATGCATTTATCACCACTTGGATACATCTTCAGTCCACCATCCTGGAGGGTATCATCGACCAAGAGGGACAGGGATCTGATTAGCAGTTAGTTCCCTTCCTTGGGTCCTATGCATTTCTTTAGGCCAAACAGAATTTAACTGCTCCCATATAATCTGGCAAGTCCATTCCCCTGGTCTCTCCAATGGACCTGGCTCTATGCTTGGACTCAAATTGAAAATGCATCCAAGGAATATTCTCTGTCAGGAGAAAACAATGTCTTCTGCATGGCCCTTTAAGTCCTTGTCTCAGCCCTCCTTCCCAAGGAGGAATTTGGTGGCCTTGAAGTTTCTCTATTGGGCGACACACCATAGTGGAACCATTAATTTCTGAAAGCAGACTCTTCATATAAGGCCCACTTACTGCTACCTATTAATACTGCTTGGGACCGGCCATGGAGAAGGTATATGAGCAAGTGCAATACTATGTTGCACATCCCATCCCCTGTAGCCAATGAAAAGTCAAGGAGAAGAAGGATGGTTGCACTACTCCACTGCCACTCTCCCCATAGATCATCCACAAGTGCATACAATGTTGTCTGTTTCCCTCTCCTGGGCATAACTTGGCTGGAAACCCTGCAGAGAGAGGTCCAGATCATTTACTTCAATCAGGACACCCAGAAACTTCAAAGCAACATTTCCCCATCACTTTCTCAAAAATGGTGAGGTGGACACTGGACAAATGTTTCTCAGGAAGAATGGGGTCAATGATGGTCTCTTGAGACTTCATTTAATGGTGCTTGAAATAACCCCTCCTTGTGCAATGCATTTATCACCACTTGGACACACCTGCAGCCCACCATGCTGGAGTATTTCATCAACCAAGAGGGACGGGGATCTGATTAGCAGTTAGTTGCCTTAACAGCCTCCTTGGGTCCTATGCATTTCTTCAGGTCCAACAGAATTTAACTACTCCCATATAATCTGGCAAGTCCATTCCCCCGGTCTTTCCAATGGACCAGGTATATGAGCAAGTGCAATACTATGTTGCACATCCCATCCCCTGTAGCCAATGAAAAGTCAAGGAGAAGAAGGATGGTTGCACTACTCCACTGCCACTCTCCCCATAGATCATCCACAAGTGCATACAATGCTGTCCCTGTCCTTGGCATAACTTGGCTTGAAACCCTAAAGGACAAACTTGCTCTTTTCGTAACCCAAAGCTCCTCCAATACCCTGGGGTATTTTGAGACGGATAGGCCGTGTGAGGGCACATGGGCACACCAAGGGAGAACTGTTCAAATGGGACCTGCCTCTCTCTCCACTGCCACTCTTGCTAGGGATCATGCACAAGTGCTAACAATGCCATCTGTCTCCCATATCCTGGCCCCAAATCATACATTGAGGGGTCCAGATCATTCATTTCAACCAACAACCTCTGGAGCTACGAGGCAACCATATTTCCACCAGTTGTTCTGGAAAGTTGAGGTGGACACTGGACAAATGTCTCACATGGATAGGCCGTGTGAGGGCACATGGGCACACCAAGGTAGAACTGTTCAAATGGGACCTGCCTCTCTCTCCACTGCCACGCTTGCTATAGATCATCCACAAGTGCAAACAATGCCGTCTGTCTCCCTGTCCCTCACTAACTTGGCTTGAATCCCTGAACCACTAAGGGGTCCAGATCATTTACTTCAATCAGGAGATGGGCACACATGGCACACCAAGGTAGAACTGTTCAAATGGGACCTGCCTCTCTCTCCACTGCCACGCTTGCTATAGATCATCCACAAGTGCAAACAATGCCGTCTGTCTCCCTGTCCCTCACTAACTTGGCTTGAATCCCTGAACCACTAAGGGGTCCAGATCATTTACTTCAATCAGGAGATGAACTAGCATAATATTGTGCTCCCCATTCCCATCCTCTGAAAGCATTGAGCCATGTCACAGAGAAGAAGGTGTTTCCACTTCTCCATCCCAATCTTACCAGACATCATCCACAAGTGCAAACAATCCCATCTGTCAACGTGTCTCACTCCCAATTAACACTTTTTGGAACTAGCCTTGGATTAGGGAGTTGAACCATTAATTTCTGAAAGCAGACTCTTCAAATGGGCCCCGCTTACATGCTAATACTGCTTGCGACTGGCCATGGAGAAGGGATATGAACTAGCGCAATACTTGTTTCAACAGTTTCTTCTGCATGGCCCTCTAAATCCTTTTCCGAGCCCTCTTTCCCATGGAGGAAGTTGGTGGCCTTGAAGTTTCTCTATTTGGCAACACACCATAGTGGAACCATTAATTTCTGAAAGCACACACTTCTAATACAGCCCGCTTACATGCAACCTATTAATACTGCTTGGGACCGGCCATGGAGAAGGGATCTGAGCAAGTGCAATACTATGCTGCACATCCCCATCCCCTGTAGCCAATGAAATGTCAAGGAGAAGAAGGATGGCTGCATAACACCACTGCCACTCTCCCCATAGATCATCCATAAGTCCATACAATGCTGTCTGTTTCCCTGTCCTTGGCATAACTTGGCTTGAAACCCTACAAAAGGGCTCCAGATCATTTACTTCAATCAGGACCCTCTGGAGCTTCAAAGTGACCTTATTCCATTTTCTTCTTAAAAATCACGAGGTCAACATTGGGCAAATCAAATCCCCAGGTTATTTCCCCAGCCCCTTCCATTAGTGGGTGCATTAGTCCATTAGTCACCATCCCCATAGTTTCTTCAGAAAACCTTCAGAAAGGGATCCTAATAATTGATTTTAATCAGGCCCCCTGGAGTCGACAAGCAAACTTTTTCCAGCACCTTCTCAAAATGGTGACCCAGACCCTGGACAAATTGAACCCTTTTCACCACCCTTAGTTTTTACTCAGTGGAACCATTAATTTCTGAAAGAAGACTCTTCAAATAGGCCCCGCTTACATGCTACCTATTAATACTGCTTGCGACCGGCCATGGGGAAGGGATATGAACCAGCGCTATACTTGTTTCAACAATTTCTTCTGCATGGCCCTTTAAATCCTTGTCTAGTCCACTTTCCCATGGAGGAATTTGGTGGCCTTGAAGTTTCTCTATTTGGCAACACACCATAGTGGAACCATTAATTTCTGAAAGAAGAGTCTTCAAATAGGGCCCACTTCCTGCTACCTATTAATACTGCTTGGGACCGGCCATGGAGAAGGGATATGAGCAAGTGCAATACTATGTTGCACATCCCCATCCCCTGTAGCCAATGAAAAGTCAAGGAGAAGAAGGATGGTTGCACTACTCCACTGCCACTCTCCCCATAGATCATACACAAGTGCATACAATGCACTTGGCATAACCTGGCTTCAAACGCTACAGAGAGAGGTTGCACTACTCCACTGCCACTCTCCCCATAGATCATACACAAGTGCATACAATGCTGTCCCTGTACTTGGCATAACGTGTCTTGAAACCCTACAGGGAGAGGTTAAGATCATTTACTTCAATCAGGACACCCGGAAGCTTCATAGCAACATTTTTCCATCACCAAAAATGATGAGGTGGACATTGCCCAGGAAGATTGGGTCCAATGGTGGTCTCTTGAGGTGGAGGTCACTAAGGCTTCCTTTATTGGTGCTTCAAATAACCCCTCCCTGAGCAATGCATTTATCACCACTTGGATACATCTTCAGGCCACCATCCTGGAGGGTATCATCGACCAAGAGGGACAGGGATCTGATTAGCAGTTAGTTCCCTTCCTTGGGTCCTATGCATTTCTTTAGGCCAAACAGAATTTAACTGCTCCCATATAATCTGGCAAGTCCATTCCCCCGGTCTCTCCAATGGACCTGGCTCTATGCTTGGACTCAAATTGAAAATGCATCCAAGGAATATTCTCTGTCAGGAGAAAACAATGTCTTCTGCATGGCCCTTTAAGTCCTTGTCTCAGCCCTCCTTCCCAAGGAGGAATTTGGTGGCCTTGAAGTTTCTCTATTGGGCGACACACCATAGTGGAACCATTAATTTCTGAAAGCAGACTCTTCATATAAGGCCCACTTACTGCTACCTATTAATACTGCTTGGGACCGGCCATGGAGAAGGTATATGAGCAAGTGCAATACTATGTTGCACATCCCATCCCCTGTAGCCAATGAAAAGTCAAGGAGAAGAAGGATGGTTGCACTACTCCACTGCCACTCTCCCCATAGATCATCCACAAGTGCATACAATGTTGTCTGTTTCCCTCTCCTGGGCATAACTTGGCTGGAAACCCTGCAGAGAGAGGTCCAGATCATTTACTTCAATCAGGACACCCAGAAACTTCAAAGCAACATTTCCCCATCACTTTCTCAAAAATGGTGAGGTGGACACTGGACAAATGTTTCTCAGGAAGAATGGGGTCAATGATGGTCTCTTGAGACTTCATTTAATGGTGCTTGAAATAACCCCTCCTTGTGCAATGCATTTATCACCACTTGGACACACCTGCAGCCCACCATGCTGGAGTATTTCATCAACCAAGAGGGACGGGGATCTGATTAGCAGTTAGTTGCCTTAACAGCCTCCTTGGGTCCTATGCATTTCTTCAGGTCCAACAGAATTTAACTACTCCCATATAATCTGGCAAGTCCATTCCCCCGGTCTTTCCAATGGACCGGGTATATGAGCAAGTGCAATACTATGTTGCACATCCCATCCCCTGTAGCCAATGAAAAGTCAAGGAGAAGAAGGATGGTTGCACTACTCCACTGCCACTCTCCCCATAGATCATCCACAAGTGCATACAATGCTGTCCCTGTCCTTGGCATAACTTGGCTTGAAACCCTAAAGGACAAACTTGCTCTTTTCGTAACCCAAAGCTCCTCCAATACCTTGGGGTATTTTGAGACGGATAGGCCGTGTGAGGGCACATGGGCACACCAAGGGAGAACTGTTCAAATGGGACCTGCCTCTCTCTCCACTGCCACTCTTGCTAGGGATCATGCACAAGTGCTAACAATGCCATCTGTCTCCCATATCCTGGCCCCAAATCATACATTGAGGGGTCCAGATCATTCATTTCAACCAACAACCTCTGGAGCTACGAGGCAACCATATTTCCACCAGTTGTTCTGGAAAGTTGAGGTGGACACTGGACAAATGTCTCACATGGATAGGCCGTGTGAGGGTACATGGGCACACCAAGGTAGAACTGTTCAAATGGGACCTGCCTCTCTCTCCACTGCCACGCTTGCTATAGATCATCCACAAGTGCAAACAATGCTGTCTGTCTCCCTGTCCCTCACTAACTTGGCTTGAATCCCTGAACCACTAAGGGGTCCAGATCATTTACTTCAATCAGGAGATGGGCACACATGGCACACCAAGGTAGAACTGTTCAAATGGGACCTGCCTCTCTCTCCACTGCCACGCTTGCTATAGATCATCCACAAGTGCAAACAATGCCGTCTGTCTCCCTGTCCCTCACTAACTTGGCTTGAATCCCTGAACCACTAAGGGGTCCAGATCATTTACTTCAATCAGGAGATGAACTAGCATAATATTGTGCTCCCCATTCCCATCCTCTGAAAGCATTGAGCCATGTCACAGAGAAGAAGGTGTTTCCACTTCTCCATCCCAATCTTACCAGACATCATCCACAAGTGCAAACAATCCCATCTGTCAACGTGTCTCACTCCCAATTAACACTTTTTGGAACTAGCCTTGGATTAGGGAGTTGAACCATTAATTTCTGAAAGCAGACTCTTCAAATGGGCCCCGCTTACATGCCACCTATTAATACTGCTTGCGACTGGCCATGGAGAAGGGATATGAACTAGCGCAATACTTGTTTCAACAGTTTCTTCTGCATGGCCCTCTAAATCCTTTTCCGAGCCCTCTTTCCCATGGAGGAAGTTGGTGGCCTTGACGTTTCTCTATTTGGCAACACACCATAGTGGAAGCATTAATTTCTGAAAGCAGACACTTCAAATACAGCCCGCTTACATGCAACCTATTAATACTGCTTGGGACCGGCCATGGAGAAGGGATCTGAGCAAGTGCAATACTATGCTGCACATCCCCATCCCCTGTAGCCAATGAAATGTCAAGGAGAAGAAGGATGGCTGCATAACACCACTGCCACTCTCCCCATAGATCATCCATAAGTCCATACAATGCTGTCTGTTTCCCTGTCCTTGGCATAACTTGGCTTGAAACCCTACAAAAGGGCTCCAGATCATTTACTTCAATCAGGACCCTCTGGAGCTTCAAAGTGACCTTATTCCATTTTCTTCTTAAAAATCACGAGGTCAACATTGGGCAAATCAAATCCCCAGGTTATTTCCCCAACCCCTTCCATTAGTGGGTGCATTAGTCCATTAGTCACCATCCCCATAGTTTCTTCAGAAAACCTTCAGAAAGGGATCCTAATAATTGATTTTAATCAGGCCCCCCGGAGTCGACAAGCAAACTTTTTCCAGAACCTTCTCAAAATGGTGACCCTGACCCTGGACAAATTGAACCCTTTTCACCACCCTTAGTTTTTACTCAGTGGAACCATTAATTTCTGAAAGCAGACTCTTCAAATAGGCCCCGCTTACATGCTACCTATTAATACTGCTTGCGACAGGCCATGGAGAAGGGATATGAGCAAGCGCAATACTTGTTTCAACAGTTTCTTCTGCATGGCCCTTTAAATCCTTGTCCAGTCCACTTTCCCATGGAGGAATTTGATGGCCTTGAAGTTTCTCTATTTGGCAACATACCATAGTGGAACCATTAATTTCTGAAAGGAGACTCTTCAAATAGGGCCCACTTCCTGCTACCTATTAATACTGCTTGGGACCGGCCATGGAGAAGGGATATGAGCAAGTGCAATACTATGTTGCACATCCCCATTCCCTGTAGCCAATGAAAAGTCAAGGAGAAGAAGGATGGTTGCACTACTCCACTGCCACTCTCCCCATAGATCATACACAAGTGCATACAATGCACTTGGCATAACCTGGCTTGAAACGCTACAGAGAGAGGTTGCACTACTCCACTGCCACTCTCATCATAGATCATACACAAGTGCATACAATGCTGTCCCTGTACTTGGCATAACGTGTCTTGAAACTCTACAGGGAGAGGTTAAGATCATTTACTTCAATCAGGACACCCGGAAGCTTCAAAGCAACATTTTTCCATCACCAAAAATGATGAGGTGGACATTGCCCAGGAAGATTGGGTCCAATGGTGGTCTCTTGAGGTGGAGGTGCACTAAGGCTTCCTTTATTGGTGCTTCAAATAACCCCTCCCTGAGCAATGCATTTACCACCACTTGGATACATCTTCAGGCCACCATCCTGGAGGGTATCATCGACCAAGAGGGACAGGGATCTGATTAGCAGTTAGTTGCCTTCCTTGGGTCCTATGCATTTCTTCAGGCCAAACAGAATTTAACTGCTCCCATATAATCTGGCAAGTCCATTCCCCCGGTCTCTCCAATGGACCTGGCTCTATGCTTGGAGACTCAAATTGAAAATGCATCCAAGGAATATTCTCTGTCAGGAGAAAACAATTTCTTCTGCATGGCCCTTTAAAACCTTATCGGAGCCCTCCCTCCCAAGGAGGAATTTGGTGGCCTTGAAGTTTCTCTATTAGTTGACAAACCATAGTGGAACCATTAATTTCTGAAAGCAGAAGGGATATGAGCAAGTGAAATACTATGCTGCACACCAAGGTAGAACTGTTCAAATGGGACCTGCCTCTCTCTCCACTGCCACGCTTGCTATAGATCATCCACAAGTGCAAACAATGCCATCTGTCTCCCTGTCCCTCACTAACTTGGCTTGAATCCCTGAACCACTAAGGGGTCCAGATCATTTACTTCAATCAGGAGATGAACTAGCATAATATTGTTCTCCCCATTCCCATCCTCTGAAGGCATTGAGCCATGTCACAAAGAAGAAGGTGTTTCCACTTCTCCATCCCAATCTTACCAGACATCATCCACAAGTGCAAACAATGCCATCTGTCAACATGTCTCACTCCCAATTAACACTTTTTGGAACTAGCCTTGGATTAGGGAGTTGACCATTAATTTCAGACTCTTCAAATGGGCCCCGCTTACATGCTACCTATTAATACTGCTTGCGACTGGCCATAGAGAAGGGATATGAACTAGCGCAATACTTGTTTCAACCATTTCTTCTGCATGGCCCTTTAAATCCTTGTCCGAGCCCTCTTTCCCATGGAGGAAGTTGGTGGCCTTGAAGTTTCTCTATTTGGCAACACACCATAGTGGAACCATTAATTTCTGAAAGCAGAAGGGATATGAGCAAGTGAAATACTATGCTGCACAGCGCCATCACCTATAGCCTATGAAAGGATGGTTGCATTACTCCACTGCCACTCTCCCCATAGATCATACACAAGTGCATACAATGCTGTCTGTTTCCCTGTCCCCGGCATAACCTGGCTTGAAACGCTACAGAGGGAGGTCCAGATCATTTATTTCAATCAGGACACCTGGAAACTTCAAAGCAACATTTTTCCATCACCTTCTCAAAAATGTTGAGGTGAACACTGCACATATCAAATCCCCAGGATATCTCTCCAGCTCCTTCCATTAGTGGGTCCATTAGTCACCACTCCCATAGTTTGGTCAGACAATCTATAGAAAGGGTTCCTAATAATTGATTTTAATCAGGAACCGGAGATTCAACACGATCTTGTCCAGGGCCTTGGCCACTCTCTGATTCCAAGTGGTAAGCAAGACCTCCATAGGACTGTCTAGTAGAACTCGCCCAGTTTCTTCTGAAAACTGAGGAGTTCGAATAGTTGCCATGAGCAGACCATTGAAAGCGGCAACGTGTCTCACTCCCAATTAACACTTTTTGGAACTAGCCTTGGATTAGGTAGTTGAACCATTAATTTCTGAAAGCAGACTCTTCAAATAGGCCCCGCTTACATGCTACCTATTAATACTGCTTGCGACCGGCCATGGGGAAGGGATATGAACCAGCGCTATACTTGTTTCAACAATTTCTTCTGCATGGCCCATTAAATCCTTGTCCAGTCCACTTTCCCATGGAGGAATTTGGTGGCCTTGAAGTTTCTCTATTTGGCAACACACCATAGTGGAACCATTAATTTCTGAAAGGAGACTCTTCAAATAGGGCCCACTTCCTGCTACCTATTAATACTGTTTGGGACCGGCCATGGAGAAGGGATCTGAGCAAGCGCAATACTATGCTGCACATCCCCATCCCCTGTAACCAATGAAAAATCAAGGAGAAGAAGGATGGTTGCACTACTCCACTGCCACTCTCCCCATAGATCATACACAAGTGCATACAATGCTGTCCCTGTACTTGGCATAACGTGTCTTGAAACCCTACAGGGAGAGGTTAAGATCATTTACTTCAATCAGGACACCCAGAAGCTTCAAAGCAACATTTTTCCATCACCAAAAATGATGAGGTGGACATTGCCCAGGAAGATTGGGTCCAATGGTGGTCTCTTGAGGTGGAGGTGCACTAAGGCTTCCTTTATTAGTGCTTCAAATAACCCCTCCCGGAGCAATGCATTTATCACCACGTGGACACACCTGCAGCCCACCATGCTGGAGTATTTCATCAACCAAGAGGGACAGGGATCTGATTAGCAGTTAGTTGCCTTACCAGCCTCCTTGGGTCCTATGCATTTCTTCAGGTCCAACAGAATTTAACTGCTCCCATATAATCTGGCAAGTCCATTCCCTTGGTCTTTCCAATGGACCTGCTCTATGCTTGGACTCAAATTGAAAATGCATCCAAGGAATATTCTCTGTCAGGAGAAAACAATGTCTTCTGCATGGCCCTTTAAGTTCTTGTCCCAGCCCTCCTTCCCAAGGAGGAATTTGGTGGCCTTGAAGTTTCTCTATTGGGCGACACACCATAGTGGAACCATTAATTTCTGGAAGCAAACTCTTCATATAAGGCCCACTTACTGCTACCTATTAATACTGCTTGGGACCGGCCATGGAGAAGGGATATGAGCAAGTGCAATACTATGTTGCACATCCCATCCCCTGTAGCCAATGAAAAGTCAAGGAGAAGAAGGATGGTTGCACTATTCCACTGCCACTCTCCCCATAGATCATCCACAAGTGCATACAATGCTGTCCCTGTCCTTGGCATAACTTGGCTTGAAACCCTAAAGGACAAACTTGCTCTTTTCGTAACCTAAAGCTCCTCCAATACCCTGGGGTGTTTTGAGACGGATAGGCCGTGTGAGGGCACATGGGCACACCAAGGGAGAACTGTTCAAATGGGACCTGCCTCTCTCTCCACTGCCACTCTTGCGAGGGATCATGCACAAGTGCTAACAATGCCATCTGTCTCCTATATCCTGGCCCCAAATCATACATTGAGGGGTCCAGATCATTCATTTCAACCAACAACCTCTGGAGCTACGAGGCAACCATATTTTCCACCAGTTGTTCTGGAAAGTTGAGGTGGACACTGGACAAATGTCTCACATGGATAGGCCGTGTGAGGGCACATGGGCACACCAAGGTAGAACTGTTCAAATGGGACCTGCCTCTCTCTCCACTGCCACGCTTGCTATAGATCATCCACAAGTGCAAACAATGCCGTCTGTCTCCCTGTCCCTCACTAACTTGGCTTGAATCCCTGAACCACTAAGGGGTCCAGATCATTTACTTCAATCAGGAGATGAACTAGCATAATATTGTGCTCCCCATTCCCATCCTCTGAAAGCATTGAGCCATGTCACAGAGAAGAAGGTGTTTCCACTTCTCCATCCCAATCTTACCAGACATCATCCACAAGTGCAAACAATGCCATCTGTCAACGTGTCTCACTCCCAATTAACACTTTTTGGAACTAGCCTTGGATTAGGGAGTTGAACCATTAATTTCTGAAAGCAGACTCTTCAAATGGGCCCCGCTTACATGCTACCTATTAATACTGCTTGCGACTGGCCATGGAGAAGGGATATGAACTAGCGCAATACTTGTTTCAACAGTTTCTTCTGCATGGCCCTCTAAATCCTTTTCCGAGCCCTCTTTCCCAGGGAGAAAGTTGGTGGCCTTGAGGTTTCTCTATTTGGCAACACACCATAGTGGAACCATTAATTTCTGAAAGCAGACACTTCAAATACAGCCCGCTTACATGCAACCTATTAATACTGCTTGGGACCGGCCATGGAGAAGGGATATGAGCAAGTGCAATACTATGCTGCACATCCCCATCCCCTGTAGCCAATGAAATGTCAAGGAGAAGAAGGATGGCTGCATAACACCACTGCCACTCTCCCCATAGATCATGCATAAGTCCATACAATGCTGTCTGTTTCCCTGTCCTTGGCATAACTTGGCTTGAAACCCTACAAAAGGGCTCCAGATCATTTACTTCAATCAGGACCCTCTGGAGCTTCAAAGTGACCTTATTCCATTTTCTTCTTAAAAATCACGAGGTCAACATTGGGCAAATCAAATCCCCAGGTTATTTCCCCAACCCCTTCCATTAGTGGGTGCATTAGTCCATTAGTCACCATCCCCATAGTTTCTTCAGAAAACCTTCAGAAAGGGATCCTAATAATTGATTTTAATCAGGCCCCCTGGAGTCGACAAGCAAACTTTTTCCAGCACCTTCTCAAAATGGTGACCCTGACCCTGGACAAATTGAACCCTTGTCACCACCCTTAGTTTTTACTCAGTGGAACCATTAATTTCTGAAAGGAGACTCTTCAAATAGGGCCCACTTCCCGCTACCTATTAATACTGCTTGGGACCGGCCATGGAGAAGGGATATGAGCAAGCGCAATACTATGTTGCACATCCCCATCCCCTGTAGCCAATGAAAAGTCAAGGAGAAGAAAGATGGTTGCACTACTCCACTGCCACTCTCCCCATAGATCATACACAAGTGCATACAATGTTGTCTGTTTCCCTCTCCTGGGCATAACTTGGCTGGAAACCCTGCAGAGAGAGGTCCAGATCATTTACTTCAATCAGGACACCCGGAAACTTCAAAGCAACATTTTCCCATCACTTTCTCAAAAATGGTGAGGTGGACCCTGGACAAATGTTTCTCAGGAAGAATGGGTTCATTGAGACTTCATTTAATGGTGCTTGAAATAACCCCTCCTGGAGCAATGCATTTATCACCACTTGGACATACCTGCAGCCCACCATGCTGGAGTATTTCATCAACCAAGAGGGACGGGGATCTGATTAGCAGTTAGTTGCCTTACCAGCCTCCTTGGGAACTATGCATTTCTTCAGGTCCAAAAGAATTTAACTGCTCCCATATAATCTGGCAAGTCAATTCCCCCGGTCTTTCCAATGGACCTGCTCTATGCTTGGACTCAAATTGAAAATGGAATTTGGTGGCCTTGAAGTTTCTCTATTTGGCAACACACCATAGTGGAACCATTAATTTCTGAAAGCAGACTCTTCATATAAGGCCCACTTCCTGCTACCTATTAATACTGCTTGGGACCGGCCATGGAGAAGGGATTTGAGCAAGTGCAATACTATGTTGCACATCCCATCCCCTGTAGCCAATGAAAAGTCAAGGAGAAGAAGGATGGTTGCACTACTCCACTGCCACTCTCCCCATAGATCATCCACAAGTGCATACAATGCTGTCCCTGTCCTTGGCATAACTTGGCTGGAAACCCTAAAGGACAAACTTGCTCTTTTCGTAACCCAAAGCTCCTCCAATACCCTGGGGTATTTTGAGACGGATAGGCCGTGTGAGGGCACATGGGCACACCAAGGGAGAACTGTTCAAATGGGACTTGCCTCTCTCTCCACTGCCACTCTTGCTAGGGATCATGCACAAGTGCTAACAATGCCATCTGTCTCCCATATCCTGGCCCCAAATCATACATTGAGGGGTCCAGATCATTCATTTCAACCAACAACCTCTGGAGCTACGAGGCAACCATATTTTCCACCAGTTGTTCTGGAAAGTTGAGGTGGACACTGGACAAATGTCTCACATGGATAGGCCGTGTGAGGGCACATGGGCACACCAAGGTAGAACTGTTCAAATGGGACCTGCCTCTCTCTCCACTGCCACGCTTGCTATAGATCATCCACAAGTGCAAACAATGCCGTCTGTCTCCCTGTCCCTCACTAACTTGGCTTGAATCCCTGAACCACTAAGGGGTCCAGATCATTTACTTCAATCAGGAGATGAACTAGCATAATATTGTGCTCCCCATTCCCATCCTCTGAAAGCATTGAGCCATGTCACAGAGAAGAAGGTATTTCCACTTCTCCATCCCAATCTTACCAGACATCATCCACAAGTGCAAACAATCCCATCTCTCAACGTGTCTCACTCCCAATTAACACTTTTTGGAACTAGCCTTGGATTAGGGAGTTGAACCATTAATTTCTGAAAGTAGACTCTTCAAATAGGCCCCGCTTACATGCTACCTATTAATACTGCTTGCGACTGGCCATGGAGAAGGGATATGAACTAGCGCAATACTTGTTTCAACCATTTCTTCTGCATGGCCCTCTAAATCCTTTTCCGAGCCCTCTTTCCCATGGAGGAAGTTGGTGGCCTTGAAGTTTCTCTATTTGGCAACACACCATAGTGGAACCATTAATTTCTGAAAGCACACACTTCTAATACAGCCCGCTTACATGCAACCTATTAATACTGCTTGGGACCGGCCATGGAGAAGGGATATGAGCAAGTGCAATACTATGCTGCACATCCCCATCCCCTGTAGCCAATGAAATGTCAAGGAGAAGAAGGATGGCTGCATAACACCACTGCCACTCTCCCCATAGATCATCCATAAGTCCATACAATGCTGTCTGTTTCCCTGTCCTTGGCATAACTTGGCTTGAAACCCTACAAAAGGGCTCCAGATCATTTACTTCAATCAGGACCCTCTGGAGCTTCAAAGTGACCTTATTCCATTTTCTTCTTAAAAATCACGAGGTCAACATTGGGCAAATCAAATCCCCAGGTTATTTCCCCAGCCCCTTCCATTAGTGGGTGCATTAGTCCATTAGTCACCATCCCCATAGTTTCTTCAGAAAACCTTCAGAAAGGGATCCTAATAATTGATTTTAATCAGGCCCCCTGGAGTCGACAAGCAAACTTTTTCCAGCAGTTTCTCAAAATGGTGACCCTGACCCTGGACAAATTGAACCCTTTTCACCACCCTTAGTTTTTACTCAGTGGAACCATTAATTTCTGAAAGTAGACTCTTCAAATAGGCCCCGCTTACATGCTCCCTATTAATACTGCTTGCGACCGGCCATGGGGAAGGGATATGAACCAGCGCTATACTTGTTTCAACAATTTCTTCTGCATGGCCCTTTAAATCCTTGTCCAGTCCACTTTCCCATGAAGGAATTTGGTGGCCTTGAAGTTTCTCTATTTGGCAACACCCCATAGTGGAACCATTAATTTCTGAAAGGAGACTCTTCAAATAGGGCCCACTTCCCGCTACCTATTAATACTGCTTGGGACCGCCCATGGAGAACGGATATGAGCAAGCGCAATACTATGCTGCACATCCCCATCCCCTGTAGCCAATGAAAAGTCAAGGAGAAGAAAGATGGTTGCACTACTCCACTGCCACTCTCCCCATAGATCATCCACAAGTGCATACAATGTTGTCTGTTTCCCTCTCCTGGGCATAACTTGGCTGGAAACCCTGCAGAGAGAGGTCCAGATCATTTAATTCAATCAGGACACCCGGAAACTTCAAAGCATCATTTCCCCATCACTTTCTCAAAAATGGTGAGGTGGACACTGGACAAATGTTTCTCAGGAAGAATGGGGTCAATGATGGTCTCTTGAGACTTCATTTAATGGTGCTTGAAATAACCCCTCCTTGAGCAATGCATTTATCACCACTTGGACACACCTGCAGCCCACCATACTAGAGTATTTCATCAACCAAGAGTGACAGGGATCTGATTAGTAGTTAGTTGCCTTACCAGCCTCCTTGGGTCCTATGCATTTCTTCAGGTCCAACAGAATTTAACTGCTCCCATATAATCTGGCAAGTCCATTCCCCTGGCCTTTCCAATGGACCTGCTCTATGCTTGGACTCAAATTGAAAATGCATCCAAGGAATATTCTCTGTCAGGAGAAAACAATGTCTTCTGCATGGCCCTTTAACTCCTTGTCTCAGCCCTCCTTCCCAAGGAGGAATTTGGTGGCCTTGAAGTTTCTCTATTGGGCGACACACCATAGTGGAACCATTAATTTCTGAAAGCAGACTCTTCATATAAGGCCCACTTACTGCTACCTATTAATACTGCTTGGGACCGACCATGGAGAAGGGATATGAGCAAGTGCAATACTATGTTGCACATCCCATCCCCTGTAGCCAATGAAAAGTCAAGGAGAAGAAGGATGGTTGCACTACTCCACTGCCACTCTCCCCATAGATCATCCACAAGTGCATACAATGCTGTCTGTTTCCCTGTCCTTGGCATAACTTGACTTGAAACGCTACAAAAGGGCTCCAGATCGTTTACTTCAATCAGGACCCTCTGGAGCTTCAAAGTTCAATTTCCTTCTTAAAAATCACGAGGTCAACATTGGGCATATCAAATCCCCATGTTATATCCCCAACCCCTTCCATTAGTGGGTGCATTAGTCCATTAGTCACCATCCCCATAGTTTCTTCAGAAAACCTTCAGAATGGGATCCTAATAATTGATTTTAATCAGGCCCCCTGGAGTCGACAAGCAAACTTTTTCCAGCACCTTCTCAAAATGGTGACCCTGACCCTGGACAAATTGAACCCTTGTCACCACCCTTAGTTTTTACTCAGTGGAACCATTAATTTCTGAAAGCAGACTCTTCAAATAGGGCCCACTTCCTGCTACCTATTAATACTACTTGGGACCGGCCATGGAGAAGGGATATGAGCAAGCGCAATACTATGCTGCACATCCCCATCCCCTGTAGCCAATGAAAAGTCAAGGAGAAGAAAGATGGTTGCACTACTCCACTGCCACTCTCCCCATAGATCATACACAAGTGCATACAATGCTGTCCCTGTACTTGGCATAACGTGTCTTGAAACCCTACAGGGAGAGGTTAAGATCATTTACTTCAATCAGGACACCCGGAAGCTTCAAAGCAACATTTTTCCATCACCAAAAATGATGAGGTGGACATTGCCCAGGAAGATTGGGTCCAATGGTGGTCTCTTGAGGTGGAGGTGCACTAGGGCTTCCTTTATTGGTACTTCAAATAACCCCTCCCGGAGCAATGCATTTATCACCACTTGGACACACCTGCAGCCCACCATGCTGGAGTATTTCATCAACCAAGAGGGACGGGGATCTGATTAGCAGTTAGTTGCCTTAACAGCCTCCTTGGGTCCCATGCATTTCTTCAGGTCCAACAGAATTTAACTGCTCCCATATAATCTGGCAAGTCCATTCCCCCGGTCTTTCCAATGGACCTGCTCTATGCTTGGACTCAAATTGAAAATGCATCCAAGGAATATTCTCTGTCAGGAGAAAACAATGTCTTCTGCATGGCCCTTTAAGTTCTTGTCTCAGCCCTCCTTCCCAAGGAGGAATTTGGTGGCCTTGAAGTTTCTCTATTGGGCGACACACCATAGTGGAACCATTAATTTCTGAAAGCAGACTCTTCATATAAGGCCCACTTACTGCTACCTATTAATACTGCTTGGGACCGGCCATGGAGAAGGTATATGAGCAAGTGCAATACTATGTTGCACATCCCATCCCCTGTAGCCAATGAAAAGTCAAGGAGAAGAAGGATGGTTGCACTACTCCACTGCCACTCTTCCCATAGATCATCCACAAGTGCATACAATGCTGTCTCTGTCCTTGGCATAACTTGGCTTGAAACCCTAAAGGACAAACTTGCTCTTTTGAGAACCCAAAGCTCCTCCAATACCCTGGGGTGTTTTGAGACGGATAGGCCGTGTGAGGGCACATGGGCACACCAAGGGAGAGCTGTTCAAATGGGACCTGCCTCTCTCTCCACTGCCACTCTTGCTAGGGATCATGCACAAGTGCTAACAATGCCATCTGTCTCCCATATCCTGGCCCCAAATCATACATTGAGGGGTCCAGATCATTCATTTCAACCAACAACCTCTGGAGCTACGAGGCAACCACATTTTCCACCAGTTGTTCTGGAAGGTTGAGGTGGACACTGGACAAATGTCTTTTGGGACCGGCCATGGGACCGGTCCCAAGAGACATCCCATCCCCTGTAGCCAATGAAAAATCAAGGAGAAGAAGGATGGTTGCACTACTCCACTGCCACTCTCCCCATAGATCATCCACAAGTGCATACAATGCTGTCTCTGTCCTTGGCATAACTTGGCTTGAAACCCTAAAGGACAAACTTGCTCTTTTCAGAACCCAAAGCTCCTCCAATACCCTGGGGTGTTTTGAGACAGATAGGCCGTGTGAGGCCACATGGGCACACCAAGGGAGAGCTGTTCAAATGGGACCTGCCTCTCTCTCCACTGCCACTCTTGCTATGGATCATGCACAAGAGCTAACAATGCCATCTGTCTCCCGTATCCTGGCCCCAAATCATACATTGAGGGGTCCAGATCATTCATTTCAACCAACAACCTCTGGAGCTACGAGGCAACCACATTTTCCACCAGTTGTTCTGGAAGGTTGAGGTGGACACTGGACAAATGTCTTTTGGGACCTGTCCCAAGAGACATCCCATCCCCTGTAGCCAATGAAAAATCAAGGAGAAGAAGGATGGTTGCACTACTCCAATGCCACTCTCCCCATAGATCATCCATAAGTGCATACAGTGTTGTCTTTTTCCCTGTCCCTCACATAACTTGGCTTGAAACCCTACAAGAAGGGGTCCAGATCATTTACTTCAATCAGGAGTTTAACTAGTACAATACTGTAGTCCTCATTCCCATCCTCTGAAGGCATTGAGCCATGTCACAGAGAAGAAGGTGTTTCCACTTCTCCATCCCAATCTTACCAGACATCATCCACAAGTTCAAACAATGCCATCTGTCAACGTGTCTCACTCCCAATTAACACTT
Organism: Thamnophis sirtalis; assembly: GCF_051295495.1. Taxonomy (NCBI): domain Eukaryota; kingdom Metazoa; phylum Chordata; class Lepidosauria; order Squamata; family Natricidae; genus Thamnophis; species Thamnophis sirtalis. The sequence goes on along the minus strand of NW_028261384.1, from coordinate 14,075,312 downwards.
TTTGGAACTAGCCTTGGATTAGCGAGTTGAGCTAGCACATTACTGTGCTCCCCATTCCATATCTTGTTGACACTCCTCTGACAGGAAACTCCTATCCGGAATCTGACCATTATTTATTTAAGTAGGGCCTGAAATGATCTGGGATACGTCGAGAGCCACAAACTATTGGGCTGCTTTTGAAGCCAAATCAGGGACAGCAGATTAAAGCCCTCTAGGACCATAAGCCTAATTCCCCCCAAAACCTTGAGATAGCTTCCAGCAGCTTAATCAGTTTACTATGCATCAGGTAGGCAGGTGTAGCAGCAACATGGTCATTCATGCTTATTCAAGATTGCATTAAAATGATGCATGATGTGTGCTTGCCAAGGATAGCATTCTCAAGATCTCTGCATACTGAAAATAAATTGAGAGTTTTAGTTTTTTAAAAAAAGCTTACTATTCTGGCTTTGGATGCTTGTCGGGTTTTTCCCTCCGTAGAACTTGTAACTGTACTCAGCATAAAGACTTGTGCTCTGGGTGAGACTCTTATTTCACAAGGGCTGATTGTTAATGACATCAGCATATCCATTTCCATGTTATGGCCGTCCACCATGCTCCATGATAACAGCAGGCTAATGACAAGGAAGTTACAAGAGGCTACACAATCTTGTAATTCAGCCACTTTGATCATAGCACATTAACTGCTTTATCACCTGTCACTTCCAATTAACACATACCCTTATCCCGTTGCTAATAGACACTTGGCAGCAAAATTAATTATATAGTCATAATTTCTAAAATTTGAGCTTTCAAATACTTTTTGCTAAGCGCGTTCATGGTTTTTGTAGCAGCAATGGCTGTACTCTGAGTAAGATTAACATAAATTTGCTGAAGGGGAATATTCTTGGTTTGATGGAGGGAGAATACAGTGCTTAAAATAATTTATGATTAATAAAAATCAGCATTTCTATCATGGAAATATATTAATACAGTCTCTTACAAGGAAGCAAATTATATCGAAATGTGCTCTCACACTTGAGAGGAGTAACAAGAAATTTAAAGTTGGTTGCAAATGATTGAAGAAGATGCTCTTTTGTAGAGAAGGCATGTGCATGTGTGCACGCTAGTCAAAAGTTCAATAAAACATTGCCACAATTCAGGTCTTGAGCAACCAACCAACGTCCAATATCAACATAATATGTTATCTTCGCTTCCTTTCTTAAAGGAACTAAGCTAAATTTCTATGGCCAGTAACTGTACTAAGCTGGTTTATGGATACCATTCCCATCTCTAACCCCAAGTTCTTGGTTATATTTCTGAAGCCCTTGAGATAAGGGATATATTTCTCCAAAGTTTTTTCCATTCCTCCATTCACTAAAGTTGTTGTTTACATCAGAATGATAAATAATATAATGGTAGCATTACAACACTTTCAGGCCTCACTGCTCTATCCCAACACAAGGAACAGAAGCACTATAACATGATAGGAAGGATTCCTTTTCTGAGGGAGGAGGCAAGTCATTTTTAGCTAAGTTACAAGGTAGGAAAAGGACTGTGTACATTGTAGGACACATTAAAATTTCAGAAGGCCGCTTAATCTGAAGGCATTTAACCATTGTCACTAGTACATTGTGCTTCATTAATAGTCAATCATAGCCCTGGTACTTTTAATCATACAAATTGATCTGATGTATAAGCCAATGAGGGTGTATGCTTTATATTAGAATGTTAAAAAGGGGTGGGACATCTTATTCACACCCACCATTTTGTAGCCACTGTTGCTATAGACAACTTTGTCTCTGTCCTCAAACTTGCAAATACTTTTTCTCTTGCACAAATATTAATAACAACTGGCTCTGGTTTCATTGGGATCCCAAGAATTAGTTTCCTTTATATTGTTAGGCCAAAGTATATGGCATATGTGAGGTTTTCCTCACTTCCCACTGATTTATCCCCATAGTTCCAGACTTGTGGGAATGTCTTAAGGAGGAGACAAGATTAAGACTAAGAAACTGAGCTCCATTTGGAGCTCCAGGACATGCAAGCTTGAATGAGCTTCCTACTTTTCTGTTATCTAACCTGCTGCTAAAAGTATTGCTTGCTGTCTGGTCTTTGCTGCCAGGGGAAGGAAGGAAGAAAAAGAATCAAGGCCCATCAACATATTCCTGCCCAATTCTTCATCTCTACCCTCAGATATTTGTTTTGAAGCCCATGAGATTCAGATCACTTTGATTTTGTATGTACCAGATTGGATTACCAAATAAAATTATAAGAAATAGTATCTTTAAAATGAAATATAAAATTATATACTTCCTCAGCATTTCAACTCTAGTCTGTAGGTTGAGATTATCATAATATGCAAATTGGTCTATCTTTAATTGGTTAAAAGGGAGGCAGCTAATCAGCCAAAATGCATTTTTGATTTGACAAATGATGATGGGTAGAAGATTTCCTTGCTGGAAAGCTGGAAAGAAAAAAAAAATCATCTACAGTCTTTAAGAAGGAATAGCATCAATACCAATCATAGATAATTTAGCAAATTCGCAAGATGCAGAGTTGAATGATGACTTTAAATATCCTATCAAGCCCTGATTCATTTCTTTGAAAATGTAAAATAAAATAAAATGCAACATCCCCTAGATTTCAAAAAGCCTTAAAAGCAAGATGAAAAATGTTAAGTTCCCCCATTCTGACGCCACAAAGAACATTGGACTTTAATATCCTTACTCATGGTTAAGGCTCAGTTCTATTCATTGTTTGATAGGAATTCCTGTCTAATTATATTCCATTATTTCCATTATCCAACATGTGGTTTTCATGGTAAATAAGATTAACTCATATTAAGGTGCACTATCAGTTAAATTAGTGAATAAATAACAAGAGTGAAGTCTGGCCTACACCATTGTGATTACTTGAGACTCTCCATGGGAAAGAAAATCTTGGCTTACTAACATGGAAACTTAACATATTTACTAGGTAATACTTGATTGCGCAGTAGTAAGAATGGTGTGTGGTGCTCTAAGCAGAAATGTAATAAATCACCTTTTGGCCAAAGCATGTTAGCCCTCTTCTGGATATTAGGAGCTGTGGAATTCATTAGGATTTCCTTTCCTAGGGAAGGAAAATCTTATATGGGTTTCGTCTGTACAAACAAAGGAATATAAGGAAGATTCATTCCATTAACTTTCATCTAGGAAACTGCAGTTTATAAAGTATCACCTAAATTAGGAGAAAGCTACCCATGACATCTGAGGGCCAAACCTGATTTCTATAAGAACTCTCTCTGACCACAATCACCTACAAGGTTTTCCTATCTTTTGGAAGTGATCTTAGCTGAATCTAGTTTTGTTTTCCTTTTTCCTATTTGGCCTGCTTTTGCATACGTTAAATGTAGGTAGTTCTTCATGTTCTTTGAAAGAGAAATCAGTTCACATCACTTGTTATGTCTGTTGTAAATATCACTAAGTAACTGACCTCAAAGCTATCTATAATTAAAATACGGACTTGACTATTGAACAGTTTCAAATATGAACAAGGACAGTAAACAGTAGGTATTTGTTTTAGGTACAGGATAATTAGATTTTTATGGTTTTAGAAGAGCAGCAGCTGAATCCATAGTTTCTCTGTATTGTGTTGGACTCATAGGACTGGAAGGAACCTTATAATTCATTCTAGTGTAGATTCTAGTGTAACCCATTGCCCAAGCCAGGAATTCATCATCACTCCACAAAACTATTATTTTATTTAGGTGATACACATATTGAGGGCAGTCATTATTTTCCATGTAACTATTGACCAGAGAGCAGATTTACCCAGTTAACTGAAAACAGTTTGTTTCTGTTGGCTCTGAAGAAATGGTTAAGCTTGTGGAATACATATGCCTCCATCTGTGAATTAGATCCAAACCCCTTCTAGCTGGTTAGAAACTCTCAGAAGGTTATGGTAAATTCATTCCTTTTCAAAAGGTGTTTTCTCGAGTCTTTTTGAAGAAAAAGTCTTCATGTTCTTTGAAAGAGAAATCAGTTCACATCACTTGTTATGTCTGTTGTAAATATCACTAAGTAACTGACCTCAAAGCTATCTATAATTAAAATACGGACTTGACTATTGAACAGTTTCAAATATGAACAAGGACGGTAAACAGTAGGTATTTGTTTTAGGTACAGGATAATTAGATTTTTATGGTTTTAAAAGAGAAGCATCTGAATCCATAGTTTCTCTGCATTGTGTTGGACTCACAGGACTGGAAGGAACAGTTTGTTTCTGTTGGCTCTGAAGAAATGGTTAAGCTTGTGGAATACATATGCCTCCATCTGTGAATTAGATCCAAACCCCTTCTAGCTGGTTAGAAACTCTCAGAAGGTTATGGTAAATTCATTCCTTTTCAAAAGGTGTTTTCTCGAGTCTTTTTGAAGAAAAAGTCTTCATGTTCTTTGAAAGAGAAATCAGTTCACATCACTTGTTATGTCTGTTGTAAATATCACTAAGTAACTGACCTCAAAGCTATCTATAATTAAAATACGGACTTGACTATTGAACAGTTTCAAATATGAACAAGGACGGTAAACAGTAGGTATTTGTTTTAGGTACAGGATAATTAGATTTTTATGGTTTTAAAAGAGAAGCATCTGAATCCATAGTTTCTCTGCATTGTGTTGGACTCACAGGACTGGAAGGAACAGTTTGTTTCTGTTGGCTCTGAAGAAATGATTAAGCTTGTGGAATACATATGCCTCCATGTGTGAATTAGATCCAAACCCCTTCTAGCTGGTTAGAAACTCTCAGAATGTTATGGTAAATTCATTCCTTTTCAAAAGGTGTTTTCTCGAGTCTTTTTGAAGAAAAAGACTTCATGTTCTTTGAAAGAGAAATCAGTTCACATCACTTGTTACGTCTGTTGTAAATATCACTAAGTAACTGACCTCAAAGCTATCTATAATTAAAATACGGACTTGACTATTGAACAGTTTCAAATATGAACAAGGACGGTAAACAGTAGGTATTTGTTTTAGGTACAGGATAATTAGATTTTTATGGTTTTAAAAGAGAAGCAGCTGAATCCATAGTTTCTCTGCATTGTGTTGGACTCACAGGACTGGATGGAACCCTGCTCCCTCCCCCCAAAAAGTATGTGTAGCACCTATGCTTTAGGCACTGCATTGGGCCCAAAACTAAGCTGCATTAATTTTGAAATGTAATTTCTCTATATTCTCTTCATCTGCTTGCCTGTTCTAACGAAAAAACAATTCAAATGAAGTTTTGGAATATTCAGTAGGTGAAAGGACTATTCAAACATTCTCTTTTCCAATTCTAAGTCATTGTTATTTGTTACTTTAATTATGTAGAAATTTTACAAAGATATTAAATAAATGTGGGTACCCCACACTTATTCACAGGTTGCTCAAAGGATAAGGTGGCTGATTATATTGGGGAATGTTCCTGAAAGATTTATCTTCATAAGGAAGGATTCACAGTTCCACCCAAAACAATTACAGGTCTTAACACAAAAATGGCCAGTTTAGATTCCATCCAATACTCACATATGAAACCCTTTGTACAACACAAATCGAATAAATACCAATACCAACACAACTGAAAAAATATATCCAGAATAACCTCTTTAATCAAGACCTCTCTTTACTCAATATTGCTGGATGAAAATGAAGAATGGACTTGACTGAACAAGCTGCTATTAAGGTTTACCTCATGGCAGTAAGAATGGCTAATTGTCAATACTCCATTGCTCTTACTGTATCCACAGAATGCCACTCAAGGACCCTGTTTAGGGTCACCTGAACTCTCTTTGGAAAGGGTAGCCTGGAAATCCACCTACTTGGCTGTTCAGATAAATTTTCCAGGAGGATAAAATCACTCAGTTTTGTTCCCATTGGATGCCATATGTGACACAAGTCCTATAGAGATGCCCAGGGAGCAGATTTACCCAGTTAACTGAAAACAGTTTGTTTCTGTTGGCCCTGAAGAAATGGTTAAGCTTGTGGAATACATATGCCTCCATCTGGGAATTAGATCCAAACCCCTTCTGGCTGGTTAAAAACTCTCAGAAGGTTATGGTAAATTCATTCCTTTTCAAAAGGTGTTTTCTCGAGTCTTTTTGAAGAAGCACCCGTATGCTTCCTAATCAAGGAGCTATTCTGGACAACATTCATCCAGACTACTCTTGAAAAATATCTAGAACCTTCAGCTAGTGCAAAATGCAGTCGTGCAAGTGCTCCCTCCCCCCCAAAAAGTATGTGTAGCACCTATGCTTTAGGCACTGCATTGGGCTCCAAGGTCTCTGGATCCAATTATTCAAGATGTTGGTTATGACCTATAAAGGCCCGCATGGCATAGGGACCAGCTACCTACAGAACCAGGTTCATCCCATCACAATGACCCATCCCACCAGATTCCGGAGGGAAGATGTGTTGTGGACCCCGTCAGTTAAATAATTTTGACTGGGTCTAGGAGGAGAGCGTTTCCTACCATTGTCCCCACCCTATGGAATATTCTGCCTCTGGAGGCGGCCCCCACTCTTATTTCCAATACATGGCTTTGCCACCTGGCATGGGGATGCCCAAGAAACACATTGCCATGAGGTTGGTGCGTGCCATGAGAGCTCTCTCTTTGCCGTTGTCAACCAACTTTCAACATTTACCTCATTAATAAATATTATAATATTTTTAAATTTTTCAACTCCAAATGTTAATTCTAACATTTTAATTTTGTATATATTGTTTTATATTTCAGTGTTCAGTACACTGCCAGGGTATCTTTGAGAGAAATAGGGTACTTAGAAAAAGAAACATTTCTATTGCCTTAGTAAGAAATGATGGTGAGGATTGTCTTATAATACCTTAGGATGGCTGGATCCAGAAATGACTTTGACACACTCTCCTTTAAATCCAGAGGTATTACTCCTTGATTCCCCTAAGATTGTACTGACCATCTCCACATCCATGCTTTTATGTGTTGTTATTTTTAATGCTTTTATTGGTTAAGAGAGACAGAGTTCTAATCTGCAAGTGGTGGAGTTCATCCCGCCGACAATCCTATCACTTTCCTTAGGCATTGCAAGCTTGAAGGAATCCAGATGGTGACCACAGGAGGATGCTACCATGTCGTCTCTTGAAAGTCTATCTATCTGACATCCAATCTGGAGATAATATAATGTTTTGTCCCGAAAATGCTTAGTTAATTGCTCACAAATACTCTGAAAGATCAAGAAGATTTGGTCACTCTAAACATGCTGGCCTGCATTGTCCAGTGGTGCTTATTGGCTCCGCCACTCTTGATGCTTTGGAATAGGCCCAAAGGTGAACTCTTTATTTGTCCAACCCTAACCCTATGTCTGTGTAGACTTTTTACATCCATTTGTCTCATCTCTAACCCTGCAAATCTACTTTTAGTAGAGTAGCTTCTTCAAATATCTTCTAGACACCCTTCTCCAAGTGTCCTACTCCTAGATTTATTCTCTTTTTGGCTCCAAGAACTCCAGTTTCTGTGTTCTTCCACCACAAGAGATCAGCATCTCTTTTTGCCTCTTATGCAGAAAGGGAGACATTCAGGCAGGCTGCCAACTTCCAATTCCTTAATTTTTGCCACTTTGACCCCTTCTCCTTAACTAACCTGGGTTCCTTGTTCTTTTCAGTCCCTGTCCTGTTCCGTCTCTTCAACCACTATAATGATTCTACTGTAAATAATTTCTTCTTCTTGCCTCTCATAATTCCTCTGTTATTCTTTTCTCTTTGACTATTCAATTTAATCTAATGTTTCTTTGCAATCCATTTTGTTTCACCTTAGTTGTGTCCTTCACTACTATCAGTTAGCCTCTTTCTTCCCAGACTAGATAAGGCTCAAGGCATTGGGGAGGTGGTCAAGCCTTGTCTTCTTCTATACGCAAGTTCACAGCTTCAACCCTCCCTCTTTCTCCCCACCCCCACTGGGTAGGTTGCTGCCCAATAATTATCCATCCACTCCTTCACATGCTCTTCTTCTTGGACTGCTCTCAAGCTTGCTATGCAAGACTCCTACTCTTCCACTACTTAAAGCAAATTACAGCTGGAGTCTGGAGTCCATTGCCAACCAGACACAGAAAGACCAACAGGGTTCTCCAGGCAGAATCTAAAGTCATCCTTCACATTCATAAGGCACCCAAGGAGGCTGATGGCAGCATCCATTAGGAAAGGTAAATGCTTATGCTTCTAAAAGATAGAACAATTTTGTGTGTATGGTATAACATTAATAAAAAAGCAAGTTATAAAATTATATTGTTTCCTTCCTTTTATCTTTTCTTTGCTTTTCCTTTCCTTCCCACCCAGATTTGCATCTCTTCAGAGTATTCATCCATGCCAAATCTTATAGCACAGGTAGTTCTTTTCTGATATTTTTCTCTTTGTCTTGGTGCTTTTGCCAAAAAGCTTTAAAGGTGGAACACCATGCTTTCTATACTTAGTCTTTTCAGTTTGTATTGAGTGGGAGGTAAATTTATATAATACAAACTAGCATGACCATACTGGCAAACTGCATTCCTTCAGTACATGATAAACGTTCAGTTTGGGAAAAACCTCATCTTTAATTTCAATATAATAATGGAAGAAAAGAATTGTGAATAAAGAATAGCAAACCAATCTAACGCAGACCAATCTGCTTTGGTCAAAAATTAAGTCTAAACTTTAGAAAAGTAATCTAAACTTATGTAGAAAAAGGTTTTGTTTTATGAGGGCAAAGTGAGAGAGTGACTTAAACTTTGTAAATTTTTTAGAGTTAGGATGGATTTTCTATTGGTTTGACATATGTAATTAAAAGAAAAGTCCAATGCATTGTTTTTATAAAGTGGATTTGAAAATGGGATGAATAAGTTATTGTTATTCCTACTCCTACTCTTCCACTACTTAAAGCAAATTACAGCTGGAGTCTGGAGTCCATTGCCAACCAGATACAGACAGACCAACAGGGTTCTCCAGGCAGGATCTAGAATCATCCTTCACATTCATAAGGCACCCAAGAAGGCTGATGGCAGCATCCATTAGGACAGGTAAATGCTTTATGGTTTTAGAAGAGCAGCAGCTGAATCCATAGTTTCTCTGCATTGTGTTGGACTCACAGGACTGGAAGGAACCTTATAATTCATTCTAGTGTAGATTCTAGTATAACCCATTGCCCAAGCCAAGAATTCATCATCAGTCCACAAAACTATTGTTTTATTTATGTGAGGCACATATTGAGGGCAGTCATTATTTTCCATGTAACTATTGACCAGAGGTGGGCTGCACATACATTAACAACTGGTTCGCTGAAAATGTGACTGCACACACTCGCTTGATGCACGGGCCGCTTTCTCCCTTTCACGCGGCTTCAAACACAGAGCAAATCTTCTTAGACACCCGCGGTGAGTAGATCAGGTGAGGCACAGCAATCAGCTGGGCTTTGTGGGTGGGGAACAAAGCCAGAGAGTGAGATAAATAGGACAGGCTACCGGGTGGGTGGGCCCAGCCAGTGGTCAGAACTTCCAGTTCGCTTGAACTGGTCCAAACTGGCAGTAGCCCACCCCTTTGCTATTAGCATAGCTAAGAACAATTGTGAATATTTGGTTAGAAAATAGCTGGGGAACTAGTTCTAAAAGTTGGAGGAAATATAAATAATTGCTTCAAGAAACTATTGTATTGAATTATTGTATTCTAATAGAAGTGAATATATGTAGCTCAGGGTTGAAGTGTTGAGTTCTTGATGTTCTCTGAGCGTGATTGTTTGCTTGGAGATGTTTCATTACCCAGCAAGGTAACAACATCAGTGTGAGTCATGTTGTTGTTCACCAAAACCTCCACAATTATTATGCTTTAAATTGATGTAAACATCATAGCTTGCTTCCTGAATTTACAATAAGGATGATGTTTAATAACATAATTAAATACCATTTTTATTATTTATGGTGGCTTTTGAAAACTGTTACATTGAAGTGTGTGAGTATTTGATTGTGGGGAATATGACATCCATGCCTCTTCGTTAGCTTCCACCCTACATTGGTAAAATATATGTTGATAGTCCAGTACATACAACATACTAAGCTGTATTTAACTTATTTGGATATGACATAGCATGTTGTACAAACCCAACCATTGTGGTTTATAAATCATAGATGATAAGTTAAAACATATTACGGGAGAGCAGCCAATTATGTTTATTTGATAAAGAATGGTTAAGTCAACTACTGCTCCGTTTAGCAAATGACCTCACTTTATATTGTTTTTAAATCACTAAGTTTACACAAGTTAAGCCAAAACTAGCCAAACCACATGCTTGATATCTGAACTGAGCCACAGCTGTTGGACTTTGAGCGTGAGAATATCTCACTCAACTTTCTAATGAACTACGAGCTTCTGTCAACATAGCTACAATATAGCTACTGATAAAATGAGTACATCTGAAATTGTAATAATTTACCACATATTGTCTCATCTGATTTGGTCTCACATTTTACTGATTATTGTTGGGATATTTAGAGGGACTAGCAGTTTGAGCAAGGAATCTTGCACAGATGGCTGGAGCACAAGCAAAAATATAATAACCCTAGTCATGTCATTGCTTCATTCTGAAGAACTGATGTTGATTGTCTTAAGAATAACGAAAAGCATGAGTTAAAACTTAGTGTATGGGCCAGCTAATCTGGAAGGGAAGAAGAGGAGATGGAAGGTTAATGTGCAAAGTTGTTTATTCACAGCTTCACATTTTTGATAACTTAGAATGAAACAGAAGCTTTTCCCCGAATCTGTTTTAAAATGTAATAATACCATTAAAAACTTCCACAGTGCTTAAAACCCATTGTCACTTGCCAAGGAGGATTCCAGTCTTGTCAGTCAAGGAATTCTGGTTGGCAGGTTCAGGAAAAAGTGATTGTCTACTGTGGCTCCTGCCTTATGGAACGTCTTTACTCCTGAGAAAGATTGGCTCCCACCCTTCCACAGGATCTTATGCCGGCCAGATGGCCTGGGGCCCTGACTAACAAGGGAGCATCATATTGAGGTGGTTGTGGAATTAAAAGGCAATCCCCCCCCCTCCTTGTTCCTTCTCTTCTCTTCTCTTAACTATATCTTGGTTAGGATTTCTACTTTTACTCTTTGAAAGATATTTATTTGTTAGGTTTTTAATGTTCTAATGCCTGAAGTCGCCCAGAGACATTTGCAATGAGATGGGGCAGGTGGGGATGGGGAGAAATTAAATTCAGCAAACGGACAAAATAGCATGTCTAATCTGAGGAAGATTTAAAGCAACCATTTAAGTTCCTGAAAGTTAGAAATGTTTTTAAAAATTGGCAAAGGCCTATGTTAAAGAAAATAAATAGCTATAGTTGTTTGTTTTTTTTTAAACAGCTCTAGGAGGTTTTGTAGTCTACAAATCTAAGCACGATTACTAAGAAGTAAAATTCAGTTTTAGTCACAAGGCAACAAATCATGTCACTCTTCTTTAATAAAAATAATGCACAAAACATATATGCACAGTACGGTTGTTATCTGATTAGCAGCATAAATATGGAAGAGGCAAGATAATGGCCACAATGGGGCTGCAGAGACAGGGCCCTTAAATGGGCCTTCAGTGCTTAAAAAAGCTAAACCACATTATGGGCCCCTCTAAGGCTGGCTCATGCCCATAGAAAAACTGCGCATTTGCTTAAGGTAGCATGATGAGGGGAAACGGAAGGAGCTTTCGGTAAGTGGAAGCAACCGGCTTCACTGTATTCTGACTAGAGCAACCACTAGATGGCAATCAAGAGAAACAGACCATCTAAGTTCCTGGAATTCTCTAGGATTTTTTAATTTGAATTGGTCTAGGACAGTCATGTAGAACCTTTTTGGCAATCAGTGCCCAAACCAGAGTGCGCATGCATGCATGCATGCCAGAGCACTGGAAACCCAAAGACCAGCTGACTGGCATATGCATGTCTGTTTTTTTGGCCATTTTTCTGGCCGCTTTCAAGCCCCGGCACCTGCAAAGACCAGATAGAAACCAGAAGAGCAGCTGGCGACAGTGCGCATACCCACAGAGAGGCCATAGGTTCGCCATCACGGGTCTAGGATGCTGACAGTTTGCTAGTTGGAACTATGGTTAAGTCCATGTGTTTTGAAATTAAGGAGTTTTCATGTTTTCTAATTGCTAGTTGGTGATAATGGAGTTGGGGTATTGTTAGCTCATTTAGGTATAGCTGGTGAGGAAGTGTTTTGGTTTTGATCACTGGCTTTTGGGGGGGGAGGGAAATGTCTTCCATAGACTGTGAGGGGAGGGGGGGTTCACATGCAACCTCTTCCATGGCCATGGAGGCTGGGGCCGAGGAGGAGAAGACAGAGATGGGGCCGACAGAGGAAATGTCACAACCTCTCTGGCTCCAGATGAGACAGGATGAGGCAGTCTCGAGTCTCTCAGGCATAGAATGAGTGGTCACTGAAGAAGAAGAAGAAGAAGAAGAAGAGAGGGCACAGGATGACTGAGCGGGGGGGGGGAGGAGACAAAAAGGACAGACAGCAGAAGAGCAATTGCCTATCATGCCTGATTCCCAAGCATGGAGAATGAACAGGAGGCGGGATCAGTGCAGGGTGACCCAGTGACTTGGGAAGAGGGCGACCTACCCCTCCTAACCAAGCTCACTTGGGGAATAGGATTTAAGAAGATACTGTGGGGAAGGGCATTTGTCGGGAACAGGTATTGCATTCTTCCAGCCACACTTATGATTACAGACATCTTGCAATCTTGTTTTGCCTTGCTTTGCTTTACCTTGCCTTTTTTTGCTGCAGCCCCAACGAACTTTCCGAACGACGAGGACGCCCCATGATCATGTTCTGATCCCAGGACTGCTGCTCCTCTGGATATATAGCAGCCAAGAACTATTGGAAGCATGTGTGTGCCTTGCTCTTGAATTTGCAGTGCACCATGGGGATTTTGGGGAAAGTTTGAACTAATAAAAGGGAATTAAAAGCCTTCAGTTCAGCTGTGTCGCTTCCCAGCCCGGGTCATCACAATCCTGCACATGCGCAGATGAAGCTTTGTTCGCTCACTTCTTGCACGGACCAGTTCCTAACAGGCCACGGACCGGTACCGTCCTCAAGGAAGAGGTTGGGAACCTCTGTCTTGAACCATGAACCCCTTTTCGTGATTCTCAGAGTTACTTTAGTATGTACTTGTGCATGTTCTTACACAGGTTCTGTTGCAGAAAACCGAGTTTTTACTTTGGTGATGGAGCATTTGGTTAGGATGGGTAGTTCTACTACAATGTTCTACTTTCTTATGTTATTAAGATAGGGGAAACTGCTTTGGATTCCACTGGTCTATCTCAGACACTCTTTCCTTTATGAAGATTGTTTTAATTTAAAAAAATTGAATCATGAACTGACATCCTGCAAAGCAAAGAACTGGATTTCAGCCACCATTTTTACTGAAGAGGTGCCTTGCCTCTTCTATCATGGCAGCCATTTTGTGAATATGCTCTCCACAAAACCCCCAAGGGATCGCAGCCTAAAAGGGTAGACTTTGTTTAAATTAGAAAACAGTCTCTAAGCAAAAGAATATGAACCCATGATAGTAATTTCCATCTTATGGTTTAGAGACAGAGATCACCAAAAGTGCTATGATTTTTTTTAAAAAAATTCTTATAGGATAATAGTTAAGGCCAAGAAAAACATCTTTGATTTACTTTGTGGTTAAGCACCATAGTTTTTATTTTTGGCTTTAAACTTGGATTAAGTTGCTTGGCTTCAAAACATTCTTTTGAATAGATTCAGTTGGTCTCCTTCATTTGTTTGTTTGTTTTATTGATAAATAATGAGCTCAAGGTCTTGGCTTGCAAACTTATCTAGCTTTAGGCTTCTTTAGAGCTAGACATAAAAGAGATATATAAAAATAAAGAAAAGGAAGGTATTCAGAATTACGCCTCGCTGATTTCACCAGAGGTTGTTTCTAGTAAAATATCTTTATTTACGGTAGTTGTTCCTTTATAATCAGTGATAAAGATGAAAAAGCACATTTAAAAAAATAGACAAAGCTTTTTGAATTTGTATTTGTGCGCCCAAAACTAAGCTGTATTAATTTTGAAATGTAATTTCTCTATATTCTCTTCATCTGCTTGCCTGTTCTAACGAAAAAACAATTCAAATGAAGTTTTGGGATATTCAGTAGGTGAAAGGACTATTCAAACATTCTCTTTTCCAATTCTAAGTCATTGTTATTTGTTACTTTAATTATATAGAAATTTTACAAAGATATTAAATAAATGTGGGCACCCCATACTTATTCACAGGTTGCTCAAAGGATAAGGTAGCTGATTATATTGAGGAATGTTCCTGAAAGATTTACCTTCATAAGGAAGGATTCGCAGTTCCACCCAAAACAATTACAGGTCTTAACACAAAAATGGCCAGTTTAGATTCCATCCAATACTCACACATGAAACCCTTTGTACAACACAAATCGAATAAATACCAATACCAACACAACTGAAAAAAAAAAATCCAGAATAACCTCTTTAATCAAGACCTCTCTTTACTCAATATTGCTGGATGAAAATGAAGAATGGACTTGACTGAACAAGCCGCTATTAAGGTTTACCTCATGGCAGTAAGAATGGCTAATTGTCAATACTCCATTGCTCTTACTGTATCCACAGAATGCCACTCAAGGACCCTGTTTAGGGTCACCTGAACTCTCTTTGGAAAGGGTAGCCTGGAAATCCACCTACTTGGCTGTTCAGATAAATTTTCCAGGAGGATAAAATCACTCAGTTTTGTTCCCATTGGATGCCATATGTGACACAAGTCCTATAGAGATGCCCAGGGAGCAGATTAACCCAGTTAACTGAAAACAGTTTGTTTTGTTGGTCCTGAAGAAATGGTTAAGCTTGTGGAATACATATGCCTCCATCTGGGAATTAGATCCAAACCCCTTCTGGCTTGTTAAAAACTCTCAGAAGGTTATGGTAAATTCATTCCTTTTCAAAAGGTGTTTTCTCGAGTCTTTTTGAAGAAAAAGACTTCATGTTCTTTGAAAGAGAAATCAGTTCACATCACTTGTTATGTCTGTTGCAAATATAACTGACCTCAAAGCTATCTATAATTAAAATACGGACTTAACTATTGAACAGTTTCAAATATGAACAAGGACGGTAAACAGTAGGTATTTGTTTTAGGTACAGGATAATTAGATTTTTATGGTTTTAGAAGAGCAGCAGCTGAATCCATAGTTTCTCTGCATTGTGTTGGACTCACAGGACTGGAAGGAACCTTATAATTCATTCTAGTGTAGATTCTAGTCTAACCCATTGCCCAAGCCAGGAATTCATCAACACTCCACAAAACTATTATTTTATTTAGGTGATGCACATATTGAGGGCAGTCATTATTTTCCATGTAACTATTGACCAGAGAGCAGATTTACCCAGTTAACTGAAAACAGTTTGTTTCTGTTGGCTCTGAAGAAATGGTTAAGCTTGTGGAATACATATGCCTCCATCTGGGAATTAGATCCAAACCCCTTCTAGCTGATTAGAAGATCTCAGAATGTTATGGTAAATTCATTCCTTTTCAAAAGGTGTTTTCTCAAGTGTTTTTGAAGAAGCACCCGTATGCTTCCTAATCAAGAAGCTATTCTGGACAACATTCATCCAGACTACTCTTGAAAAATATCTAGAACCTTCAGCTAGTGCAAAATGCAGTCGGGCAAGTGCTCCCTCCCCCCCAAAAAGTATGTGTAGCACCTATCCTTTAGGCACTGCATTGGGCTTCAAGGTCTCTGGATCCAATTATTCAAGATGTTGGTTATGACCTATAAAGGCCCGCATGGCATAGGGACCAGCTACCTACGGAACAAGGTTCATCCCATCACAATGACCCATCCCACCAGATTCTGGTGTTGTGGACCCCGTTAGTTAAATAATTTTGACTGGGTCTAGGAGGAGAGCGTTTCCTACCATTGTCCCCACCCTATGGAATATTCTGCCTCTGGAGGCGGGCCCCCACTCTTATTTCCAATACATGGCTTTGCCACCTGGCATGGGGATGCCCAAGAAACACATTGCCATGAGGTTGGTGCGTGCCATGAGAGCTCTCTCTTTGCCATTGTCAACCAATTTTCAGCAGGGTTACATTTACCTCATTAATAAATATTATAATATTTTACAATTTTTCAACTCCAAATGTTAATTCTAACATTTTAATTTTGTATATAATGTTGTTTTGTCCCGAAAATGCTTAGTTAATTGCTCACAATTGCTCGCTTCTGAAAGATCAAGAAGATTTGGTCACTCTAAACATGCTGGCCTGCATTGTCCAGTGGTGCTTATTGGCTCCGCCACTCTTGATGCTTTGGAATAGGCCCAAAGGTGGACTCTTTATTTGTCCAACCCTAACCCTATGTCTGTGTAGACTTTTTACATCCATTTGTCTCATCTCTAACCCTGCAAATCTACTTTTAGTAGAGTAACTTCTTCAAATATCTTCTAGACACCCTTCTCCAAGTGTCCTACTCCTAGATTTATTCTCTTTTTGGCTCCAAGAACTCCAGTTTCTGTGTTCTTCCACCACAAGAGATCAGCATCTCTTTTTTCCTCTTATGCAGAAAGGGAGACATTCAGGCAGGCTGCCAACTTCCCATTCCTTAATTTTTGCCACTTTGACCCCTTCTCCTTAACTAACCTGGGTTCCTTGTTCTTTTCAGTCCCTGTCCTGTTCCGTCTCTTCAACCACTATAATGATTCTACTGTAAATAATTTCTTCTTCTTGCCTCTCATAATTCCTCTGTTATTCTTTTCTCTTTGACTATTCAATTTAATCTAATGTTTCTTTGCAATCCATTTTGTTTCACCTTAGTTGTGTCCTTCACTACTATCAGTTAGCCTCTTTCTTCCCAGACTAGATAAGGCTCAAGGCATTGGGGAGGTGGTCAATCCTTGTCTTCTTCTATACGCAAGTTCACAGCTTCAACCCTCCCTCTTTCTCCCCACCCCCACTGGGTAGGTTGCTGCCCAATAATTATCCATCCACTCCTTCACATGCTCTTCTTCTTGGACTGCTCTCAAGCTTGCTATGCAAGACTCCTACTCTTCCACTACTTAAAGCAAATTACAGCTGGAGTCTGGAGTCCATTGCCAACCAGACACAGTCAGACCAACAGGGTTCTCCAGGCAGAATCTAGAGTCATCCTTCACATTCATAAGGCACCCAAGGAGGCTGATGGCAGCATCCATTAGGACAGGTAAATGCTTATGCTTCTAAAAGATAGAACAATTTTGTGTGTATGGTATAACATCAATAAAAAAGCAAGTTATAAAATTATATTGTTTCCTTCCTTTTATCTTTTCTTTGCTTTTCCTTTCCTTCCCACCCAGATTCGCATCTCTTCAGAGTATTCATCCATGCCAAATCTTATAGCACAGGTAGTTCTTTTCTGATATTTTTCTATTTGTCTTGGTGCTTTTGCCAAAAAGCTTTAAAGGTGGAACACCATGCTTTCTATACTTAGTCTTTTCAGTTTGTATTGAGTGGGAGGTAAATTTATATAATACAAACTAGCATGACCATACTGGCAAACTGCATTCCTTCAATACATGATAAACGTTCAGTTTGGGAAAAACCTCATCTTTAATTTCAATATAATAATGGAAGAAAAGAATTGTGAATAAAGAATAGCAAACCAATCTAACGCAGGCAAATAAAAATTTCTGCTTTGGTCAAAAATTAAGTCTAAACTTTAGAAAAGTAATCTAAACTTATGTAGAAAAAGGTTTTGTTTTATGAGGGCAAAGTGAGAGAGTGACTTAAACTTTGTAAATTTTTTAGAGTTAGGATGGATTTTCTATTGGTTTGACATATGTAATTAAAAGAAAAGTCCAATGCATTGTTTTTATAAAGTGGATTTGAAAATGGGATGAATAAGTTATTGTTTAAAGCTTGTAAAGTATTTTGAAATAAAATTTGGAAAGTATTTATGTTCAAGAGGCTGAGGAAAGAGAAATTATGACCTTCCATTTTTCTTTATTCTTATATGTATAATGCTCAAGTAATTCTTATAATTTGCAAAATATTATTGAAAGTGTGTGTGTGTGTGTGTGTGTGTGAAAAGGAAGTTGAAAATGTTGTTATAATTAATTGGCCTTGATTATAAAGGCTGCCCAAAGGATAAGGTAGCTGATTATATTGAGGAATGTTCCTGAAAGATTTACCTTCATAAGGAAGGATTCGCAGTTCCACCCAAAACAATTACAGGTCTTAACACAAAAATGGCCAGTTTAGATTCCATCCAATACTCACACATGAAACCCTTTGTACAACACAAATCGAATAAATACCAATACCAACACAACTGAAAAAATATATCCAGAATAACCTCTTTAATCAAGACCTCTCTTTACTCAATATTGCTAGATGAAAATGAAGAATGGACTTGACTGAACAAGCCGCTATTAAGGTTTACCTCATGGCAGTAAGAATGGCTAATTGTCAATACTCCATTGCTCTTACTGTATCCACAGAATGCCACTCAAGGACCCTGTTTAGGGTCACCTGAACTCTCTTTGGAAAGGGTAGCCTGGAAATCCACCTACTTGGCTGTTCAGATAAATTTTCCAGGAGGATAAAATCACTCAGTTTTGTTCCCATTGGATGCCATATGTGACACAAGTCCTATGGAGATGCCCAGGGAGCAGATTAACCCAGTTAACTGAAAACAGTTTGTTTCTGTTGGTCCTGAAGAAATGGTTAAGCTTGTGGAATACATATGCCTCCATCTGGGAATTAGATCCAAACCCCTTCTGGCTGGTTAAAAACTCTCAGAAGGTTATGGTAAATTCATTCCTTTTCAAAAGGTGTTTTCTGGAGTCTTTTTGAAGAAAAAGACTTCATGTTCTTTGAAAGAGAAATCAGTTCACATCACTTGTTATGTCTGTTGCAAATATAACTGACCTGAAAGCTATCTATAATTAAAATACGGACTTGACTATTGAACAGTTTCAAATATGAACAAGGACGGTAAATAGTAGGTATTTGTTTTAGGTACAGGATAATTAGATTTTTATGGTTTTAAAAAAGAAGCAGCTGAATCCATAGTTTCTCTGCATTGTGTTGGACTCAAAGGACTGGAAGGAACCTTATAATTCATTTTGGTGTAGGTTCTAGTGTAACCCATTGCCCAAGCCAGGAATTCATCAACACTCCACAAAACCATTATTTTATTTAGGTGATGCACATATTGAGGGCAGTCATTATTTTCCATGTAACTATTGACCAGAGAGCAGATTTACCCAGTTAACTGAAAACAGTTTGTTTCTGTTGGCTCTGAAGAAATGGTAAAGCTTGTGGAATACATATGCCTCCATCTGGGAATTAGATCCAAACCCCTTCTAGCTGGTTAAAACCTCTCAGAATGTTATGGTAAATTCATTCCTTTTCAAAAGGTGTTTTCTCAAGTCTTTTTGAAGAAGCACCCGTATGCTTCCTAATCAAGAAGCTATTCTGGACAACATTCATCCAGACTACTCTTGAAAAATATCTAGAACCTTCAGCTAGTGCAAAATGCAGTCGGGCAAGTGCTCCCTCCCCCCCAAAAAGTATGTGTAGCACCTATCCTTTAGGCACTGCATTGGGCTCCAAGGTCTCTGGATCCAATTATTCAAGATGTTGGTTATGACCTATAAAGGCCCGCATGGCATAGGGACCAGCTACCTACGGAACCAGGTTCATCCCATCACAATGACCCATCCCACCAGATTCCGGAGGGAAGATGTGTTGTGGACCCCGTCAGTTAAATAATTTTGACTGGGTCTAGGAGGAGAGCGTTTCCTACCATTGTCCCCACCCTATGGAATATTCTGCCTCTGGAGGCGGCCCCCCACTCTTATTTCCAATACATGGCTTTGCCACCTGGCATGAGGATGCCCAAGAAACACATTGCCATGAGGTTGGTGCGTGCCATGAGAGCTCTCTCTTTGCCGTTGTCAACCAATTTTCAACAGGGTTACATTTACCTCATTAATAAATATTATAATATTTAAAAAAATTTCAACTCCAAATGTTAATTCTAACATTTTAATTTTGTATATACTGTTGTTTTGTCCCGAAAATGCTTAGTTAATTGCTCACAAATACTCTGAAAGATCAAGAAGATTTGGTCACTCTAAACATGCTGGCCTGCATTGTCCAGTGGTGCTTATTGGCTCCGCCACTCTTGATGCTTTGGAATAGGCCCAAAGGTGGACTCTTTATTTGTCCAACCCTAACCCTATGTCTGTGTAGACTTTTTACATCCATTTGTCTCATCTCTAACCCTGCAAATCTACTTTTAGTAGAGTAACTTCTTCAAATATCTTCTAGACACCCTTCTCCAAGTGTCCTACTCCTAGATTTATTCTCTTTTTGGCTCCAAGAACTCCAGTTTCTGTGTTCTTCCACCACAAGAGATCAGCATCTCTTTTTTCCTCTTATGCAGAAAGGGAGACATTCAGGCAGGCTGCCAACTTCCCATTCCTTAATTTTTGCCACTTTGACCCCTTCTCCTTAACTAACCTGGGTTCCTTGTTCTTTTCAGTCCCTGTCCTGTTCCGTCTCTTCAACCACTATAATGATTCTACTGTAAATAATTTCTTCTTCTTGCCTCTCATAATTCCTCTGTTATTCTTTTCTCTTTGACTATTCAATTTAATCTAATGTTTCTTTGCAATCCATTTTGTTTCACCTTAGTTGTGTCCTTCACTACTATCAGTTAGCCTCTTTCTTCCCAGACTAGATAAGGCTCAAGGCATTGGGGAGGTGGTCAAGCCTTGTCTTCTTCTATACGCAAGTTCACAGCTTCAACCCTCCCTCTTTCTCCCCACCCCCACTGGGTAGGTTGCTGCCCAATAATTATCCATCCACTCCTTCACATGCTCTTCTTCTTGGACTGCTCTCAAGCTTGCTATGCAAGACTCCTACTCTTCCACTACTTAAAGCAAATTACAGCTGGAGTCTGGAGTCCATTGCCAACCAGACACAGTCAGACCAACAGGGTTCTCCAGGCAGAATCTAGAGTCATCCTTCACATTCATAAGGCACCCAAGGAGGCTGATGGCAGCATCCATTAGGACAGGTAAATGCTTATGCTTCTAAAAGATAGAACAATTTTGTGTGTATGGTATAACATCAATAAAAAAGCAAGTTATAAAATTATATTGTTTCCTTCCTTTTATCTTTTCTTTGCTTTTCCTTTCCTTCCCACCCAGATTTGCATCTCTTCAGAGTATTCATCCATGCCATATCTTATAGCATAGGTAGTTCTTTTCTGATATTTTTCTGTTTGTGTTGGTGCTTTTGCCAAAAAGCTTTAAAGGTGGAACACCATGCTTTCTATACTTAGTCTTTTCAGTTTGTATTGAGTGGGAGGTAAATTTATATAATACAAACTAGCATGACCATACTGGCAAACTGCATTCCTTCAATACATGATAAACGTTCAGTTTGGGAAAAACCTCATCTTTAATTTCAATATAATAATGGAAGAAAAGAATTGTGAATAAAGAATAGCAAACCAATCTAACGCAGGCAAATAAAAATTTCTGCTTTGGTCAAAAATTAAGTCTAAACTTTAGAAAAGTAATCTAAACTTATGTAGAAAAAGGTTTTGTTTTATGAGGGCAAAGTGAGAGAGTGACTTAAACTTTGTAAATTTTTTAGAGTTAGGATGGATTTTCTATTGGTTTGTAATTAAAAGAAAAGTCCAATGCATTGTTTTTATAAAGTGGATTTGAAAATGGGATGAATAAGTTATTGTTTAAAGCTTGTAAAGTATTTTGAAATAAAATTTGGAAAGTATTTATGTTCAAGAGGCTGAAGAAAGAGAAATTATGACCTTCCATTTTTCTTTATTCTTATATGTATAATGCTCAAGTAATTCTTATAATTTGCAAAATATTATTGAAAGTGTGTGTGTGTGTGTGTGTGTGTGTGTGTGTGTGTGTGTGTGTGTGTGTATGTGAAAAGGAAGTTGAAAATGTTGTTATAATTAATTGGCCTTGATTATAAAGATAAATTTTTTGAAGAAATGTCTAGAATCTTAAAATGAATATAACAGAGTTTTCTCTTTAAGGTTAAAGTATTTGAAAGACTATGATTTTTATTAAATGATGATGATATTTAGAAAGATTAATCAGTGTAAATAGAAATATATTATCATTTTCCACAACAGGAGAAAAATAAATTTAGTTAAGATTGCAATGTAAACTATTTTTAACAAAGATATTTTATTTGATCTTGTATCTATTGAGATATTGCTTCTGTTTTTTAAACTTGAAATAAAAAAACACTTAGAATTTAGTTTGAAGCTTAATAATTTTGTAGTTAGTGTCTTGTGTGTCTTGTAATAATTATAGGTAATGCAGAAAGTTGACGTTATAAATGTATTAGAATTTTACTGTTTTGGAAAGAGTCAGAAGTCAGCACATTTTTTACTTTTCTTTTTTAAAATCTTCATTGTACTTTATGCTATAATAAATCTTGATAGAACTTTCATTAAAAAAAAGTTGTCTAAACTATATACAGTCTCAAAGTTTTTGAAAACAGTAGTCGTTTAAACAATGCTGCTTAGTCGGATGGGGATCATTGGAATTGTTTTATAGTCCATCTCTGAACTATACATCTGGAAAACATCAAAAGAAAAAGCTACATAATAATGTTCTTTAAATGAACCTACAATATTGAAATTATTTCTGTGCTCTGCCATGTTGACTTTCCTCATCATTTGTTTAGTTATATACTAATATAGATTGTCTTAAAGTATTAAGAATTAAAAGCAACCCAGAGACTATCCCAAACAGCAAATTGTATCAAGACTAAAAAAGATTTTAATTAGCTGGAATAATCCAAATGCAGATCCTGCGGAAATGGTTGCCCTAAAATAACTATTTTTTTTCCTATTGTTACTAATGGAATGTATTTTCAAGTCATTGTATTTTGGACTTCAGCTTTTGTTCTTCTAGAATAATGTAGAATTGTGCTTGGCTTGACTGGAGAGGATAGTTTGCTGCTTTTTCACCAGGAAACTTTCGACAGAACTGATTCCGTGTGTCTAAGGAATTTACAACATTAATTCTCTCCTAGAAACTACCTGTGTTTGTGACCTCTTGTTGGAGTTCCAAGCTGATATTTAGATTTTTGATTCTAGATGTCCATACAGAAGCAGTCCAAGCAGCGCTGGCAAAACATAAAGAACGGAAAATGGCAGTACCTATGCCATCCAAGAGACGTTCACTGGTGGTGCAAACATCAATGGATGCCTATACCCCTCCAGGTAAAGGACCTGTATTAAGGATGTTATGATTGGTCATTTGAGCACTCGTAACAGTAAATAGGTGTGGATGAATATGTAAAGTAAGAATCGATATTAAACAAAGTGCATTTAGTTCAAGATTTTGAGTTCCCACTGTGGCTAAACTAGATATTCTTGTGCTGTAGCTTTTATAGCATCTGGTGTTTATTGCATGCTGTTACTAATGTTAGAGAATTGCTACTTTGGGAATGGAAATGCTTTTAGAGTAAAGCAATGATTCGGATTAAATTGTGAATAGTACAAACAACATTACCTGCTTTTGATATAACTTCTAAATCAAGATATCTAGAGAACACCAGATTGGAGAAAATTATTGTAATGACTCGGTTCTGTTGCATGGCTACATCAGTATATTTGAACTTATGCCAACTACTTTAACCCTAGCTCAACAGAAAATGGTGCCTGAATTGCTTTGCAAATTTCTTGGACACCACTGCAATTTGAACTGAACTCTTTGGCTTTGGGTCAGTGTCTGAATACTGCAACATAAAAATAGTCATGCATTTGTCTACCATGCTAGATACGTCCTCTGGCTCTGAAGATGAAGGTTCCGTGCAGGGCGATTCCCAGGGAACACCAACCTCAAGCCAAGGGAGTATAAATATGGAGCACTGGATCAGCCAAGCCATCCATGGTTCAACCACCTCTACCACTTCTTCATCCTCAACCCAAAGTGGTGGCAGTGGGGCTGCACATAGGCTAGCTGATGTTATGTCACAAACTCATATAGGTATGTATGGAACCCCCCCCCCTTTTTTTAAACATACAGTTCTTATTTGTTAATGAATTATATTTTTAGGTATTATTTTACAAAAATTTCAAAACACAAAGTAATTTTGAAGGAAAAACATCCCACTCTGGGAGAAACATCATAAATGCCTTTTCAAGGACACTCAACAGACATATATCAGTGCCAGGTGTGTTTTTAAGGTTGTCTCCCTTTCCTTTAACCTTGGAACACTATTTAGACCAGAAGTTCTTTGTTTCCTCCCCCACCCACCTTTTAAAACAATAGTTCTCTGATAATACTAATTGAAGGCCATGTTCTTTCAAAAAAGCCAGCAATGAGTGGAAGAGTTCCTTTCTTAAAGCGAAACTTTATCATGCAATATTAAAGATTTTTTTTAATACCAAACTGGCTAAATCAAATATTTAGTGACATGTTTGATTGGGGAGGGTACATGTTCTATCAAATGCATGAAATTATTAAATGTTCTAATCAAGACAGTTTCATGAGTTAAAAAACCATAACAAAATATAACTCTAAATTACAAGGCACATATTCCTACAGTTTGAAAATGTGTAACTAAAGAGAATTATGGGTTAGCATGACAGATTAAAGTCAACTAGTCTTTATATTTCTTAATTGGATCATAACTAGATATTTAGAGATGACCTTCTCCGTTTGATGGCATGGTGAAAAGATACCTATTAATGAAAGGCTTATGAGTAAATCAGTATGCTGGAAGAGAACACAAGTGCACGGATTGAAATAAGAACTGGACAGTTGTGATTTTGTATTTTCTACAGTCCAATAACTTCAGAATACAGTATTGCAGTATTAAAGCTTCCTATAAGCATATTTTTATCATATTACTCCATTTATGCTCTCCAACTTGCTTTCTACTAGCATATCAATTAATTCTGAGTGACACCTAATTTACAGATATTGATCTAACTGTTAGAAGTCATGATGGAATTGGTATACAGTATATTGCTAATAGCTTAGAGGAAAATATGATTTAGTTAAGAAAAGGGAGACCAACTAATGATCATTATTTTAATGAAGGTGGTGATATTTTTTGGTAATTGATAGACATTAAAAGTAAAATACAGAAAGTGGCAATATTAGCAGAAGAAAATTCTTACTGTTCATAGCTAATATTTGTATTAATGAGCTAGTTATATTTAAAAAGCTAAATTTGGATTAAGAAGAACTCTTCGTTTTGTGGCTAGAATCAAAAGGAGGAAATTCCAGTCCATAGCAGTGCCTTTTTTTTAATAAGGAAAAGCTAATTATAGAGTATTCTGTCCAGAATTTCAAAGTATAATCTGAATTGGCAAGATACAGCATACATTTTAGTTGACTCAGAAAGTTGTCCTTTTCAAAATGGAGGACATGGGGCAGGATAACACATTGCAGGGATAATGGGCATGGGATGCTATGAGAGCCACAGCCTAGAGGAAAGGTCCTTACAGAGGAAGGCATCTTCATTGGCATTGAAAGATCTTGCTTCCCAAGTTTCTGATTGTGAGACCTTGTTTCTGAATTTGGGCTCATAGGATGACATGAGATCATTGCCTGTGTATACAGTTCTGGAAGACTTCACTCTGCCATTTCTGGATTCGACCTCAGAAGCTGCACAAAAGTTCATGACCATGGACGTATCTCAGATAATCACAGGTCTGATTCAGGACAGTCATAATTTCCAGATGGAGCAATGGCAATTGAACATTATCCCTATCATGGTTAGATCATGCCCTGATATCCTTGAGACCCTCCTATGTCATCCTTCTCCACAGGGAGTGTTCCACCCCCCAGAGACTAATGGACTCAAATGGATTCCAAATGGAAGTGGGAGATATCACAGGGGTTTTGCTGTATGGCCTGTTGAAGCCTTGGCAACTACCTGGAATCAAAGAGTGGCCAAGTGCAGCCTTTCAGGATTTTCCTGAGCAGCCTCCCTTGAGCCATCATTCCTGATGGTCCCTGTCATTCATAGAGGAATTATGAGTTCTAAAAAGGGTTAATGGATGCCTGGGACATTGTTGGTGGAAAACGAGGAATAGTCATGGCTTAGAGCCTATTTCAGAATGGCAAAATAGCATTATTTCCCTGCCTTTATGCAGTATCACCCAGCAACCTTGCTCTGGACCTATGTCCCTTTCTGGACAAGAGGCTTGGGTGATCGTCTTCAGGGCCATCACTCGGGATTCTCTGCTGGACTTTGAGAGTGCCTGTAGGTTATTTGGATCCTGATGGGGCTACATGTCAGCTGCAAATGAATTGCCACCACCATGGAATGACGAGAAATGAGCTATGGGGCAGAGGTAGCATTGGTTCCACTTGTGGACAATCTATGGCAAGGGTGTGATGACAGTGGGTAGCCATCTTTCAATCTCCTTGAGTTCTCAATGGATTTTAATACTATCAGCCATGGTACCTCTTTTGGGGCCCCTGTTGTGACCACACCTGGGTGGCATGGTCTTGTGCGAATTTGACTCCTTCCTCCAAGGCCGGTCCTAATGAGTGTTAATAGGGAATGAGAGGTTCAGTCCACAGCTTCTCCTTTTTGGCATGTCAAAGGACTCGGGATTTGATGCTGGATTTTGAGAGTGCCTGTAGGTTATTTGGATCCCGATGGGGCTACATGTCAGCTGCAATGAATTGCCATCACCATGGAATCACGGGAAATGAGCTATGGGCAGAGGTAGCATTGGTTCCACTTGTGGACAATCTGTGGCAAGGGCGGGATGACAGTGGGTAGCCATCTTTCAATATCCTTGAGTTTCCAATGGCTTTTAATACTATCAGCCATGGTACCTCTTTTGGGCCCCCTGTTGTGACCACACCTGGGTGGCATGGTCTTGTGCGAGTTTGACTCCTTCCTCCAAGGCCGGTCCTAATGAGTGTTAATAGGGAATGAGAGGTTCAGTCCACAGCTTCTCCTTTTTGGCATGTCAAAGGACTCGGGATTTGATGCTGGATTTTGAGAGTGCCTGTAGGTTATTTGGATCCTGATGGGGCTACATGTCAGCTGCAACGAATTGCCATCACCATGGAATCACGGGAAATGAGCTATGGGCAGAGGTAGCATTGGTTCCACTTGTGGACAATCTATGGCAAGGGCGGGATGACAGTGGGTAGCCATCTTTCAATCTCCTTGAGTTCTCAATGGCTTTTAATACTATCAGCCATGGTACCTCTTTTGGGCCCCCTGTTGTGACCACACCTGGGTGGCATGGTCTTGTGCGAGTTTGACTCCTTCCTCCAAGGCCGGTCCTAATGAGTGTTAATAGGGAATGAGAGGTTCAGTCCACAGCTTCTCCTTTTTGGCATGTCAAAGGACTCGGGATTTGATGCTGGATTTTGAGAGTGCCTTTAGGTTATTTGGATCCCGATGGGGCTACATGTCAGCTGCAATGAATTGCCATCACCATGGAATCACGGGAAATGAGCTATGGGCAGAGGTAGCATTGGTTCCACTTGTGGACAATCTATGGCAAGGGCGGGATGACAGTGGGTAGCCATCTTTCAAACTCCTTGAGTTCTCAATGGCTTTTAATACTATCAGCCATGGTACCTCTTTTAGGGCCCCCTGTTGTGACCACACCTGGGTGGCATGGTCTTGTGCGAGTTTGACTCCTTCCTCCAAGGCCGGTCCTAATGAGTGTTAATAGGGAATGAGAGGTTCAGTCCACAGCTTCTCCTTTTTGGCATGTCAAAGGACTCGGGATTTGATGCTGGATTTTGAGAGTGCCTGTAGGTTATTTGGATCCTGATGGGGCTACATGTCAGCTGCAACGAATTGCCATCACCATGGAATCACGGGAAATGAGCTATGGGCAGAGGTAGCATTGGTTCCACTTGTGGACAATCTATGGCAAGGGCGGGATGACAGTGGGTAGCCATCTTTCAATCTCCTTGAGTTCTCAATGGCTTTTAATACTATCAGCCATGGTACCTCTTTTGGGCCCCCTGTTGTGACCACACCTGGGTGGCATGGTCTTGTGCGAGTTTGACTCCTTCCTCCAAGGCCGGTCCTAATGAGTGTTAATAGGGAATGAGAGGTTCAGTCCACAGCTTCTCCTTTTTGGCATGTCAAAGGACTCGGGATTCAATGCTGGATTTTGAGAGTGCCTGTAGGTTATTTGGATCCCAATGGGACTACATGTCAGCTGCAATGAATTGCCATCACCATGGAATCACGGGAAATGAGCTATGGGCAGAGGTAGCATTGGTTCCACTTGTGGACAATCTATGGCAAGGGCGGGATGACAGTGGGTAGCCATCTTTCAATCTCCTTGAGTTCTCAATGGCTTTTAATACTATCAGCCATGGTACCTCTTTTGGGCCCCCTGTTGTGACCACACCTGGGTGGCATGGTCTTGTGCGAGTTTGACTCCTTCCTCCAAGGCCGGTCCTAATGAGTGTTAATAGGGAATGAGAGGTTCAGTCCACAGCTTCTCCTTTTTGGCATGTCAAAGGACTCGGGATTTGATGCTGGATTTTGAGAGTGCCTGTAGGTTATTTGGATCCTGATGGGGCTACATGTCAGCTGCAACGAATTGCCATCACCATGGAATCACGGGAAATGAGCTATGGGCAGAGGTAGCATTGGTTCCACTTGTGGACAATCTATGGCAAGGGCGGGATGACAGTGGGTAGCCATCTTTCAATCTCCTTGAGTTCTCAATGGCTTTTAATACTATCAGCCATGGTACCTCTTTTGGGCCCCCTGTTGTGACCACACCTGGGTGGCATGGTCTTGTGCGAGTTTGACTCCTTCCTCCAAGGCCGGTCCTAATGAGTGTTAATAGGGAATGAGAGGTTCAGTCCACAGCTTCTCCTTTTTGGCATGTCAAAGGACTCGGGATTCAATGCTGGATTTTGAGAGTGCCTGTAGGTTATTTGGATCCCGATGGGACTACATGTCAGCTGCAATGAATTGCCATCACCATGGAATCACGGGAAATGAGCTATGGGCAGAGGTAGCATTGGTTCCACTTGTGGACAATCTATGGCAAGGGCGGGATGACAGTGGGTAGCCATCTTTCAATCTCCTTGAGTTCTCAATGGCTTTTAATACTATCAGCCATGGTACCGCTTTTGGGGCCCCTGTTGTGACCACACCTGGGTGGCATGGTCTTGTGCGAGTTTGACTCCTTCCTCCAAGGCCGGTCCTAATGAGTGTTAATAGGGAATGAGAGGTTCAGTCCACAGCTTCTCCTTTTTGGCATGTCAAAGGACTCGGGATTTGATGCTGGATTTTGAGAGTGCCTTTAGGTTATTTGGATCCTGATGGGGCTACATGTCAGCTGCAACGAATTGCCATCACCATGGAATCACGGGAAATGAGCTATGGGCAGAGGTAGCATTGGTTCCACTTGTGGACAATCTATGGCAAGGGCGGGATGACAGTGGGTAGCCATCTTTCAAACTCCTTGAGTTCTCAATGGCTTTTAATACTATCAGCCATGGTACCTCTTTTGGGCCCCCTGTTGTGACCACACCTGGGTGGCATGGTCTTGTGCGAGTTTGACTCCTTCCTCCAAGGCCGGTCCTAATGAATGTTAATAGGGAATGAGAGGTTCAGTCCACAGCTTCTCCTTTTTGGCATGTCAAAGGACTCGGGATTTGATGCTGGATTTTGAGAGGGCCTGTAGGTTATTTGGATCCTGATGGGGCTACATGTCAGCTGCAACGAATTGCCATCACCATGGAATCACGGGAAATGAGCTATGGGCAGAGGTAGCATTGGTTCCACTTGTGGACAATCTATGGCAAGGGCGGGATGACAGTGGGTAGCCATCTTTCAATCTCCTTGAGTTTCCAATGGCTTTTAATACTATCAGCCATGGTACCTCTTTTGGGCCCCCTGTTGTGACCACACCTGGGTGGCATGGTCTTGTGCGAGTTTGACTCCTTCCTCCAAGGCCGGTCCTAATGAGTGTTAATAGGGAATGAGAGGTTCAGTCCACAGCTTCTCCTTTTTGGCATGTCAAAGGACTCGGGATTCAATGCTGGATTTTGAGAGTGCCTGTAGGTTATTTGGATCCTGATGGGGCTACATGTCAGCTGCAACGAATTGCCATCACCATGGAATCACGGGAAATGAGCTATGGGCAGAGGTAGCATTGGTTCCACTTGTGGACAATCTATGGCAAGGGCGGGATGACAGTGGGTAGCCATCTTTCAAACTCCTTGAGTTCTCAATGGCTTTTAATACTATCAGCCATGGTACCTCTTTTGGGCCCCCTGTTGTGACCACACCTGGGTGGCATGGTCTTGTGCGAGTTTGACTCCTTCCTCCAAGGCCGGTCCTAATGA
Organism: Thamnophis sirtalis; assembly: GCF_051295495.1. Lineage (NCBI taxonomy): Eukaryota > Metazoa > Chordata > Lepidosauria > Squamata > Natricidae > Thamnophis > Thamnophis sirtalis. Next base: position 14,044,954 of record NW_028261384.1, on the reverse strand, counting down.
GTGTTAATAGGGAATGAGAGGTTCAGTCCACAGCTTCTCCTTTTTGGCATGTCAAAGGACTCGGGATTTGATGCTGGATTTTGAGAGTGCCTGTAGGTTATTTGGATCCTGATGGGGCTACATGTCAGCTGCAACGAATTGCCATCACCATGGAATCACGGGAAATGAGCTATGGGCAGAGGTAGCATTGGTTCCACTTGTGGACAATCTATGGCAAGGGCGGGATGACAGTGGGTAGCCATCTTTCAATCTCCTTGAGTTCTCAATGGCTTTTAATACTATCAGCCATGGTACCTCTTTTGGGCCCCCTGTTGTGACCACACCTGGGTGGCATGGTCTTGTGCGAGTTTGACTCCTTCCTCCAAGGCCGGTCCTAATGAGTGTTAATAGGGAATGAGTGGTTCAGTCCACAGCTTCTCCTTTTTGGCATGTCAAAGGACTCAGGATTCTCTGCAATGTTACCCCTTTTGGGTCCCCTGTTGTGACCACGTCTGGGTGGCATGGTCTTGTGCGAGTTTGACTCCTTCCTCCAAGGCCGGTCCTAATGAGTGTTAATAGGGAATGAGAGGTTCAGTCCACAGCTTCTCCTTTTTGGCATGTCAAAGGACTCGGGATTCTCTGCAATGTTACCCCTTTTGGGTCCCCTGTTGTGACCACGCCTGGGTGGCATGGTCTTGTGCGAGTTTGACTCCTTCCTTCCAGGCCGGTCCTAATGAGTGTTAATAGGGAATGAGAGGTTCAGTCCACAGCTTCTCCTTTTTGGCATGTCAAAGGACTCGGGATTCTCTGCAATGTTACCCCTTTTTGGTCCCCTGTTGTGACCACGCCTGGGTGGAATGGTCTTGTGCGAGTTTGACTCCTTCCTCCAAGGCCGGTCCTAATGAGTGTTAATAGGGAATGAGAGGTTCAGTCCACAGCTTCTCCTTTTTGGCATGTCAAAGGACTCGGGATTCTCTGCAATGTTACCCCTTTTGGGTCCCCTGTTGTGACCACGCCTGGGTGGAATGGTCTTGTGCGTGTTTGACTCCTTCCTCCAAGGCCGGTCCTAATGAGTGTTAATCGGGAATGAGAGGTTCAGTTCACAGCTTCTCCTTTTTGGCATGTCAAAGGACTCGGGATTCTCTGCAATGTTACCCCTTTTGGGTCCCCTGTTGTGACCACGCCTGGGTGGCATGGTCTTGTGCGAGTTTGACTCCTTCCTTCAAGGCCGGTCCTAATGAGTGTTAATAGGGAATGAGAGGTTCAGTCCACAGCTTCTCCTTTTTGGCATGTCAAAGGACTCGGGATTCTCTGCAATGTTACCCCTTTTGGGTCCCCTGTTGAGACCACGCCTGGGTGGAATGGTCTTGTGTGAGTTTGACTCCTTCCTCCAAGGCCGGTCCTAATGAGTGTTAATAGGGAATGAGAGGTTCAGTTCACAGCTTCTCCTTTTTGGCATGTCAAAGGACTCGGGATTCTCTGCAATGTTACCCCTTTTGGGTCCCCTGTTGTGACCACGCCTGGGTGGCATGGTCTTGTGCGAGTTTGACTCCTTCCTTCAAGGCCGGTCCTAATGAGTGTTAATAGGGAATGAGAGGTTCAGTCCACAGCTTCTCCTTTTTGGCATGTCAAAGGACTCGGGATTCTCTGCAATGTTACCCCTTTTGGGTCCCCTGTTGTGACCACGCCTGGGTGGAATGGTCTTGTGCGAGTTTGACTCCTTCCTCCAAGGCCGGTCCTAATGAGTGTTAATCGGGAATGAGAGGTTCAGTCCATATCTTCTCCTTCTGTCAAAGTGCTTGGGATTCCCTTCCATTCCTTTTAAACACCTACATCAATAATCTGACCATCAGCTTTACACCAACACTCCTGGTGATCCAACTGGTACTGCTGGCCTCTCTAGTATCTGGTGCTTGTAGTGGTCTGGAAAGGGCACCACAAACTTTGACTGATAGGAAGACCAAGTTGCTTTGGAATAATGGAGCTTCTAGCTCCGGTACTTTGACACTTTTATTTCAAAGTTCCGGAGACCAGAGATACCCCAGAGACTAATGGACTCAAATGAGTTCCAAATGGAAGTGGGAGATATCACAGGGGTTTTGCTGTATGGTCTTTTGAAGCCTTGGCAACTACCTGGAATCAAAGAGTGGCCAAGTGCAGCCTTTCAGGATTGTGCCTGAGCAGCCTCCCTTGAGCCATCATTCCTGATGGTCCCTGTCATTCATAGAGGAATTATGAGTTCTAAAAAGGGTTAATGGATGCCTGGGACATTGTTGGTGGAAAACGAGGATTTGTCATGGCTTAGAGCCTATTTCAGGATGGCAAGAATGGCAAAATAGCATTATTTCCCTGCCTTTATGCAGTATCACCCAGCAACCTTGCTCTGGACCTATGTTCCTTTCTGGACAAGAGGCTTGGGTGATCATTGCAGAGGATTTTGTTCAATACCTAATAGACAAATCACTTGGATTCATTCTAGTTAGAACCCATGCCTGGTATTTAAATTGCCTGGGGAAAGGACTTGCTTGGTCATTTGGGAACAATTCAGTCCTGTTGGATTTGGTTCTCATAAGGTCAGTGCAAACCTGGCATCATTTATAAATTAGATCCTTGTCCCACCTGGTTAGTAAAAGTTTCCAGGACAATGACTAGAAGGTCAGTCCAGGCAGGAATGAGACCCACTTCTCACTGCAGGAGGGCACATTCCCAAACCCATTTAAGAAGAGCTTGGTTTGGCCCCTCCACCTATCTGGTCAAAGTCTGTCCAGTCTATATATAAGGTGAAATATTTTGTCATTTTAGAAGATCCTGGATGAAATGGATTCCTTCCAGTCAACTATCAGGTCCATTTATGGGACAGAAACTGCACTCGTTGCACTTGTGGATGATCTATGGCAAAGGCCGGATGATAGTATACATCAATCGTCACTTTCCTTCATTTCTCAGTGGCTTTTGATACCATCAGCCATGCGGCAATCAATTGAATTTAGGCTGCACAGGACCATCTTGTACGTGTTCGATTCCTTTCTCCAAGGCCAATACTAATGAGTGTTAATAGGGAATGAGAGGTTCAGTCCACAGCTTCTCCTTTTTGGCATGTCAAAGGGCTCGGGATTCTCTGCTGGATTCTGAGAGTGCTTGTAGGTTTTGGGGATCTTGATGGGGCCCAACATCAGCTGCAGATCATTGCCACCACCATGGAATGAGGGGAAATGAGCTATGGGGCAGAAGTAGCATTGGTTGCACTTGTGGATGATCTATGGCAAAGGCCGGATGATAGTGGGTAGCGATCTTTCAATCTCCTTGACTTCTCAGTGGCTTTTAATACTATCAGCCATGGTACCCCTTTTGGGCCACCTGTTGAGACCACGCCTGGGTGGAATGGTCTTGTGTGAGTTTGACTCCTTCCTCCAAGGCCGGTCCTAATGAGTGTTAATAGGGAATGAGAGGTTCAGTTCACAGCTTCTCCTTTTTGGCATGTCAAAGGACTCGGGATTCTCTGCAATGTTACCCCTTTTGGGTCCCCTGTTGTGACCACGCCTGGGTGGCATGGTCTTGTGCGAGTTTGACTCCTTCCTCCAAGGCCGGTCCTAATGAGTGTTAATAGGGAATGAGAGGTTCAGTCCACAGCTTCTCCTTTTTGGCATGTCAAAGGACTCGGGATTCTCTGCAATGTTACCCCTTTTGGGTCCCCTGTTGTGACCACGCCTGGGTGGAATGGTCTTGTGCGTGTTTGACTCCTTCCTCCAAGGCCGGTCCTAATGAGTGTTAATCGGGAATGAGAGGTTCAGTTCACAGCTTCTCCTTTTTGGCATGTCAAAGGACTCGGGATTCTCTGCAATGTTACCCCTTTTGGGTCCCCTGTTGTGACCACGCCTGGGTGGCATGGTCTTGTGCGAGTTTGACTCCTTCCTTCAAGGCCGGTCCTAATGAGTGTTAATAGGGAATGAGAGGTTCAGTCCACAGCTTCTCCTTTTTGGCATGTCAAAGGACTCGGGATTCTCTGCAATGTTACCCCTTTTGGGTCCCCTGTTGAGACCACGCCTGGGTGGAATGGTCTTGTGTGAGTTTGACTCCTTCCTCCAAGGCCGGTCCTAATGAGTGTTAATAGGGAATGAGAGGTTCAGTTCACAGCTTCTCCTTTTTGGCATGTCAAAGGACTCGGGATTCTCTGCAATGTTACCCCTTTTGGGTCCCCTGTTGTGACCACGCCTGGGTGGCATGGTCTTGTGCGAGTTTGACTCCTTCCTTCAAGGCCGGTCCTAATGAGTGTTAATAGGGAATGAGAGGTTCAGTCCACAGCTTCTCCTTTTTGGCATGTCAAAGGACTCGGGATTCTCTGCAATGTTACCCCTTTTGGGTCCCCTGTTGTGACCACGCCTGGGTGGAATGGTCTTGTGCGTGTTTGACTCCTTCCTCCAAGGCCGGTCCTAATGAGTGTTAATCGGGAATGAGAGGTTCAGTCCACATCTTCTCCTTCTGTCAAAGTGCTTGGGATTCCCTTCCATTCCTTTTAAACACCTACATCAATATGCTGACCATCAGCTTTACACCAACACTCCTGGTGATCCAACTGGTACTGCTGGCCTCTCTAGTATCTGGTGCTTGTAGTGGTCTGGAAAGGGCACCACAAACTTTGACTGATAGGAAGACCAAGTTGCTTTGGAATAATGGAGCTTCTAGTTCCGGTACTTTGACACTTTTATTTCAAAGTTCCGGAGACCAGAGATACCCCAGAGACTAATGGACTCAAATGAGTTCCAAATGGAAGTGGGAGATATCACAGGGGTTTTGCTGTATGGTCTTTTGAAGCCTTGGCAACTACCTGGAATCAAAGAGTGGCCAAATGCAGCCTTTCAGGATTGTGCCTGAGCAGCCTCCCTTGAGCTATCATTCCTGATGGTGCCTGTCATTCATAGAGGAATTGTGAATTTTAAAAATGGTTAATGGATGCTTTGTTACATTGTTGGTGGAAAATGAGGAATGGGGCATGGCTTAGAGCCTATTTCAGGATGGCAAGAATGGCAAAACAGCATTATTTCCCTGCCTATATGGTATCTGCAGTATCACCCAGCATCCTTGCTCTGGACCTATGTCCCTTCCTGGACAAGAGGCTTGGGTGATCATCTTCAGGGCCATTGTTCAATACCTAATGGACAAATCACTCGGATTCATTCTAGTTGGAACCCATGCCTGGTATTTAAAATGCCTGGGGAAAGGATGGCTTTTGATATCATCAACTATGGCATCATTTGGGGTGGTCATCTGTTGAATTTGGGCTGGACACGATGGGTGCAGGTTCGACTTCTTTCTCCAAAATAAGTGTTAATAGGGAATGAGAGGTTCAGCCCATAGCTTCTCCCTTTTGCCTAGAGATATCTGGAAGCTTCAGTGAGTGCACAATTCAGGTTTGTGGGAATTTCATGGGATCCATTGGATGTTCCAATTTATATCACTGCCTGCAAACTTGCATTGGCATAATTGATAGAAGTAGCACTGGTTGTACTTGTGGATGATCTATGGCAATGGCAGGATGATGGTGTACATCCATCTTTGTTCTCCAGCAGCCTTTAATACCATCAACCATTATATTTTTGGGATCAGCTATTGGTCCTGTGGCTGGGTGGCACAGTTTGGCTCCTTGACTCAAGATCGGTCCCAATCGATGTTGATAGGGAAATAGAGAGATCAGTGGCATGCCATAGGGCTTGGCTCTCTCCACTCCTTTTTAACATCTACATGAAGCTGGGCGAGATAGATCTTCATACAGAAAATAGCATGCATCATAATTCTTATGATATAGTATCTGATGATACTCAACTTTGTATCTCCATCCCTAGTGATCTTACTGCTGCCCTTTCATAGTGACTGGCAGTTTGGATGGGGGAACAACAGACTTTGGCTGAACCCTCATAAGACTGAATGACTCTGAGTGCAACTGTGGACCCAGTTCACAGCTTTGGGGTCCCTTTAGACTCACAAGTCCTGCCCCAAAGAGCAGATGGCAGTCATGGCTAAGAGAACCTTTGCACAGCTTCAGGTTGTGCATCTCTGGCAGAGTTTCCTGGATCAGGAGTGGGCTCTGCACTCAGGTTGTCACACAGCTGAAAAAAGCAATTTCAGAAGCAAGGTCTCACTATCGGAAACTTGGTGGCATGGCCAAAAGAAATTTTTGAACTGCCACCAATCCTCCTTTCTCTTGCAGCTTGGTTACGCCAAACCCTAAACCCACCTGGACTGATTTCTGGGAGGGAAACTTTGACCTCTTGGATCACCAGGTCTCAGTAATGCATGCCAGATCAGCTTGTTCCTCCCTAATATGAATGCAAATAACAAAGCCTTATGATTCACCAACCTGGTGTTCAGCAGCAGCAACTGAATGTCCAGTTGCTGCTCCAGGACTGCTGTCTAGAGTCTGGGCCTAAGCTGAGAGAGCAGGATCATGCCAATGGTCTTAAGCAGTGGTGGCGTTTTCTGCAACAACTTTCCCTTTGGCTCCCATCTATATCCCATTTATACTAAAATTACTATGTAAAAAAATGAAGTGAAAACTTTATTCTGAGTGTGTCCTGAAACTAAATGCCCCTGTATATGATACAAAGCATAACTGCTGTTAATTGGCACTAAAGTTTGAATTTCAAGTAGGTTGAAGCAATTTTTTTTCTCCTGGAGGTTTTGGATGCCAAATGGAAACAGCTCAAGAGCTTCATTTATCTCAGTGCCTTCTTAAAGATATATTACCCCTTTATGTGCAATTTTTGTTTGCAGATTGATAAAGGTGAGGGCTAGATACCACAACCTTCAAAAGAATGTTATCTTTCTTGGCAGGCACTGGACTTTGTGTCAAGCAAGCTAAATAACAAGAGGTGTTAACCAAAAAGCAACTCCCCCCCCCCAAACCTGGACGCTTCTTCCTAATGTAACAGATCCTCTTGTAATCCTCCTACAGTTTTGCCAAGTTGCAAAATCCCATTTCTTTCTAGTGTGTTCTCTGTTTATGTAGATGAACCAGAAAGAACTGCAAAGAGTAGGTGGCTGTTGCTTAACCCTGTTGCATCTATCAAACGTCCTTTGAAATTTATTTCTGCTTCCCCTTAAGGTGGCTTAGAAGCAAAATCAATTGCAGAAACAATTAACTACTTTTGAGAGCGAAGGCTTTGTCCTTTCCCACTGGACTTCTCTCAGGTGGTTTTCTGTGCCATCAGCAATGCTGGTAAACGAAGAGTTTGCTGTGATTAGGTTACCCCCGAGATGGTTTTCATGTAACGATTTTACTACGTGGAGTGCTTATCATCTTAGAGCCTCAGATGACAAAATAGATACTCCATTTACCAAAACTGCTCCTTGATTAAGCTCAATAACAATTATTCCTAATGGTTTCAGCTTGGTGTTGGTGCACAACACCAATCTCTTCTCGAAGGATGGTGCTTCTGATCGTTGAAGCTTTTGAACAGAAAATTCGTTAGAAGCTGAGATTGGTTACTCTCCTGCATAATAACTTCTCTTCACTATAATTTGTGATTTTTATAAGAAGGAGCGTGTAACAATTGGCACAACAGTACAAATGGAAGAGTGGCCTGAAAACAAGAATAAATGTCAAAAGCATGTTGAGCTACTGTACAGAAAGCTGTGAAAGGAAAGATTAAATTGAGGATTGTCTGCTGATGTCAGAATGCTGGCTATTGATTCAGCGTTGCAAATGGAAGATGTATAGTGGAAAAGAACGGATGTAGGAACTGTGTCTGAAAATGGAGAAGTAGCAAATTGCTATGTTACTAATCAATTTATGATGGGCCACTCACCATATGAATAATTTTAACAAGATTTTCGTATTGATCCAGGGCTTAATGCCATTTAAAAAAAAAACCTCTAAAAACACAAACTCTAAAAAGAAAGTATAGTATAGAGCTTAGCTCTTTCTACATCCATGTGGAAATAGCTTCCAGTGATTTATATTTGTTCCCACTTATGTGTACTTGGATGGCGTGATGGCGCAGCGGTTAAGACAATAGGCTTGGCTGCTAGAAAAAAGATGACTGTTATGGAGAGTCAATTGCCATGCAGTTGGGTGGGGTCCCATTACTCGCCCCAGTTCCTGCCAACCTAGCAGTTTGAAAGCATACAAATGCTAGCAGCTAAATAGGTACCACTTCAGTGGGGAAATTTACTGGGTTCTTTATTTTCATGCTGGTTACATGATGGTGGAAGCATTTCCCAAACAATGCAGCCTCCCTTGATTGAGAATCTGACAGTTGGGCACAACGTTACAAGATTGAATGGCTCCAAGTGCAATGGATCCAATTCACAACTTTGGGAACAGACACTAGGCTTGTCTGCTGGAAAGTGGACTCAGTTCACAACTTTGGGGTTCTTTTGGACTCACAATTCCTTTTCAAAAGAATAGATGGCAGTCGTGGCTAGCAGAAACTTTGCACAGCTTCAAGTTGTGCATCTCTGGCAGAGTTTCCTGGATCAGGAGTGGGCTCTGTATTCAAGTTGCTATCTTGGAAGTAGCAGCACAACAGTTAAGATACTAGGCATCTACGGACCATACTGGCTTCTTCAGCTAGAAAACTGGAAAGAAGCTCTACCCCCTAGAGTCAAATACAACTTGGCAGGGACACCTTTATCTAGTTTCAACATAAAATTTCGTGGATTAATGGAATCAAAGTTCATCAGTCATAAAACTGAATGAAAGGGGGTATTTTTAAATTGGTGGCTTTCGTGGAAGGAATTGTATAGTCCTAAAATACTATTCAAAAATTCTTGAATAAATTAATTGGAGACTTTAACTTTTTTCCTTTTTTCAGAAAATCATTCTGCCCCTCCAGATGTTACTACTTACACCTCCGAACACTCAATACAAGTGGAAAGACCACAGGGTTCAACATCAAGAGCGGCTCCAAAATATGGAAATGCTGAACTTATGGAAACTGGTGATGGTATGTCTAGTAAAAGGGAAGAAGGTAGGCATAGACTCCAGAAAGGAAAGTTTGGCCAGATAGATAGTGTAGCAGAGGTATTCCTGTTCATTTATATGTACAGGAAAAGGGAATTAATTAATTGGTGTTTAAAAAGTTTTAATTAGCAAGAATTTAAACTTCTGCATGACTGAAGACTAGAAAAGTAAGATTCTGAAGACAAGAAAAAGTAAGATTGAGGTGTTTTGTATCTGTGTAGGTTCAAGTAGGATAACTGGTAGCTCCAGAAGTATCCAGAAGAATGAGCCATGAAAGTAAAGTATTAAAATTTGACATGATATAACAAGTCTTGCTTGTTCTAAGCCTATTTGAAGTGACATTTTTCTTGAAGAGTTACTAGTTCTCCTGGCCATTCTGTTTGAGAAGGGCATTCATCTATCTGTTTATTTAATCACAGTGAAGTTTAACTATAGGATTCTTCCCGACTTGTGACTGGTTATTTACCAGTTGGACAGAGATTTTTCAGGGCTATCAAGATGCTTCCTGTATACCATTATTTAATTTGATTTTTAAAGTTTGAATTCAGATTGGTATGTTTTTGTTCTCTACCTAGAATTGGTAGACATAATCGCCCCTTCAATGCTTTTGATGATTTATTTTCCTGCAGGAGTTCCAGTAAGCAGCAGAGTGTCTGCCAAAATCCAGCAGCTAGTCAATACTCTGAAACGACCCAAGCGTCCACCACTGCGAGAGTTCTTCGTGGATGATTTCGAAGAATTACTGGAAGGTAACACAGTTTGACTTCCATGCATGTATTTTGGGTGGGCCTGATAAAATTACTCATTTCTTGTGCCAGAAGAAAAAATGTCCCAATAAAATTTTCTTGGATTTTGTGTTTAGTTCTGGAGTCCTAGTGGCGCTATGATTAAAATGGAGTAATGCAGGCAAACTGTCCCCACATCCTGGAATTCAATCCTCCGGGGCTTAATTTAACCCTTCCATTCTTTCTGTAAAATAAAAAAGATTTTTGGAGGCAATATGCAAATTATGCTTTTACATAGTAAAAATAAGCTTAAATGCTATTGCTATTTGATGATGTGATGACAAAGAACTTCATTGTCCTACGACATGCTGCATATAATTAATAACTGCTACTCACTTCCTTTGTTTAGATTAGTTGGGAAAGAGAGCATTATTCAATATTATTTTTTGTAAACTACATTCTTTAACCATACTGTTCTTACATGGCTATCAGTTTGAACATCTGGATATCTCTGAAGGATCTTTGAGGGACAAATGGACCTCCAAATTGGAAAAGTCATGGTTATTGTAAATATTAAAGTAGAAGAAGAAACATGATTGAGAAAAGGCTTGCCAACAATATGTTCTCTAAAATCCAATCATTATTTATTGCAACATCTCAAACAGGCCGGGTAGACCCATAGGATTATAAGTTTTCTCTCTCTTTAGTTTAGTACAGAATTAAATGAAGTAACACCCTCTCACATTTGTAAGTTCAACAACCAGATCCAAACCAACCAAAGCCAGAAGGAGCTCAGATGTTGGCGATGCGTGGGGAGCAGCTGGGCGTGGTTACGAATTGGCCACCTTCACTTGAAGCTGCATTGCAACGATGGGGAACAATTTCTCCCAAAGCTCCTTGTTTGACCACTATGGATACCAATGGAAAACCACTATATATTCTCACTTACGGTCAGCAATCATTTTTTTCCTCTTTTGAGAAAAGAAATATAATAGAATGCTGAAAATCTTCTCATGTTTTTAAATGTTAAATATTAGTAGTTTGAAAGGATTAAAATGTGAGTAAATAGGTATCACTTCAGTTTGAAGGTAACAGCGTGTTCTGGGCATCTTGATGTACAGTCATGCTGGCCACATAACCATGGAAGTGTCTTTGAAAAATATAGACTCTCTCAGCTGAGAAATGGAGAGGACCACTGACCCCTAAAATTGGACATAACTGAACAGGAAAACCATTACCTTTAAATATGATAATTTCTTAGGGGGGTTATCCATACAAATTATAGGGACCCAGCTTGACTGAACTGAATGGAATCCCTTGAAGAGTTTATTCAACAGAGAAGGTGGTAACTAAATGGTTGTGTTCATGTTTGAAATGGAACAGTGGTAGCTCGGTACTCATCGTTAATTGGTTCCAGAAGATGCAATGACCACCAAAAATGATAAGTACCAACCAAAATTGTCCCATTAGGAGTAATGTAATGAATCATAAGGCAGGCGACCTCAACAAATTCTAGTTTGAGTACCAAACAAATGATGATACCAAGACAAAATGTTCACATCAGAATGTATCAAGTACCAAATTTGATGAGTTTCAGTTGAGTTCCAAGAATACATCTTTGAATTTTCGTGTTCAAGTGAGTCATCTCCATTTGTAGCAATAACAGGAATAAAAATCAGGGGACTATGTGGTTTAGAGTTGATAGCATTCATCAGGAATAATAGTTTGGATCAATATTGGCAGTTCCATTCCTTCTTGAAGATGACATCTTCTTACGCATGTAGCATTAACAGCATTTATTCATCAATTTTTTTGCCCTAGGGAAATAAGTTAATTTCAGATGACAGCTGTCCTTGCTTTCTTGAAGAAGAGAGTTTGTATGAGCATATTCCTCACATAATGTTTTCTGTTTATATATTTGAATTCAGAAATAATTTAAGAGGGCCATTTTGCACCACTCCTAAAGTAATTCTCTTTCTCTCTCTACGTAATATATGTTTCATCATTCTCAGTCTGAGATGTACACCTACACATTCTGGTTGTGTAGCCCATGAATTCAGGGGCCTGTGTCAAGAGGGTGTGGGGCAGAGTAATTCAGATTAAAACAATCCATCCACCTTTCAATGCTGTTTGATATCAGTTGGGCATACTTGCATACAATGCCACCTTATAATAACTATTTCTGTACATTGTTAAGAGTGTGAGAAGCACTCAGTTACTGCAGTGTCTATGTGGTGGAAAGTATATTGTGATGCTGAAAAAAATGTACAATTATTTGCAGCTGATTTTTGTCAAAATTCTGAACTGATACGCATACATTTGGTAAGACTTTTCTGGCTTGCTGTGGCTAAGTTAGTGGTGTGCGGTGCTGAAAATCCTACTGTTCATGATATAATCCTAATTTTGTGGTTTGCTTTTCTGTCGGCATACCTCTCTGCCACAAGCTGACAGCTTTTACACCCAACGTATTCATGACTAATGGAGCAGAACCCTGGCAAAACATTTGCCAAGTTTTAAAGAAGTATCTATACCAATGCTTTCCAAAGTCCCCTTTTCCCACTCATATTATTATGAGCATATTATTAATGAAGCACATTTTTTCAGGGATGTATCCAATGGATTTTAATGGTATCTTCTGCGATTGGGTAATAAAATTATGCCCACTTCAGAAATGCTTTAGAATAAATCCTTTCAACCTCACACTGAAAGGTGGAAAAAGTCAGGTTGCTTAAGATATGAATAGCTTCTTTTGAATCATGTTCAATATGTCTTTAGCCATAAATAAATATACATAAGGAAGTAGCCTTCAAACAATATTTTTCCCTTTATTGTTGATTTGAGAGATAGTAAATCAAAAAGTAAAATTTTGATTTACTACTTTGATTTCCATTAAGCTACAAAGAGACAATTGTTGCTTGTTTCAGATAAGAATATGTATGAATTAGATATGGAAATGCATGTAAATTTTCAATAAAATGCTTTGTCTGTGCAAGTGACATTCAGTTGCAAATGTCAGCAAGGTCACACCACACATTAGGAAAGGGAACATAGTTGGCCGCACAAGTGGGAGATAGATTTTTGTTATCTGGCAAGGTTCACAAACATGCTTGACTAGTTAATCAAAGTACAGACAGTCGTCAACCTATGACCCCAGTAGAGCCTGGAATTTACATTGCAAGTCATGATAGTGGTAACTCAAGGTACTTGCATGACCAATCTGATTTTATGACCTTTTTTTGTGGTGGTCATAAAACAAGCATAGTGATTATAAAACAAACATGGTGCTCATAAGGGTAAAATGGCAGTCATAAAACAAAAAAATTCAACCCTATGAACATTTTTTTGGGGAAACCAAAAAATAGTAAATTGTGGTCATGTGATGGAGAAATGCTGCAACCAGTCATTTGTGAAGTGCCTAATATGTGGTCTTGAGACTGCTGGGGGAGTGAGCACTGTTGAAACTCTAGAACTGGGAAATAAGTGCCTTTTTCAGGTCTATTGTAACTTCAAATGATCACGGACTAACTGCCAATTAAGCAAGAACTACCTCTAAGCCATGTTTTGAACTTGCCATTGCTCAACTTATACTGAACCATCATATTGCCATCAAATATGTTTTGTGTAAAGCTGGTTGTTTGTCTTTTGATATACTTTCCTTGAATGTATTTCTGTCTATGCTTATACCACTATTCTGTACTTTAATTAAATCAGAGGGATTCAAAATGGATTGCTTTCTGGTTTGTTTCCAAATTCCTTGCTTGCAAGTGCTTGATTTTTATTTTATATTTTTTGTCATTGTTCTGCAAATAAAAGACTTCATCTAGATTGCAGTTATGGAGACATGCAGCAATAGTTTTTTTTAAAAAAAATATTGCCTGTCTGAACTTTCATAATTGGCCTAAAGACTCTGATCAGAACTGCAGGTGACTAATGGCTTCGTTATAGCCTTCTTTGAATTTGGGACAAACATTGCCAGCACTCAAAATCATCTGGACACAATTGATAAAAAAACATTTTCCTATGTGTTAAATCACATGGATATACAACCCGTAGTATAGTAGGGAGTCATGAAATTGTCAGGATGAACATTTCAAAGAACAAAAACCAACTTTCCCAGGCATATTGAAACAGATCTGACTTATTTGTGCTGACAAGACAGCAGCTACTAGTTGAATACTGTAATATCAAGGGCAACCTCTCCTGAACACTTGTTAAAAAGTAGAAGTATGGTCATAATGTGGTTCATCAATTTTTACTCTTTTGAGTGGAGAATTGTTCTTTGCTTAGAGTTTTATTTAACAAGGTCGACTTGTGCAAGTTTGGGGAAGGACTTGGACAAGATCCAACAAGGCAGATTTGGATCTCTTTTTATGTTCGTTTGAAGCTCCAATATATAGCATAGAACTCTATATATCCAGCGATAGTATCTTCTTTACTTTGGAGGATTTCTGTGCTATCATGCTAGCATGATGTATATGTGAGCTTCTGAGTATAAAATCTAGATAGGTCTCATAAGATTGTATCAATGCAAAGTAAGTAAATCTTACATTTTGAAACTTGAATATCCAGTCAATTGACTTGCACTATGAAATAAAAACTCTTTTGAGGTAGAAAAAAAGTTAGAGCAATCAGAGCCAACTTTGATTTAAGCAATAAGAATTAGATACTGATGAATTAAAGTTGTTCTTAAAGTATAAACTTTTATATGATGTCCGTTTAGCCGTCAATTTCGATTTCCGTAAAGCCGTTAAGACCTGGCTGTTCTGGCAGGCCTGGGGCCGATGAGTTCTCAGCCCCACTCGAGTTGTTGCGGCTGTTGTGAAGTTTTCTTTTAATCTGATTTTTGGATTTTGTTTTTGTCTTATTTGTTTTCTTTGTATCGCCTTGACTTACTTAAGTCTTTAGCGTCGGTACGGCATCGCCAATCCCTTCGCTGTAGAGTCGCATGCATCCCGGAACGGGATCCATGATTCTAGGCTAAGTACTACTTGAGCTCGCCGGGCCCAAGAGTCGACAGAGCCCCTTCTGTTGGAAAACGGTGGGCACCTCGAGAAGGCAGGGGTTGTCTTGATAATGAGAGGCTGTATTTTCGCGTCAATTATCCTTGCCCACCTTTGTATCGCCCCTATTCCCTATTGGTTTGTTAGCCGCCCTGAGTCCTTTTGGGAATAGGGCGGCATACAAGTTGAATAAACTGAAACTGAAACTGTTTAAAATATGAAGCTTAGCGGCACAGTCAGATATTGTATCATGAAATGCTCTCTATCAACCCTAATAGGTTTTTTTAGACAATTACGGATCCCTATCCTTTTTCGTTTTGGGCAAATTGTACCTGAATTGTGTTTTGAACAATTCAAAAGCTTAAATATTCCATGCCATATTTATACTATTTTTCTTTTTGATTAGGTAAACTTTGGACTCGTAGTATGAAAGTTGCTTATAACATACTGCACAAATTGGGCACCAAACAGGAACCGATGGTGCGGCCAGGGGACAGGGTAAGTCAGTCTGCATGGCTTTGTACTTTCTTGCATAGATTCTTTAAAATCCCCAAAGGTGAGGCACAAATGGGCTTCTGGGGATTTGCAGGGGTTCAGGAAAACCTCTAGTTAAGATTCTATGCAGTTTGAAGAACCCCTGGCTGACCCTTCTGGGAATCCCCACATTGCCCATTTCGGATGCAGGTAAATGTAGGGGGTGCATGGAGGCTTGGGGAGAGCAAAAAATGGGCTCGTTTACGGCCTCTAGATGTCCCCCGGAGCCTGGGGAGGCCATTTTCGCCCTCCCAGAGGATCGAGAAAAACCTCCAGAGCCAGGGGAGGGCAGAAATGCCCCCCCACCATGGTGCAGGAAGGTGAACAGGCCACACCACCATGGCCACGGCCACCCAGCAACCAGGCAGAGAACCCCTTGCTAAAATTTTTGAAGACCACCCCTGGGAGATAGTCTAATGTTTGAATAAGTTATTCATTCATCATGGTTTATATTTTTGCGTTTGCCTTCTATAAACCAGGGTGCATAACAACTATCCAACAGTCACACTAGGTTAAGGTGACCAGACATCCCACTTTTGGCGGAACAGTCCCAATTTTTAACAATTTGTTCCGTGCCCTGCGGAGTTTTTAAAAAGTCCCGATTTTTGTATAAATAACCGAGTTGCATAGAGGTCACACACCTCATTGAAATGGCAACCTAAGTAAGGACGATGCCCAGAAGCACAGCTAATTTGGGGCGCAGGTCTAATCTGAAGAATCGGGCAGGAAAGGGCGAGACTGTTAGCTGTGAAAGAGGGCCAGCATGCCTCTAATATCCTAGGCCGGTCATGCAGAGGTGCGAGGAGCGCAGGTGTGGCGCGATTGCCGGACGTGCCGGGCAGAGTGAAAAAGGCATGCACAGAAGCAGCTGCTTTGCCTAACTTGCTTGTTAAGGAGTAGGTTTGAACCGTCTGCACGCTGCAGCTTTGGTTGAGGCTTTTATAGCAATAGCAATAGCAGTTAGACTTATATACCGCTTCATAGGGCTTTCAGCCCTCTCTAAGCAGTTTACAGGGTCAGCATTTTGCCCCCAACAATCCGGGTTCTCATTTTACCCACCTCGGAAGGATGGAAGGCTGAGTCAACCCTGAGCTGGTGAGATTTGAACAGCCGAACTGCAGAACTGCAGTCAGCTGAAGTAGCCTGCAGTGCTGCATTTAACCACTGCGCCACCTCGGCTCCTTTTATCAGGTTAGAGCTTCGTCGAAGTGGTGGGGGGTGAAAAGTGGGTGGGTAGAAGGAAAGAGGGGAGACTGGTTTGCCACCGCCTTGAAGTAGGCTATGAATTAACCATCATAGGACTTAGTCCATTTTCACATTTTCTTGTGGCGCCCTTTTAACCAGAATATAGTCTGACTTTTTACAGGGTTCCTGTAAAAAAAAACCAATCCAACTTAAAGTGTAGGGGGTTGTGTAGGTAAAAACCTAAGGGCTTCTGTTGTGCTAAAGCCGAGGACCGTAGGCGTATTTGGGTGTGGTGTGTATGGACCATGGACCATATAGACCAAATTTTCAATCAAGACCCCCCCCCCCCAGTCAATGGTGTCCCGCTTTACCAATGTTAAAATCTGGTCACCTTACACTAGGTCTTTTGATCATATGTCATGGTTGCATTCCCAAAAAGGGGAGGAAAGGCCATACTAAGTTTACCTTAGTGTACTGAAATTAAATGAATTAAATACTGTGAATATGATTTTTTCCCCATATGTTTAATAATTTTTCATTCCTCGCATTCGGTATTACAATTTCACAACAATCTTCAAAGGAGCTGTAGCAACTTTCAATGATCACTTGGAGACTTGAGATAACAGTGTTTACACCTGAGTTTCAAACAATTTCACCCTAATGTGCATTTCAGATTTTTAAAAAAATAGTTATTAGGCGAAAAGAGCTTCATTTATAATAGCCTAAAAATTGTATGTGTCTCTTTCAAAACAAAGGCTGTACTTGTCACAATGGCTTCCTTATACAAAGAGCATTAAAACATGCTTGTCATGGAGATGAAATCAGTTTTGGAAATGAGACTGTGTGCCTGTATATATTTTGGGAAATTCTAGAAACAAAAGAGTTTTTGTGAAAAGGTCAGGCTTGAACAAGGGAATACTGCTAGCTAATTAATAAGATGTTCAGTGTAATCAGTTAAAAATATTCTCATTTGAAAGCAGTAACTGTTGGCATTAGAACATATTTGCTTAAAGTAGGGGCAGGCTTCCATAAACTGGTATTGATATGTGTATGAGTATGTGGTAATTTTCTTCTGTGGTTTCATCCCAAGGAGAGGGGCGCGCCTTTATCTCTAAGATAAAAGAATTTTGAACAATTGCATGTCCAATGAAATATATTGTTGTTTATCACCTCTAAATGTTTGTAAAGACCAACTCCATCTACGTATTTATCTCAAGAGATATGCCTCATTTACGCATTTCCCTCCGGTTAGGTCTCCATCTACATACTTCCCTCAAGAGATACGCCTCCATCCACGTCCTTTCTCGAGATATGCCTCCATGTTGTATTATAGAGACCCTGTTCCTTATTCTATCTTTTCACAAGCACTTAACTGTCTCCCTGGTCTCCATTGGGTTAAAGAAGAATTTTCAACATCCTTCCCAATTTCATTGCCAAACATATATCTTTGTGTTTTCAGCCATCTCTTTTCTCTCTATCTGTTTTGTGGTTTTATTTTTTCGCACTTCATTTCTGGTATTTTGTTTGGGTTTGTTTGGATGCCTTTCTTGTTCATCCAAATCACGGAGATGGCAATACTTCATGAATTACTTTCTATTTTTTTATTTACATGCCTTGTGGCTTCTTTCCCCCCATGAAGCTGCTATTTCTTCTCATCAGCATTAAAATTGAATCCACAGTCAGAAAGTCAATGCTGCTATTTACCACAAAGAGGGGGTGGGGGATGGGGAGAGCCTTGATCTGTCAAGAAATACAGAAGAGAAATAATGTTTCTCTATTCTGACAGAAATAATGTTTCTCTATTCTGTTTTTGTGCTTCTGGGAATTTTGTGTGTGTTTTTTCCCCTCAGTGTTCTAGGGAGTTACCCTGTTCACATTGTATGCAATTCCCTATGTTCAAATATGTCCTCCTGGAATTTGTCAAGTCTGGTGGCTCAGTTTTCAAGTAGTCTCAACCTTTCTACGGCTCCTTCTTCAGCTGAATTTGCATAAGAATTACTCATTATTACTTGGCATTGAAAAATTCTATTATGAAAATGATAGCTTCTCTTGCAAAAGATGCTTCATTTTTACAGCCTCTCTTTTCTGAAAAATGGAAAGGAGCTACAATCTGAACAATGTGAGAAGGAATGAAACATAAAACTGAAGAGACTTTTTTTTTTAAAAAAAAATCAAAATAATCTACATTTCCACTTGTGTAAAGGAAGCTGGGTCGATCGTTAATACCAGAGAATGTTAATGAAACTCCACAGAAACAAATTTAAAACTTTTAAACTATACTTCAGGGAGTGCTTCCCTAAATGGTGGCAAGTGAATCTCCCAAATGAATGAAAAGAAATAGCTTACATTAAATTAGTGGATTCTTGTATATATTCTCTGGTTTAACCTCTTCCTAATTGCCTCTTGATCTTCTCTGCCTTTCCTTCACTAATAAAATTTCCCTCATCCCCTTTCTTGTCTTAAGCTGTTCAACTTCAGAGCACTCCTTATGTCAGTTCAGGCCCTACAGAAATGTTTTCTTTCTTTCTTTATTTTCATAAGTGATGGTGAAAAATTAAACTAAAAAGACACTGGGCAGGTGTTGAATTTAAATCATTGTCTGTTTTGGCATTTGGCCAAAGTGTATCTACAGAATCTTCTTGATTTATGATAGTTCTTAAGACTCCAAACCATATCCACAATGGGAAGCATACAGAATGAATACATAAATCAAGGAAAGTTATGAAATTGACATTTTCTTTCTCTGTGCCTTGTGTGCTTTCTCCTCAAAAGCTGCCACAGTAGTTCAATAACTAAAGTAACAGATGAAGATCCATGCTTCGTATGAACCTTCACATGGGTTGGGAATAGCAAGAAAGCAGTAGATGACAGCAGCCTCAGAATTAGAATGACAATTTAATGAGTAGCATTTAGCCATGACCTCAAAAGAAAGATCTTGCAGCTCAGTTCTCCAGAAAATTGATTGCAGAAAATAGCTCTATCAGGTTCATCGTTATTTGAGACTGATTATTCCAAAGAAGGCCATTTCTCTCCTGAAGGACTATGAAAGCATGACTGTGCAAGGTTTTATCTTCTTTCGCTTTTAAGCTTTGTTATTGTCATGTGAAATGAAATTGAATGTCAAAAAAGAGGAAGAATATGTAGAAATGCAGTTTGAAAGTCATCAAAAGGAACCAGAAAAATAAGATACGATGTTTCTTTCTCGTCTTTTAATGGTGAACTACAGTTTACTGATTTATTTATCACATTCGTATATCACATATTACCAAAAAAAAAAAAAAATCCAACCTGCATCAATAAATTAGTATCCAATCAATAAGAAGGAGTTAATAATAAGTATAGAGATGAAAGTAGCAAAACATTTGCTACCAAAACATTAAATACTGGATAAAGATGCAGATTAACAGAGTTGGAAGGGATCTTGTAGGTCATAAATCCAATCCAAAAAAGCCTTTGGTGTCATTATGAAAATTCAGGGGAAAGAATGAAATACCGTTTTTTTTTTAAAAAAAAAAAATCCTTAAATTGAATTTAGTTAGCTGGGGGAACCCAGCAAGAGAAGGAATTCTATAGCACTGAGGGCCATCGCTGAGAATGCCACGAACCTTCCAGGATGGACACATAGAAGTTGTTTACTCAAAGATCATAGCCTCTGGAGCACAAATGATAGAAGCCCTAGCTATTCTGAAGCATAGAATGATATCAGTTGCTTGATAGCAGAGTCTAAGAAACAAGAAAGACACATGAGTTACTTCTGTGCACAGTCCTCTATCTATTGCTTTAGTTGGTAAGCTGCCTATTTGCAGTACTGTAATATATTCTGGGAAATGTATTTACATTTACTGGTTTTATTATTTATTTATTTTTCTCCTCTCACACACACACACACATATATATATATGTGTGTGTGTATTTACAGGTAGCCCTTGTTTTTCCCAACAATGATCCTGCAGCTTTTATGGTAGCCTTTTATGGCTGCCTTCTTGCAGAAGTTGTTCCTGTTCCTATTGAAGTTCCACTAACCAGAAAGGTAAGAGAAAGAAGTTTTTAGTTAGCAGGAATTAATGTTTTAGGACATAATCTTTGAGCAAGGAAATGAAAAACAACAATAGGCATTGCTGCTTTAACGTATTTATGAAAGTTGTAACATTTATTACATGTCATCAGAATATGTGTGTACCATCTGCGTATACATGTTCTGATGACTTTGCCTTAACTTGATTGGGAAGCTAAGATGGACTTCCTTTTTAAAAATTGTTTTAGAACAGGTTGTAAACTATAGCTGTAGCTGAATGCTCAATAGAATTTGACCAGGATTGAAAAGAATCGGGTTTTGTAGGCTTCTGTCCCCCAGTTCCCTAAGGAATAAGTTTTGCATCAAAAATAAAAAGGTCAGTCGCATATGGAACCATGAAATCCATGAGAAAGTGTTGAACTATATTCTTCAATGAATTGAAACCTAACATTAAACAAAACTTGGGATTAACCACATTTGAAGGGCAGGAAAGATGGTAGAAGCAGCTTTGGAAAGAAGCTGAGGGGAACAGTGCAGAGAAGGTGATGGAGCCCACCACCAATTATACTATTATTTGTGAAGGACAGAATTGTCCAAAGTGCCACAATGGTTTCCTTTCCTGCTGTGGCATGGCCATGAGAGGGCACCATGAATAATAACTGCTTTAGAATACATAGAAAAGTAGCTCTAAGTGGATTAGATAGAAAGGTCTAGATTTATTTGGATTTAGGTGAAAAAAATTCAATCACTGCTGATACTACAAGAACTAGGCTCCCTGAACTTTGTGAGAATTATCTTGCTCTTATAGCTCTGGGCTATTTCCTATAGAGGGAATTTATTCCTTAAAAATAGAGTTGATTAGGAACTTGGGCATCATCTAAGTAATCATTGCAATTTTGCTACTTAAGTGGTGCTTCATATGACTAGGATCTTTATGGAGCTAGTCCAGCGGAATTAAGAGTGGTGACAAGCCTGTTTCCTCAATTTGTAAGCTGATGGATGTTCTTCTCGGAGCAGAGTTTGAGCCAGCTGCATAATTAATACATTTTTGGATGATAAAGATATCCATTATGAATTTCTGAAGTGGTCCAAAAGACATCTATGGCTTTATCAGCATTGTTTGGGTTTAGTTAAAAAAAGAAAAGAAAAGAATGCTTCTTGTATGGTTTTCAAAGAATTCCAGGGAGCCCGATGATCAAAATAATGCTAAACACATTTTTGAAAACAAGAAATATTCAAAACAATTGAAATAAATAAATGATTAAAAACTGTTGGCAGTTGCATTGCTAATAATAATTTCTGACCATGTTTTGGCTGCATATTAAGTTGAAGGTCTTTCTTTGTATTTTCAACCACAATGGAATGTCATATATTGATTTGGGAATTTAATAACCCAACAAGAAGAGCAAAATCCCTTATTTCTCTTTTTTAGGAAGTTCAAGTTTTCTGTGCATTGGCATGTTGGCTAGAAATAACCTGCTTATATCTGGTCCTGTAAGGAGATTTACCATGGAGTAAAACACAAAGGCTGAAGATACAATCAGTGAATCATGCTTTTAGCAAATAATTTACTAAGGCAGAAAACCTTCTCATTAAGGTTTAAATATATGTTTTAGGATATATATATATATATATATATATATATATCAATTATACAGCCCCATCCAAAAAAGATCTAGTTTATGATATAGGCAGGGTTGTGGACCATGGGCCATTAATGCAACAAAGTCATACTCTCTTGCTGCTTTGATTAGTAATCTTCTGGCATTTGAGACCATATGCATGTCACAAACATACAGAAAAGTGGTTGGGATTCCATTCCAATCCTGGAAATCTACTTATGTCTCTTAGACCTCATTTTCCTGCCCTTGCAGACCCATCACCGGCTACATGTGGATCACGCCATTCCCTTTGCATTCCCTAATCTGACTGGGATTAAAGCATTTCAATTCATCAAAAGTAACAAAGCAGTTTGCAGAATTGGGAATGGTTTTCAGGTGGGAATAGGAGCGAGTCCCTTCTTCCCTTTAAAAATACGGCATGTCCCATCTAGAGAGGTCAAGCAGAATATCAGGTACCCTTCAAACATTTCTCACCTCTGTTTTATACCTAAAGAGGCATGATGGCTCAGCAGACTGAGTTTGTCAGATGGAAAGCAGGTAGGCCGCATTTAAGACATAAAAGCCACATGGTGGGGTGAACCTCCCATTCCTTGCCCCAACTCTGCACATCTAGCAGTTTGAAAGCATGCAAATAGATTAATAGGTACCATTTTGGTGGGAAGACCATTTTGATAGGAAGGTAATGGTGTTCCATATGCCTTTGGCATACAGCCATGCTGGCTACATGACTAAAGAACATGTTTTCAGACATAACTCGATAGAAAAACCTTCTAACCTTTGCCCTTGCTTCATACTTAGCAGTTTAGCAAGAATCATTCTCTAACACAGGCTTGCAAAGCTGGATAAATTACACAAAATTGGGTAAAAGTGGCTTTTCTTTTGGTAATGAATTTGTATGTCATTATACAATCACATTAGGGACATTTAAATAAGGATTTTTTGGCAAACAGTTTTGGATAATGAAGAAAAGTATTTGGGAAGCATACAGCTTCAGAGAAATTACACCTATTCAATTTTCCCTTTCCCTTCCCTTCTCCTTGCACAAAAACTTTGTAAGGCACAAATTCCTTTCTGCATTTGACAACTAGCTGCTAAGTTTTTCATCCCACTGTTATTTTGCATACAGTTGAAAATATACCACAATAAACTAATGCCCCTTCCAAAAGCATGCTAAAAGCATTTTTTAACTTGCTCTACCTGTTAAAATTCTTGCCAAGATTAGTTTTTTGGAGGGTTGGGAGGACCAAATCATTTGTGAAAACAAGCATCATGTTTACACAGAATTTATTGAAGAGAAGCTTGAGGCAATTGTGTCTTTTGAAAAAGGGAAATAGCAACAAGGCTTTAGACACTGGTTAATTCAAACACTGTAACAGGGTTTTATATATAGCAGATGCTGGAGGACAACCAATGAGCTGAACATTACAGATTTTGGTTCATCCTCACCTGTGCTGCTCGAATTTTACCAGATTGCCTGAAAGTTCTGCCATTTAATTTTTCTCACTCAAGCCCTTAATTCTTCTCTTGTCCTTCAGTTGTTCAATCTCCCCATGATCTTCTTGCATGCCTCAAAAATGGCACAATATATGAGAAAATGAATCATCCATAAAATAAAACTATACATGTTATATACAGTGGGAAAGAGTTGGATGAATGATGTGGAATAACTTCATGTGGTTTTGACTAATGTGATTCCTAAAATAAGGATGAAGAACCCAAGAACACTTGCCTGGAGAAATTCTCAACATTTATTTTCTCCATCTGCAGAGGACTTCCGCACTGCATACAGATTTTATGTGAGAGTCCAGCCCCTTTCTAACTCACTGGTTATTCTGCCCACTGGTTATTCTGCCCGCATAGTGGTTTTCTTATATCAGGTACTAGGAAAGCAGGCAATGTTCTGTATGCTATTTTAAAAACTATTCTTCTGTATTGCTGTGTAACATGTCAGAAATAAGTGACACTCAAATGCTTTCTTTAGAGCAGGCATGTTAAAGGAATTCAAACATTGTCTTCTTGTAGAGGCACAGTGGCATAGTGGCTTAGCCTGTGCTCCGGTGGTCTGAGTCCTAACACCATTTGCCTCAGCTCTTGCCAACTAGCAGTTCAAAAGCATGTAAATGGAAGGTTATAAAACTGGTGTCATTTCTACGAGAAGGTAAAAACATTCCATGTTTTGCCATATGCTTTGCAATGCAGCATGATGTCATGCTGGCCAATTGACTTGGAAACATCTTTGGACAGCATTGGCTCAATGGCCTAAAGAAACAAGGATGGGAATCACCCTCTAAAGTCAGCTACGATTAAGGGGGCAAAACCCGCAGGGACTTCTTTACCTTTACCTTACCCCATCTTGTATTAAGGAGCTTCTACAGCCCCTTATTGCACCATACACCTTTATTCCTGCTCATAAAAATATGGCCAGATGCAAGTGGTTGTTTATATTAAGCTTATTGATTTGGGAATAGCATGTTTTAGAGAAGTGTAGAAATTTCCGTTTTCCATTCTGAGCCTTCTCTAGTGAACAATAACGTAGATGCTTGGCAAACACTTATTGTAATTTCCAGTCTTCTTTTCAGCCACTCTTGCTGAACTTTCCCTTTATTTTCTCAGCTCAAGGAAAAGCCCTTTTGATCTTTTTGACTTGACCTTCCCATAAGTTTCAGTCAACAAGACTAGTGATGTAGAATCTCTACTTACTGGGATATTATCCTTAAGCTGTCCTGAGTCTCTTTTTAAAACACCATTTCCCATCTTGAACATCTATGAATGTCAGCCCTTAAGAATTCCTCAACCAATAGCTGAAAAACTTGAGATGTTGCAATATGTATTAACTGTCCCTCTACTTGTAAAGACAAATCTCATTTAGGGTTTTTTTTCAAGCTAGGTACTGTAAAAGCTGCACAGAGTAGTATGTTTTAAAGTAGAGTCTGGCCATGGTTATATGTGCTTGCTTTTTGTTTTGGAGAAAGTTCAATAATCTTTTGGATAACAGATAGCATTCCAAAAGAAACATACAACTACGTTTTAGAGAAACCATTCATATCATTTTTGCCCCCAAGGATACTCTTTTATGCTTTATCTCTTTTCCCCTATTCCTATCTCTTCTCTCAAAATGAGATAGACACAACAAAATCCATCACATCCTTTGGTTTTCATGGACATCCTGCGATAATTGCTCAGATGTTGCAGAAGCTCTATATGGCAGAGAAACTGTTGAAAAAACAGTAGTGGGGGGGGGAGGGTGTTGACTTTCTTTCTTTGTAATTAAAACCTGGCCAGCCCCTGAGAAACAATAAGAATACTGGCAAGGATAAGCAAACCCCTGCCTTCAATTTTTTTAGCTTGCCATCGTTTCCAAAATATTTTCTGTAGCGTTCATTGGCAACCTATTCATGCATTTTTGCTAGATTGCTTTTTATGAGACAATGTAGAAAACAGAAGCAGTGAAAGAAAATCTGTAGATGTGGAAATTATTTATTAATTTAAGCATGCATATATATATTTGCATTATACTATTAGACTCCAGATGTCATGACAGAGTGTAAATTGGTCCCAGAGAAGACTATTGAGAGTGTATATTGGCCTAAGGAATATTATTTTGTGTACATAGGCATTTCTTCGTCTTATTTTTGCATTATTTCCGTTTTCACACCAAGCTATACAAAGTAAGCACATGCACCATGTTATTTGAAATAAGCTCTCTTGCTATAGTGTTCTCTGGTTGGCCATACCTTTCTACACTCTTGCTTCCAGTCTTTGTAGCCAAGATAAAATGTTGAGTTAGTCCTGCTGATTACTTCTTGGTTTAAAGAGAGATGAAGTCTTTTTCTATCATTGTCTTTCGGCAATAGATGTGCTTTAATTTTCTTTGGGGTGTTAGAAAAACCTTGATGGGGGAAGCTGCAATTGATAGAGACTGACAACCCAGGAATGCTTGTATTCAGGATCAGAGTGAATAATCTGGGTCTAAGTAACCACTGACAAGATTTGAAAATAATGAGATCTGTCAGCTAGATTTATTCACAATAAAGGAAGCAACAACCCACAACCTTCCCTCCCAAAAGACAACCTAAATTTTCAGGATTCCAGCAAGGGATAAAAGGAGTAGACAATTGTTGTCGATCCTAAGCTAATGTACGATGTATTTTAATATTTATGCCAACTTTGATTAATGCCTTTTAAACTTTGTACATTTTTTAGGGCCTGGCTAGTTATGAATCTCCTTGGTCTACTGATAGCACAGCATGCACAAAAAATTTCCCCAACTGGCATGATTTCATCCTCTTTATCTCTTTCTATTTATCTTAAAAAGGGTACTCCTCCTTCTGTCTGGATTTTCATAGAAGCCAAACCAAATGAGAGCTCATTTCTGAAGACTTTTCTTGCAAAAGTATGTCTTTAACTTTGCCAAGCTGGAAATACATATCTCATAATTACTTTAATCATTAGAAAATGCAAATATAATTGAGAATTTGTTGGGTGCCTGAACTTTGAAATGATTATACAAATCTGTCATAAACCAGTTTCTCATCTCAATATATATATATATTTAAATCAGCATATACAAACCCAACTGTGTAATTAAATACTATTTTTAAAAATCTGACTACAAAGAGGTTGATGCTAGGCTCTGAATGTGGGGGACATTATAATGCATGTCTTTCCCTTAGAACAGATAGCTTTTTAACAACTTTTAAGTATACATTAAAAAAAAAAACGAACTTGAGTTGTTGAACAAAACAGATCTGTATCTTAAGACCATTCTTTTACTATCTCAATAGTCACAAAACCTCAATTTCTGCTTTTTGTTTGCTTCAGATTTCCAGTGCCTAATGTCTTTGTAATGCAATGAAAGTCTTGCTATTATCTATTCTGTTTTGAAAAATGTGGTGTCTGGCTATTGTATGGTGCATCTTGAACAGATACTGGGGTATAGTGATGGATTTTATCTGTATATTTTGAACTGTTGTATCTTCTTGAGTACCTATGACTTGGCCAAATTGAAACACAGAAACCGAATACTGTTGATATAGGGTCATTGCTTTTTCCAACTAGAGTTTTCCAAACTATAAAATTATGTGTTAACTTCAGTGAGAAGAGGAAAAAATAGAAATAAATGAATTTTTAAAAATGCTATGGTTGCTGTAAGTTTGTTGATTTTTTTGCTTGGGGTTTCACAGAATTCAAGTATCCCCTACTTCTGTTGGGATAATCCAAATTCTAAAGGCCTTTGTAAGTGAAAATGGTGAGACAAGGCAATGTGTTGATGTTAAATATTGGGCAGTTTGTGGCTTAATGTATGGTATGAATCCGGCCAATACAATAGTTTATGATTCAGTAGGATGCAGACATTGTCACAGAGTCAAACCGTTCTAAAACATTGGTGTCCAATAATGGTCAGCCCAAGATATCTGGAAGGCAATTCAAATAACAGGTGTTGCATGCCCCTCCTTTTATTTTTAGACATAATTTGCTGAACTATTAGATCTCTTTCCCACAAACTTATTTTTCTCTTGTCCTTTGGATTATCTAATTCAGAAGTTACCACCATATCCTATAAGCAATAGATTATACTCCCAGTTAATGCAGTCCAATGCTATTCCTGGGTTGAAATCTAATACTTGCTTTTTATAGATAAATAAAAAGATCTGCCTATTTAGTTAATGGATTGCTTTGTGCCCGTATTTGGTTTTTATTCTGCTTTTCTTCTCCCTGTCATAAATTGTGCCCCAAATGTCAAGTTGTAGTTTCAAAGATTGGAAAAGTTGGGGTCTTTCATGACCTGATTTTTGCTTTTTAAAGAAAAATACAATTCTCTGTATTAAATATTTTATCAAAAATGTTCTTACAAAAAGCACTGAAGCGTTGAAAGCCAAGGACCTTGATCAAAACATAATAGATGTCTTTTTTAAAAAGTTAGTTGATGAAGTAAAGCAAATGTTAATAGCTCAGACATATTTTTAAAGGAAAGATTTCGTTACTGCTTTTGCATTGATTCAACTTAGAAGCTTTTTCTCCCTTGCTTTTTCTTCAACTAGGATGCAGGTAGCCAACAGATCGGCTTCTTGCTTGGAAGCTGTGGTGTCACTGTAGCCTTGACTAGTGATGCATGCCATAAAGGGCTACCTAAAAGCCCTACAGGGGAGATACCCCAATTTAAAGGTAAGTTTGTGCAGGGTTAACTTGATACCATGTGATTTCATGTCCCAATGATGAGCAAAAGTAGAGAATGGTACTAATTAATTAAAAGATGCAAAAGATGTCTGAATTTATATCTTCCAAATCCATGTAATTTTCAGATCAGTTCCATCTATCTTGCCTGTTCTAACCCAGTGGTTGTTGTAGTTGGGAACAATTGTCATCTCAGGACCATTGAGAAGTGCCCAACTGAACACCAGCAGGGTGAGGTTAAATGGGATAGTTCACTGAGGCCAACCCACAATCATCCTGTCTTCTACAGACCTTGAAATCCAAAGCCTTTCTTCCAACTGATCAGTAGAACAATATATCTTGTCTTCCAAACTATCTTAGGTTCTGGAGTAATAAAAATCCTATCATTTGCAAAATAAAATTTGCTACAAATCATTCCCTTCTATATTTTGTCCTAGGTATGCCATGGGAGGGTGCATGTAAAATAAAAAGAAGAAGAAAGCATTTATATTGCCTCCTTTCACTCTTATCACTCTCAATACATTTCAAAGCTTCTGAAAGGGAGGTGGTGGCATGCCAGGTGCTTGGCAACCAGGCATAGGGAGAGGGAGAGAGGCTCCAGCAATGGGCAGTGTAGTCCAACACCTCCAGTGCCTATTTGAAACTGGGGCCAATTCTCAGGCTGAGGATGCTCAACAAGAATTTGTTTTTGTAACTAATGATTCCAGCATTTGCTGATCATCTGTGTTACCTCCAAGTTGCTGAAGAACCCTTTCCAAAGGTCATTTTTATTTTAAAAAAAATGTTGACCACAGTATTGCATGATGGCTTCTGTTATTTTTAAAAAGTTGCTCTATGTTTGTTTCTAAGGCTGGCCAAAGCTGCTGTGGTTTGTGACAGAATCAAAACACCTTTCGAAACCTCCTCGAGACTGGTTCCCCCACATCAAAGATGCAAACAATGACACAGCTTACATTGAGGTGAGTGCAGTATGCATAGTATATTTGTTCATTCATGTTCCTATGTGGATTAATCCTATCTATTACCTGGGTCCAGATTAATAGTGGATTAAATGTTTTAAGTAAATATATTGCAATGTACTCATTAAATAGTAAGACATATATGAAATTAGATATTGGAAACTAGACTGGACATAGTTCCAGTCCTATGCAAGACAGTTCCAGTCCTATGCAACTATAGCAAACCACACTTGTATAATATTGTTAGGGAAATTTTTAAAAGCTTGATATCTCAATTCAGCTAGATTTATATAGGATATCCCCCCCCCCCAATCTTTGAACAGCAAAATGGATAGCCATTTTAGTGGCTACATGTTTGAACTTGTTATGTTTATAGATGATACAATAAGTCTTTGCTTTAAGAACTTAGGAGAAGGGGTATCCCTTAAAAAAGAATGGCTTGTATACGCCAATGAGATAGATTTTGTCTGCTATATCTGAAGCTAACTGAATCAAAGTCTATTGTATCAGAAGTTTTCTAAAAACAGCAGTGGAAACTTCTCAATAAAAGCTCATTTGAAAAGTTCCAGAGTACAATGCCATGTGCAAAATTCTGTAAAAGATAGATGCAATAGAAGTGCTTTAAATAAACAAGGAAGGAAACTGAATACTTCATAATATTTTTCATGAATTAAATATCAGGATAACGGATGCAGGAGCAGAAATAGTAGCACTCAGCAGACTTTTACAGGGAAGGGATAGAAACATGGAACTACGTTTTATCATTAGACAGTTTGACAACTCCTGACAGATGTTCTTTTTAGAAGCCAGGGGGACCTTATTATTCAACTCTACTTTTAGCACATATTGATGGTTCACTATTCCACAGAAACAAAACAAAGACATTTGCTTCCAAAATATATTGTTAGCTTACATGGACTTCTAGTTCACCTCTATTTCAAAGGTTTAAGCAGAGGAACTAAATGCATAGGAAATAGCAGAGGAAATAAATGCATAGTATTAAATCCTAGATTAAGCTGGCAAAAGCTTATATGGTGCTTTTAGGGGTTGGCCAGAGGAGCTACGTGAAGGGCCCCATGTGCTTCCAAGCCCCCTTTTCTCCTTTTGAATCTGAAGAGCCTCATCGCTATAGTGCAATTTTAGATTGCACCTTTCAGAATCATTTGCAGTCATGAAGGGCCATAGTTCAGGTTTAGTTTGTGCTGGTCAATCTCCATTTTAAGAGTGATAGCCAATTTGAAGAAAATCAAAAGAGGCTCAAAATAGGCAGCAGAGAAGATTTCACTTGAGAGATAGAGGCTGCAAGAGAATTCAGAGGAAAGGACTTCGGAAATATTTAAAGGGGTGTCACCCAATAGTAGGCTGCAAATTTGGTCATAATGCAGAATCTGGAACCGATTAGGAAAAGCTTTTTAATGCCAATAAGCTTTGATAATGAAATTGTTTCCTGGGGAAGAAATAGGCTGCCTTTCATTGGATGAGTTCAAGCAAAAACTAGGCAGCTTTCTAATGGAGATACTTTAATTTGGATTTCTGTAGAGATCATGGAGCCTCAATAAGATTGTTCAACCATTAAGGCAAACTAAGTATCGATATGAGAGTGGGGTCTTCCCCCCTTCCCTAAACTGCTTAGTCTGGATCTTTAGGGAGCTAGGATAATTGAAAATAAGGTGTATAGACAATTAGCAGGATGATATGAATGGAAAGAAACAGGAAACTGGCTCTGTAATAATGGGAACTTGGTTATTGAATAAAACATAGCTTTGGTTAATGAATATGGAACGGCAGACATCAGTACGCTTCTGAGATACACAGCAAGAAATTTACACAATTTACAACCATCACAAGACTACAACCATCATGAGTAAGAGCAGGCTCCCTTATGATCATAATTCAAGAACTTCTTGTATTTGGGGGGGTTTGAAGAGTCAATGGAGCATTTTGCAAAGACAGGAGTCTGTGTCCTTTAGTTTATTAAACTAACAAGTATGTTGTTATTCCCTGACCCTGATGAGCAAAATTCTGTTACTACAGTACAAAACCTGCAAAGATGGAAGTGTTCTAGGAGTGACGGTGACAAGGATTGCATTGCTAACTCATTGTCAAGCACTCACCCAAGCTTGTGGATACACAGAAGGTATTTCAACTCTTTTTTTAAAAACAAAGAAACAAGTAAACTAGCTTCAGAAAATGATTTAGCATGATAGATTTTACTGAGTTTTGTTTTAAATTAATTGGATGGGGACAATTATTCGATAGCCAGGAGCTAGGCTGTTTTTCCCCAAAATTGGAAAGCAATACAGATTATTACTTAACCAAACTAATTTTTGAATCTTCCCAAAATTGTAGAGTCCTTGGACAAAACTGTATTTGTTACAGTAATTTCTTCAGAAACAACTGCTCCTTTTTTGCAGTATTTGAAGCATCCTCTTGCTGCAAGTGAGAACAACAGAGAAATTGTAGTGCAAAGTGTAAAACAGTTTAAAAGCCCATGTCATTCCTTAGAAAGAAAATCCACTGTCTCCATGTCATCAACCCAGAAAATGAAACATAAGTATGATACAGCTCGTCCCCTTTTGTGCAATTACTAGGCCCATTTCAGGCTGGATATGCAGCCCGTCATGCTGCAAAAACACAACCATGATTAATAAAAAGAGGAGCTGGATTCAGATGTTCAGCTGAGATCAAAACCTCCAAAAGTTTATATCAGATAGAAAGCTGTGGGATGCGATTTTTCCAAACTATAGACTCTCATCCATGATGAAGAACAACTTCAGAGTTGTAACTTTCATCTCTAATTAATATGAACTTCTCAAGTTTCTGAGATCTGTATTACCTAAATGTCTTGAAAAAATCTCTACAGGTGGAACAGTCATTATTTTTGGAAATTATGAACTTCCTGCTCTCATTTTCAACATTTCCCACCTATTTTCAGGAGAATAAATCACTCTGACATATTATGCAAATGACAAAGAAGAAACAGAAATGAAGGGCCAGATAGGTCAAACGCAATGAGTCAAACTTCAAATTGTCCCGAAGTTATTTTCTTTTTTTAAAAAAATGAATCAATTACATTTTAAGATGGAACTTTGATTGGCATCCAGGAACTTACTTTGTTTTTTGTTTGTTTTTGTCATGAAGCTGAAACAATTGTGAATGTTCTGGATTTCAAAAAAGATGTGGGTTTATGGCATGGCATCCTTACAGTAAGTCTACCATTATTTTAAATAATAGCTTTAAAATGGGATGTTATAGTTTACCTTTCCATCAAATACATGTTGCCATCTTCTCAAGATGTTCTATCCTTTCTAATACTGAAGAGTGATAGTTTGTAACTAGGTATTTGGAACTGAATTTTGCAGATATTCATAGTGGAAGGACTTTGCGTTAGAAGCCACTATCCTGGAAAACTGACAAGCAAGTGCAGACATTGAGTCTCTAAATATCAGTGTCTTTTGGAGGAGTTTAAAGGAAAAGATGGTAGTATTTTCTTAATCTCATTCTTGGCCCTAAAACAGGAACAGCCTCTATCTACCAATTACTGGAATTGGTCCAGCACATTTGCTAGTCTGAAGAATGCTGCTGCCTTTAGATGCCCACAATTTCATTTGTAAACTTTAGTCCTAACTAACTTAAGTAAGTTCAAGGCTAGGTTCACACATCAAACTAAATCATAGTTATCTGGAATTTGACTGATTTATGTATAGCCAGTCACTCTGACTAATTCAACATTCTAATTAAAACAAGTTATGTCTTGGATGTATGAACTCAGTTAAAGAGACATTATTGGCTCAGAAAAATACCTGAAGCTATGTCACATATCATATTAAACTATCAATATTCTTTTTCATCTTGTGCTCATGTTAGGAGTAAATCAAAACTGGACAAGCCTATTCAAACCACCATCACTCATAACTTCCTCAGTATGGGTCACAAATTAGTTTGTTCTCTTCTTTTTAAAAAAAAATATGTCAGTCCACCTGTCTGGAATGCATTTGTCCCATCTTTCACCTTCTCTTTTAAAGATGATGATATAGAAGATGGAATGTTTGGAAACTTCAAGAGGATTCTGGATGAAACAGATACCTTCCAGGCCGGTTTCAGGCCCAATTATGGAACATAAACAGCATTGTTCACACTTCTGGAAGATCTATGGCAAAGGAAGGATGGGGATAGGCCTCCTTGATCTCATCAACTTCTTAGTGGCTTCAGATACCATGAACCATCAGATGCAAACTTTTAAGCTGGGTAGCACTGTAATGTCACCAATCAGAATAGGAAGTGAGATTTAGTCCATGGACTCTCCTTTGAGGGTGTGTCAAAGGGCTCAGGACACTCTTCCACGCTTTCTGAGCATCTACATTTTTCCCAGGCAAAATCATTTCCCACCATGATGGAATGGGGTGCCTGTAATATCCTGATAATAATCAGATTTACATCAAAAGTCCTGGTGATCCAAGTGGTACTGCCAGCCACCGAGAATGCCTGGAGGTTGATAGGAGTTCAGCTGAACTCTGGTAAGACCAAGTGGCTTTGGTCCATAGATCCTCCAGCTCCAGGACTTTTAACATCTTTTATTCTGGATGGGGTTGGATTACTCTGGTGCTCAGTCTGTGGCTTCTCCTGATTCACAACTCCTCAATCTCACTTTCTCGCATCTTCATTTTTTAGGGACAATGGAATAAAAGGTAGAATATTTGTGAACTTTAGAGGACTCTGGATGAAACAGATTCCTTCCAGTAAGATTAGAGTCGCAGTTATGTGATAGAAATAGCATTGGTTACACTTGTGGATGATCTATGTGAAATATATGGTACAGATTCTTTATAGATAAATAAACATTCTTTTTATTGAAATTAAGATCATTGTCCACAATGCCCATGGCTGATGAAATGCTCCAGGATGGAAAGGATATGGAGCTCTCAAAAAGTGAAATACCTCACTGCGACAGGGAGCAATTCCAGGATATTTTAAGGAAGCCTTGGTTTGCCACCACTTAAAAATATATTTCAATCCCACAGTCTCCCATCTTTCCTTTTTAGGGGTGATGGCATAGAAGGGGGAACGTTTGGGAACTTTAGAGGATTCTGGATGAAATGGATTCTTTCCAGTCAGATTTCAGTATCAGTTATGTGACAGAAACAGCACTGGTTGCACTTGTGCATGTTCTATGGCAAGGATATGATGAAGGTGTGCATCTATCCTTGATTAACCATTAAACACACTAAGCAAGTGCTTATGGCAGCAGGTGGAAACTGGCCACCCACTGGCCAAGTGGAGAAAGAAAGTAGAAAACTCTGTACAGTATACAGTAGGTACAAAGGAAGGGCACCAAGATTTGTTAGTGCCTAGGGCACCAGTGAGCCTTAATCCCCCACTGGGAACACCTTTGCCTGCACTTGTGAATGATCTATGTAAAATATGTGGTGCAGATTCTTTATAGCTCAATGAACATTCCTTATATTGAAATGAACATCTATGTCCACCATGGCTGATGAAATGCTCCAGAATGGTAAGGACCTGGAGGGCTCTGAGAGTGAAATTCCTCACTGCAACAGGGGGCATTACCAGGGCCTTTTATGGAAGCCTCAGCTTGCCACTCTGTCCATCATTAAAAATAAAACTCTCCTTCCACTAGTCAGGATAGCTTTGGTCCAATCTCACACCGTCCATTTTTAGGGGCAGGAGTGTAGAAGGTGGAATGCATGGGAACTTTAGAGGAATATGGAATAAACCGATTCCCCCCCAGTCAGGTTTCAGTCACAGTTATGCGAAAGAAATAGCACTGGTTGCACTTGTGGACGATCTATGGGAAGGACATAATTCTTTATAGCTAAACGAACATTCCTTATATTGAAATGAAGATCCTTATCCCCCGATGAAATGCTCAAGGATTCAAAGGACCTGGAGGGCTCAGAGAGTGAAATTCCTCACTGCGAGAGGGGGCATTTCAGGGATCCTTTAGGGAAGCCACAGCTTGCCATCCTGTCCCCCATTTTTTTTAAAAAAAACCTCTCCTCCCATGTTTCTGGGTAGCTTCGGTCCAATCTCCCACCATCCCTTTTTATGGACAGCAGTGTAGAAGTAAGAATGTTTCGAAACTTGAATAGGATTCTGGATGAAACCGATTCCTTACCCTCAGATTTCATTCGCAGTTATGTAACAGAAACAGCACTGGTTGCACTTATGGACGATCTATGGGAAGGACATAATTCTTTATAGATAAATGAATATTCTTTATATTGAAATGAAGATCCTTGTCCACCATGGCTGATGAAATGCTCAAGGATGGAAAGGACCTGGAGGGCTCAGAGAGTGAAATTCCTCACTGCAAGAGGGGGCATTACCAGGGCCTTTTACGGAAGCCTCAGCTTGCCATCCTATCCCCCATTTTTAAATCCTACTCCTCCCACTAGTTTAGATAGCTTCGGTCCAGTCTTCCTCCCTCCATTTTTATAGACAGCGTTGTAGAAGGTGGTATGTTTGGGAAGTTTAGAGGTTTCTGGATGAAACCCAATTCCTCCATTCCAGTTCCAGTCACAGTAACGTAACCGAAGGAGCACTGCTTCCACTTGTGGATGATCTATAGCAAGGACATGATGATAGTGTTCATCCAATCCTTGATACCCTTGACTTTTCAGTGGCGTTCAATACCATGATACCATCCTTGCTACCCCGTCCCCCATTTAAAAAATATCTCCCCTCCTACGTGTCTGGGTAGCTTCGGTCCAGTCTCCCACCATTCCTTTTTATGGACAGTAGTGTAGAAGTTAGAATATTTGAGAACTTCAATAGGATTCTGGATGAAACCGATTCCTAACCATCAGATTTCATTCGCAACAGAAACAGCACTGGTTGCACTTATGGACGATCTATGGCAAGGACATAATTCTTTATAGATAAATGAATATTCCTTATATTGAAATGAAGATCCTTGTCCACCATGGCCGATGAAATGCTCCAGGATGGAAAGGACATTGGGGGCTCAGAAAGTGAAATTCTTCACTGAAACAGGGGCATTTCAGGGATCTTTTAGGAAAGCCACAGCTTTCCACCCCATTCCCCATTTAAAAAATATCTCCCCTCCCACGTGTCTGGGTAGCTTCGGTCCAGTCTCCCACCATCCCTTTTTATGGACAGTAGTGTAAAAGTTAGAATATTTGAGAACTTCAATAGGATTCTGGATGAAACCGATTTCTAACCATCAGATTTCATTCACAGTTATGTAACAGAAACAGCACTAATGGACGATCTATGGGAAGGACATAATTCTTTATAGATAAATGAATATTCTTTATATTGAAATGAAGATCCTTGTCCACCATGGCTGATGAAATGCTCAAGGATGGAAAGGACCTGGAGGGCTCAGAGAGTGAAATTCCTCACTGCAAGAGGGGGCATTTCAGGGCCTTTTACGGAAGCCTCAGCTTGCCATCCTATCCCCCATTTTTAAATCCTACTCCTCCCACTAGTCTAGATAGCTTCGGTCCAGTCTTCCTCCCTCCGTTTTTACAGACAGCGTTGTAGAAGGTGGTATGTTTGGGAACTTTGGAGGATTGTGGATGAAACTGATTCCTTCTTTCCTGTTCCAGTCACAGTAATGTAACCGAAGGAGCACTGGTTCCACTTGTGGATGATCTATAGCAAGGACATGATGATAGTGTTCATCCAATCCTTGATACCCTTGATTTTTCAGTGGCTTTCAATACCATGATACCATCCTTGCTACCCCGTCCCCCATTTAAAAAATATCTCACCTCCTACGTGTCTGGGTAGCTTCGGTCCAGGCTCCCACCATCCCTTTTTATGGACAGTAGTGTAGAAGTTAGAATATTTGAGAACTTCAATAGGATTCTGGATGAAACCGATTCCTAACCATCAGATTTCATTCGCAACAGAAACAGCACTGGTTGCACTTATGGACGATCTATGGCAAGGACATAATTCTTTATAGATAAATGAATATTCCTTATATTGAAATGAAGATCCTTGTCCACCATGGCCGATGAAATGCTCCAGGATGGAAAGGACATTGGGGGCTCAGAAAGTGAAATTCTTCACTGAAACAGGGGCATTTCAGGGATCTTTTAGGAAAGCCACAGCTTTCCACCCCATATCCCATTTAAAAAATATCTCCCCTCCCACGTGTCTGGGTAGCTTCGGTCCAGTCTCCCACCATCCCTTTTTATGGACAGTAGTGTAGAAGTTAGAATATTTGAGAACTTCAATAGGATTCTGGATGAAACCGATTTCTAACCGTCAGATTTCATTCGCAGTTATGTAACAGAAACAGCACTAATGGACGATCTATGGGAAGGACATAATTCTTTATAGATAAATGAATATTCTTTATATTGAAATGAAGATCCTTGTCCACCATGGCTGATGAAATGCTCAAGGATGGAAAGGACCTGGAGGGCTCAGAGAGTGAAATTCCTCACTGCAAGAGGGGGCATTACCAGGGCCTTTTACGGAAGCCTCAGCTTGCCATCCTATCCCCCATTTTTAAATCCTACTCCTCCCACTAGTCTAGATAGCTTCGGTCCAGTCTTCCTCCTTCCATTTTTACAGACAGCGTTGTAGAAGGTGGTATGTTTGGGAACTTTGGACTGATTCCTTCATTCCAGTTCCAGTCACAGTAACGTAACCGAAGGAGCACTGGTTCCACTTGTGGATGATCTATAGCAAGGACATGATGATATTGTTCATCCAATCCTTGATACCCTTGACTTTTCAGTGGCTTTCAATACCATGATACCATCCTTGAATGATGGAATGTTTGGAGGATTCTTGATGAAACGGATTCATTCCAGTCAAGTTTTATGTTGCAGTTATTTCACAGAAAGACCCAGTGGCAAATTAACCATTAAGCAAGTGCTTATAGCAGCAGGCCGAAACTGGCTACCACTGGCCAAGTGGAAAAGGAAGAAGAGAACCCCGTAAAGTATGTACAAAGGTGGGGCACCAGGATTTGTCAGTGCCTAGGGCACCAGTGAGCCTTAGTCCCCCACTGGGGGCACCGTTTCCTGCACTTGTGAATGATCTATGTAAAATATGTGGTGCAGATTCTTTATAGCTCAATGAACATTCCTTATATTGAAATGAACATCTATGTCCACCATGGCTGATGAAATGCTCCAGAATGGTAAGGACCTTCGGGGCTCAGAGAGTGAAATTCTTCACTGAAAGAGGGGACATTTCACAGATCCTTTAGAGAAGCCACAGCTTCTGTCCCCCATTTTTTTAAAAAAAACCTCTCCTCCCACTTTTCTGGATAGCTTCAGTCAAGTCCCCCTCCTTCCGTTTTTATGGGTAGCGGTGTAGAAGGTGGAATTCATCTGAACTTTAGAGGAATATGGAATAAGCTGATTCCTTCCAGTCAGGTTTCAGTCACAGTTATGCGAAAGAAATAGCACTGGTTGCACTTGTGGATGATCTATGGCAAGGACAAAATTCTTTATAGTTAAAGAAATATTCCTTATATTGAAATGAAGATCCTTGTCCACCATGGCTGATGAAATGCTCAAGGATGGAAAGGACCTGGAGGGCTCAGAGAGTGAAATTCCTCACTGCAAGAGGGGGCATTACCAGGACCTTTTATGGAAGCCTTAGCTTGCCATAATATCCACCATTTTTAAAAAAAAACTCTCCTCCCACTTGCCCGGGTAGCTTCCATCCAGTCTCCCTCCTTCCCTTTTTATGGACCGTAGTATATAAGGTAGAATGTTTGGGAAGTTTAGAAATTTCTCCATGAAACCAATTCCTTCATTCCAGTTCCAGTCACAGTAACGTAACCGAAGGAGCACTGGTTCCACTTGTGGATGATCTATAGCAAGGACATGATGATAGTGTTCATCCAATCCTTGATACCCTTGACTTTTCAGTGGCTTTCAATACTATGATATCATCCTTGAATGATGAAATGTTTAGAGGATTCTTGATGAAACAGATTCATTCCAGTCAGGTTTTCTGTTGTAGTTATTTCACAGAAACACCTAGTGGCAAATTAGCCATTAAGCAAGTGCTTATGGCAGCAGGCCGAAACTGTCCACTGGCCAAGTGGAAAAGGAAGAAGAGAACGCTGTAAAGTATGCAGTATGTACAAAGGTGGGGCACCACTATTTTTCAGTGCCCACGGCACCAGTGAGCCTTAATCCACCACTGGTGGCACCATTTTCTGCACTTGTATATGATCTATGTAAAATATGTGCTGCAGATTCTTTATAGCTCAATGAACATTCCTTATATTGAAATGAAGAAACTTTTCCCCCAAAAACAAAAGGACCTTCGGGGCTCAGAGAGTGAAATTCCTCACTGCAAGAGGGGGCATTTCAGGGATCCTTTAGGGAAGCCACAGCTTGCCTTCCTGTCCCCCATTTTTTTAAAAAAAAAAACTCTCCTCCCATGTTTCTGGGTAGCTTCGGTCCAATCTCCCACCATCCCTTTTTATGGACAGCAGTGTAGAAG